>NC_052374.1:2584615-2905192 GCF_011074865.1 Brettanomyces nanus | reverse complement strand
ATACTGCCTTCAGAGTATGGCCATGTGGAAGTGAGCCTCGGTAGAACGAGGGTAGGATGCAAAGTGAGTTCGGAGATAGTTAAGCCATACGAAGATCGTCCTTTTGAAGGTATCTTTATGATAAATAGTGAGATATCTCCAATGTGTTCTCCGTTTTTCGAGGTTGGGGCCGGTGGTTCTGGATATGGCGTCGGCTCTAACTCCAGTCAGGCCAATGAAGAAGTCTTGATATCTCGTATGATCGAGAAAGCCGTTAGAAGATCCAATGCGTTGGATGTTGAGAGTTTATGCATTGTTGCTGGAAAGAAGTGCTGGGCAATAAGAGCCGATCTTCAATTCTTAAATTATGATGGTAACTTTGTCGATGCTTCATGTATTGCCGTGATGTCAGCTCTTCTTCATTTCCGAAAACCGGATATAGAAGTGGCAGGAGAGGATGTTGTCGTATATGATACAAACCAACGGGAACCGGTGCCGCTATCCATTCTACATATTCCTATTTCAATTACCTTCAATTACTTCAATCCAAACGGTAGTGAGGAGAACATTAAGGGTGATTTGAACAATGAACTTATATTGGTTGATGCGGACTTGCTTGAGGAAAGATTGAGTCTTGGTAGCATGACAATCACTTTGAATAAGAATCAAGAAATATGCCAGATGATGAAGAGCGGAGGTTTGAACATCGATGCCAGTTTGATTATGAACTGCTGCTCTTACGCCAGTAAATTGGTGGATGAACTAACAGAAAAGATCCATAACGTTTTGAAACAAGACGCAGCTGTAAGAACGAACAAGACAGAGGAGAAAGAGTTGAGAGTGTTTAATGAGAGATGAAGAGAAAGGTATAGTATATATATTACCTTCCATAAAAACATGGAAAGAAGTGTAAAGAAGAAATCAAAGTAAGAGGTAAATAGTCAAATAGTTAAATAAAAGAAAGAAGAGACAAGTAAAGCAAAACTATATGCTCTACTCTCTTCTCTCCCACTCAATTTCAGCGGGTTGACTTGGAAGAACAACCATAGAAGAATAATCAGGATCAGGAACCTTACTCTTCCACTTGAAATTCTGGACAAAGGTCACCAACAAAGTACCCAATTGAGTGTATGCAAAGTGCTCACCGATACATCTATGTCTTCCACCACCGAAAGGTAGGTAGGGAGACGAAACACCTTTTGAAATCTTACCGAAACCGTAATCAACACTATCGCTTTTCTCATTGGTGTCTAAGTTTGAGGTCTCCTTGATGAAACCACCACCAGAGCCGGCCAATTTATCCCATCTGTGGGGTTCAAAGTGAGCGGCATGAGGGAAGTATTTCTCGTTAGTCATAGACCAACCTGGAGAGGCCAAAACATAGTGGCCAGCAGGAACAACCCATTTAGTATCAGGAACAGGCAAGTCATGAATAACCTGTCTGAAGACAGAATGAAGTGGATGATGCATTCTCAAAGTTTCACGAATAATATTGTTAAGGAGGGGCATTTTTTCAAGATCTTGCCACTTCAATTCACGATCACCAATAGCCTTCTTGATTTCTTGGTAGAGCTCTTCTTGCAAGTCGGGTCTTTCACCCAATTGGAGCAAGAACCAGGCAGAAGTAGAAGCAGAAGTATGCTGACCTCCCATGAGGACACCAACCATCAAATTAGCCACCTGTTGGTCGGTCATCTTGGTGCCATCTTTGTAAGTAGAATTGTTCATAAGTGCATCAACTAGGTCCTTGTCATGGTTACCATCGTCACTTCTACGCTTGTTAATCAACTCCATGTACGTTTCGGTGATCTTAGCGTGGGCATTATCTCTCTTCTTGTAACCAGGCAATGGCAAATGTGGGAAGGCAAAGTTCAAAGGAGTAAAACCCTTATCCAAGTCACTAAATAACTGTGCGTAAGAGCTGTTCAAAGTGTTTCTTAAATCACGGCCCATCAAAGAACGAGATGCAGTGAATAGAGTAATTTCAGGCTGAGTCTTCAAGACGTTCGCTTTGCCGGACTTTCCCTGGAAGACAGGATCTGTAGAAAAGTACTTGAGAATTTCTTCCCTCATGATTGGAACATACTGAATAAACGATTCAGTTGTAAGAGCGACTTTGGCGAACTTCTTCTGCTCCATCAATTTCCAGTTGGGAACATCATAGATGACACCTTTACCGAAACAAGGAGTCGTCAAGTTACTGTAGGCAGCCTCAGCAGAAACGTCAGATAACTTGGCATTAAAAACAAACTCATGACCCTTTGGTCCCAAGTAAACCGTCATAACTCTACCAAGCAACATGAACGAGAAGCAATCGCCGTATTTCTTCTGACAGTTACTGAAAAACTCATAAGGCTGCATACCGTAGGTAACAGAAGAACCAACCCAAGGGATCCAGTAAAACACCAAAGGAACTCTATCCTTACGGAGAGAGAACAAGAATTGCCAAGTGATAGAATAAACGAAAGGAAAGGCGATGATAAGGAACAACTTCTGTAAAAGACCTAAGGCCATAAACCAAGAAGCCACTTGCACAATCAACGCATAGGCTCCTTCAACAAGAGTTTCAACAACCGACATTATAAGAGTGAATAGTTAAAAGATTGAAGAATATGAGATATGGAAGGAAAGAGAAGAGAAGATCTAGTCAATAAAAAATGGGCTACGAAAAAGTTTAAATAAGATAGCCGGAGAAGATGCGGAACGAGAGCCGGGTGAAAATTCGCGAGATTTGTGGTGTGTTTTCATCGAGTTTTTGTATGGCCATCTCGTTTATGTCGTTTAGGTTGAAAAGTTTTGGAGATCGAGTGCCAATAGCAGAAGAGAGTTATGTAATGGAAGAGATGAGTGGAGGCGTAGGCAGGCGAAGGTGGGCGCGCTACGGATTACGATCTTCTTGTATATCTGCTCTGCCCAATTACGGCACACTCTCATGCCGATCTCCGCCTCTACATAATTTTTTACTCACGTGAGATTCTTCTATATACAAGATCTACCAATGCACAAGACTAACTATTTCCTTCCCATTCTATCCTCGTACACCTCGTACGAGAATACAGGGATTTGGTCTTCTGGCACCTTTTCCGCATTTGTCAAATCCACCAATTCCTTCATGATGTCCTGGTGCTGTTTGCTTTTGCAATCTATCGTTTTTATTTGGCCATCATTAAAGTGTACCTTAAGTAAGCTGGGACATTTCATCTGTTCTTCTTTAGTTGCACAGTCCACCCTTTGCACCTCTATTGCAAGTTGTGGATTGTGGAAACAGACAGTTTTAAGGTTATTCTCCCAGAACTTCCGCGCTCCCATGTGTCCATAAGCATTCATCTTTTTGAAAATGAGTTCCAGCTTGGCAACATTGTTGAATTTGTAGGCAGAATTTTCGTAGTTGGCGATGAGGTTGAGATGTGCAAACTGCTTGAGCACTCTCGATTTCGGGAGACCTTTCAAAAATAGCGGCCTTAGATTCTCCGCAAGTTTTTGGTATGGCATCGAGTTGAACGACTGTACTGAGTAGGCTGAAGTTGAGAAAGGTGTATAAAAAAGATTTACAGCCTTTTTCTTTTCCCTTTGAACTTCGAACCTCGAAGGAGAAAAAAAAGGTGTAGGGATGCATTCTACTAGATCTAAGCTGACATCATTACATATCATTTGGACAAGATGACAGCTCTTTATTGATGAAGAGTGTAGTAAGACAGCCCAAGCTTCAGCGGCAATTTCATATTGGCTCTAGCGATAGTGCGGACACTGATTTGGGCTTAATTTACGAACCATCCAATACATTGAGTGAACTTATTGCCGATTCCTTAAGCTACGGACCTGAAAAAGCAGAGACAGTGCCTGAGAGTCAGCTACAGGATATAGAGGATGGATTAGAAGCACTGAAAGAAGCTAATAGAAAAGTAATAATAGATTTAGAAGCTTTTTTACAACATGTGCATCGATAAATATATACAGGATAAACGATCTAAACAACTCTAGGAGCCAAAGAAACAATCTTATTGAAGCTCTTCTTTCTTAACTCTTTTGCCACCACGCTGGACACTCTTGTGCCGATTGGTTCATTCTTCTGGTTGATCAAAACACAGGCATTATCATCAAACTTCACCACTGATCCGTCAGGACGTTGTATGGGAGCTTTTGTTCTAACCACCACTGCACGGCAAATGTCTCCTCTCTTCACTCTGTTGGTGGCAGCTGCACCTGTGATCTGGGAAGAAAGTGGTTTTGCGTCTTGAACAACCACAACGATCTTATCCCCCACTTTGGCAAAGTTCTTCGGATTTTTCCTTAGTACCTTGATGCATTCGACCAACTCTGCACCAGAATTGTCGATCACTTTGAGCATGGTCTTCAAATAGATCATTGTGAATAGTGGCAGTGGACAACTATAGCATAACCAGACTGAATAGTCTAGTCTAGTCGGTCTGAAGTCTAAGGCTCTGAAATTTTTTTTGCCGGTGTAGAGATGTTGGGCTGCTTGGCTTTCGCGTTATTACGCGTCAGAGGCAACTCAAACACTAACATACTCTCCCTCTTCTTAACCTTGTTGTACACTTTATCACTTACACAAAATGGAAGCCGTTAGAGTGGATGCAAAATACATTGAAAAGTTTGGCGGGAAAACGGTGAAGGTGATAGGAAAACTCAAGGAGTACAATGGGGACGTTGGCAACGGAGTGGTTGAGGCCAACGGTAATATCAACCTAAAGTTCCAAACGCATTCGGAGCCTTTGGTGAAAGAAAAATATTATGAATTCGTTGCTACGGTTGACCCAGGTGACCACAGCTTGAAGGTCATTGAAACCGTTGATATGGGGGATGATTTGAACCAAAGAGCACTTGACAAAATGGTGAGTTTATGCCATAAGTTCCCGGATCTCTTCTACGATAAGTCTCTAGCACAATAAACGAAGAAAAAGCCTTCAAGGAGTATATGAAGAAAAATTAGGGAAAAATAAAAAATAAAATGCTATATATGTAATAGTAAAGAGCGGATGGGTGAAGTAGCAGGACTCTGCCATCAATCATCCCATCTTCTCTTCTTAATTCTTCTTAGAGAGCCATCCAATGAAGCACTTTCCAACTTTTGACTAGCAGGATACCAACCCACCTCACTAGGAAATGGTGCCGGAGTGGCCATATTAGTAAAAGAATCCATAGTGTATGACCAACCAGGAGTGATAGTCGAAAGGCAGTCAAGAGATTTTCGGTAGGTACTGTAGTAGGTGACCGCGGAGGTAGGGAACCTTCTCGACCACGAAGAGACAGTGACAGTAGAGCCAGGCTGCATCTGCATAGGGGCATACCGAGTCTTACCTGTCTGTAAAGTGTAAGTTATGGAGAATGATTTGCTATTAACGGCAGCGTCTGGAGAAGATGTTTCAGCAGTAGGAGGGTCACCAGAACCAGAGGCCTTGGTGGATCCCGTCAATCCCTTAACAGAAAAACGAGAAGAATAATGAATGCTGTAAGCTCCCGATTTGAATGTCGTGTATATTTGAACATAGTAAAGACCACTGGCGTAATCAGAAGCATCGAACGAGGCAGTGTATGAGTAGCCGCTGATAGCAGATGCAGAGATAGTATCGATTTCGTCCACACCTTCAATATCGGTGTTTGAGCCTGTACAAAGCTTGAACGTGTAGGCAGTTGCATCTGTTAACTCAGGACTGGAATCATCGTCGGCCCACTCGATCTTAACCTTGACATCTCCACTACTTGCCGTAACGGTCTCACTGCTAGCTGGTGCACTGATGGTCACATCCGCAGCAGCTAGGGAGGCAAATATAAACGCAAGAGCAACCAGATGAAAGTACATGGTATGGTGTCTTACAGTGAAGAAGAGACTAGTAGTCTTCACAAGATTACAAGATATCATTTCAACATTTTCTTTCCAACTCGATGAAAAATTGAGTTCCACCAGGCAGCGCTTGGTGAAGGAGGCGTTGCGCCTAGTTCCTGAGGAAATGTGCCCGGTAGACCGCGGGTTCTATTTAATTACATATATATACTCTATACTCAAGCATCTATTAACTTTCGAATAAACGAACCAACATTGTCTCCTCTTTTCATCAATGCTTCACCAATAAGAAAACCAAACACCCCCTGGGCCTTGTAATTCTTAATATCCTCTACAGACGAGATGCCACTAAGCGCAAGCAAAATAATATTCTTGTCCGCTGGTACAAGCTTCTTGATCTCAGTAGTTGTATCTAAGTCGACCGTGAAGTTATTCAAGTTTCTGTTGTTGACACCAATAACGCATGCTCCGAGTCCTAGAGCCCTCTGCATCTCTTCTGCCGTATTAACTTCCACCAATGGTTCCATGTCTAATGATTTGGCATATCTAAATAGCCTTTCCAATTCCTTGGATGTGAGCATTTTCACAATGAGTAAAACAGAATCTGCTCCTGCTAACCTAGCCTCCAATATCTGATACTCGCAGAATACAAACTCTTTCCGCAAGATGCACGGTCTACTACTATCGTTACAGACTTTGTCGACCGATTTCCGGGCCCATTGTAAATCATCAATGGATCCTTTGAACCAATGAGGTTCTGTAAGAACAGATATGGCAGAAACTCCCGCCTTGGCATATCTTACAGCTTGTTGAGCAGCATTGGCGGTAATATCAATATCTCCTTTAGAAGGAGAGGCACGCTTTATCTCACTAAGTATAGCAGGCTTACCTATCTTCACATGTTCATTGAGCTTATCATAAAAATTGACCACGTTCTGTGGAGCTAGACCCATATCGTAATACGATTGAAGGTCCATAAAGGTCTTCCCAGGTATCTTAGAGATAACCGCATAATCCTGTTTTCTTTTCGAATAGATTCGTTGTAAAATGGACGACGATGAGGATGACGATGACGACACCTTTTTCGATGACACATCGTCCCAATATCCCCCGGTCATCTGGAGAATATTACGAATCATAAGATGACCTTCTTCAGTGAGAATGGATTCTGGATGGAATTGGACACCTTCTATAACAAACTTCTTGTGTCGCACACCCATAATGACTCCATTGTTAGTCTTCGCAGTGACTTCCAAACAATCGGGTAGGGAAGAAGGAGAACCAGCCAAAGAATGATACCTGGTGACGGCGACTCCTTGAGGAATGTTTTCAAAAACACCTTTTCCGTCGTGGGTGATGACTGAAGTTTTACCGTGGACGATTTCACCGGCGTATTCCACGTTCCCTCCAAACACCTCGTAGATACATTGTTGCCCCATACAAACACCAAAAATGGGGATTTTGCCTTTGAAGTAATCGATGGCTTCTCTGGAAATACCCGAATCGGTCTTTGGATGTCCTGGACCGGGAGAAATAAAGAGAAAGTCTGGATGCAAAGAGTCGATCTCGGCCACACTGATCTGGTCGTTTCTGAACACCTCAACATCGGCTCCTTCTTCACATAAATATTGATATAGATTCCAAGTAAAAGAATCATAGTTGTCAATCATGACAACTTTCTTGTGGATTTCTGCGCCAGGCATAACGAGAGGATGAACGAACTAACGATTTAAAGTGAAGAACAAACAAATCGAACAGACCGAGTCAGAATTACTCATCGAGTGAAAAATAAACTCTCTCTCTCACTAGATAAAAAAATTGGGAGGCTCAAGGCACCGGGTGGAGCTTAAGCGAGGAAAAGGATTGGGTTGGGTTCTTCACACATTTTCAAATTGCCAATTGGCATACAATGACCTCCAGATACAGAGTTGATTATGCACTTAAGGAGCATCGACGTGATGAATTCATTCAGTTCATCAAAGGCTTACTTTCTACCCCGTTTGTTCTCTATGCCGTCAAACCTGCAGGAACCATCTCCGATGTGGAAGAGTTGATGGTTGACTCGGAAGCCAAAAGACGGTATGCTGAGATTTTCCATGACCTAGAAACCTTGGTAGATAACCATATTGAGATGACTGAATCTGGAACTTCCAACTTATCCCGATTGCACCAGTTGGTACCGTCGATCGGTACTTTTTTCACTCCTCTTCCTCTAGAGAAAGCCTTCTATATTGAGGATGAAAGGCGTAGTATCAGCAAGAGACGGTTGGTAGCACCTTCATTTAATGATATTAGGCTCATTCTTAATACTGCCCAAATGCTACGTTTGGCCACTACTTTCATGCACGGCAAGGACAGAAGAAGGAAGGCCAAGTATTTGAGTATGAAGCGCAGTAGCAGCAGTTTCAGTGGGGACAATTCTTCAGGATGTCTACAGTTGGTCACGTTTGATGGAGATATCACCTTGTACGAGGACGGCGATAACTTTTCTACGGAGTCGCCTCTAATTCCCCAGCTCACTTCTCTGCTATCTAAAGGCTTGTATATTGGAATTGTTACCGCTGCCGGCTATGCCGATGCTGCAAAATATAAGGAGCGACTCAGGGGATTGGTGGAGGCATTGAAAGTATCTACTAATCTCACAGACAATCAGAAAGAGAACCTATTGGTAGTTGGAGGTGAAGCCAACTACCTGTTTCGATTCAGCAGTGAAGTGGGAGAATTTAGGCAGGTTGACCGCGATGAATGGTTATTACCAGACATGAAGCAATGGGACGAGGCGGATATAAACGAGTGTCTTGATTTTGCGGGCAAGAATTTACATCGATTAATGAACAAATTGGATCTCCCCGCTCAAGTGATTCGTAAAGAGAGATCTGTGGGACTGGTCCCATTGGAAGGTCATCAGCTTATCAGAGAACAGTTGGAGGAAGTTGTTCTTCGAATTGATCAGGACCTGAAACGGTTTGAAACCGCCCAGCGAATTAGATGGTGCGCCTTCAACGGTGGTGCAGATGTCTGGGTGGATATTGGAGATAAGGCATATGGAGTTAAAATTCTACAGGGTTATCTAAGCAGATCTCTATGTCATGAAAATATAGGGCCTTCCAACACCCTACATGTGGGGGATCAATTCCTTTCATTGGGGGCTAATGACTACGCAAGCAGAACTGCAGCTACAACAGCCTGGGTCTCCAGCCCTGAAGAAACCCATAATTTACTCCAGGATTTGCTTAACTTTATTGATGACTGGGCCGCCTACTGATTTCAGAGACGATAAGGAAGAAGAAAAGAAAAAAAAAAGCCGTTGCAGCTTTGCGGCTGTGCATCCAGCTATAGGCGATAGGCCGCCCACTCTTCTCCCCCCCCTCCTCTCCCTTTTCTCGTACAGTTAGTTAATTCAACTCATCTCACCTTTTTTTTATCCTTTTCTTATTTGTTTGTTTCTTTTCCTTATCTTCTATTACAATGTTCTCGCTTATCATACTGACGACGGGTGTCGTTATTTCGTTTGTTTATCCACTCTATCGCACCTATGGCTTACTTTCTGAAGATAAGGGTAGCGCTAGAAATGGGCCCCAAATGGCAAAACAGATAGTGGAGAATCTCAGCGGTATATTGAATGTTCCTAAGGTCAGAATGGATCAATTGGAAGAGTGTATTGCTTATTGGGCTATTGTATCTATCTGCTACTTCATTGGCTCGTTCAAAGTAGTTGCGTTTGCACAGGGTATAGTACCGTTTGGGTCTCTTTTAATGCTTTATCTAAAGGCCTGGTTAGTGTTTCCTATAGTTCCCGCTCCCGTTTCTGAGGGTAATACAAAAGTTACCGGAACCTATATCATTTACCATTATTATCTTTATCAATGGTTGGCAGATCTCACTTGGTATGTTGATCAGTATGCTGATAGTGGAGTCGCATTATACAATAAGACAATTGACTCATATCTCCGACCAGCCTCATTTTTGAAGGTTGGCTCCAGATCTGCCCGCTCTGTAAGTGAACCTGTTCGGGTTTCTTCACGGCAATCATCGGTATTTGGGGTTTTTGATGGGTTCAGAAAAAAGAGTGGAGTGGATTCCTCCTTTTCAAGTACACAGTCGACTTTCCAGACTGCTCCAGTTGCCCCCAGTGGCCCCTCTCGTCTTGTTGATTCTATTTTTTTACCGTTGAGCATAAGTGCTAGACAGCTTCTGTCCAGGGCATATCCTGGGACAAACGCCACGGATTTTGGAAGTGGTACCAAGAATAACTCATCGTCCAGTCTTGCTAGCTCAGCAACTGTGGATGGGTTTGATATGGTGACAGATTTGGTTAACGATAAAAATTATATTCTCAGTGAAAGTACGAGCGGGTCTCAGTCGATGAATGAAGAGTTTAGGAACTCGTTCATGAAAAGTAGGAGGAAATCGTATGGAACTCTCAATAAGGCCAAGGACAAGGCCAAGGACATAGACCAATCGGACGGGGGAAACAGGAAATCCTCGTGGTCATTTGGGTTTTCGAGTAGGCATGCAAACCAGCCAGTCAACTAACTTATACCTCAACAAATTCTTTTTTGTTATTATATGCGTATATATGTATATGTACAGACAGTAACCTCCTATTACAATGGGATATACTGGTCGATGAACTTCTCTGCTTCTAATTTCTTGCGGTTAGAAATGTCTTTCCTCTTGGTGTTTCTCATCTGCCTTCTAACGCTCTTGGCTACAAAGTTCATCGCTCTAGGCTTCGGTTCGATAATGCTTCCAAAGGCCTTGGTCGGTTTCTTTTTATCGGATCCAATGGCACTCTGTTTATCCTCTCTGTAGACTTTGAGATCTCCAACAAGTTCTCTTTCAGCTTTAAACTCTTGAGTCTCGGCAGGCCACACAAACGGATCGATCAAATCCACCGTCATCTTCTTCACCTGAGGGCTTCTAAATCTGGTTCTGTATGGGGAAGGTAACGCACGATCAAATGTAGCAGGCATTAATGCTGAACTGACATTGAGCACACGCATATTATATATGTTCCAGAGATAGTCTCTGAGATCCATCTTATTGAATGATTTGGGGACTATGAATTTGGCCTGGTACGGCGTATGCTTAGCATTCGGTCTAAGAAGGCAGATCCGTGCAGAAGGGAAATATATTGATTTTGCCCCCTGCTTGAAGCTGGGCTCATCATTGTCAATAGCGTCCCTCACGAAATTAACGATAGTCTTGGATTTCAATGCTCGCTTGGCTCTGTCAGGTTGGGGCTTCCTTCTTTGAGGGAATGGCTTCAATCTTCCAATAATATGTGTTCTCTTGGCCACGGTTGACAAGGAGCCAAAGAGCGTTCTTTTATTGGATGCTGTTAGTGACGAAAACATAGTCACCGAAGCAATAACTATAAGTTGGTGCTACTCTCTGATATATAGGATCTCAATCGGCTATGGAACACTATATAGAGCGCTTCCTGTAGGTCTCTCTCTCTCTCTCTCTCCCTCTGAAAATTTTTTAGATCCGGGTAATTAGCTAGGGCGGTCGCTCGCTCGGTCGAAAACTCGATCGAAAACTCAAATTCGCGAAGAAAACTTTTTTTTTATTTTCCAGGAAGTTTAGAGACAAGAAAAAAAGGGCGAAACTAAAGAGAAGAGAAACAAAACAATCAAGCATCACATTAAAGTAACACTTTAAGTCCCAAGGAGTTCTATAATATATAAGTACGCACGGTACATATATAGTTATAATTCATTCTGTTAACAAGTTTCCTTTGTCAGCTTCATTTGCGTTTCGTTTGAATCCATTGGAATTTATTGGAATCTCTGTTACCTCCTTGTTCATTCTTTCTTCACCAAAATGTCCGAATACGCCATTCCAGAAGAAGATGCGATTTCTACTGAAGACTGTTGGACGGTGATTTCGTCGTTTTTTGAGGCCAAAGGTTTGGTTTCTCAGCAGTTGGAATCTTTTGAAGAGTTCGTGGAGTCGTCCATTCAGGAGTTGGTTCTAGAAGACAAAAAGTTGATTTTGGACCAACCTGCACAGCATATTACCGAAGATGATGACATCAATCGTCGTTATGAGATCACTTTTGGTGATATTTTTCTTTCTAAGCCATCCCAAACTGAGGCTGACGGTACCACTTCTACCTTACTCCCTCAGGAGGCTCGTTTAAGAAACTTGACTTACTCTGCTCCTTTGTACGTTGAGATGAAGAAGATGGTAAAAGAAAGTCTCGATGATGACGATACTACTGCACCTACTGCTTCTTCATCGTCTCAGGTTCAATGGTATAGAGAAGGTGAAATTACAAAATACAGAAATGGCGCTGTCCATGATCTAATCCCCATTCCAGCATCTTTCAATGACGAAGAGGATAATGTTGTTGATGAAAAGCATGGCACTAAATTTCACACTAGTGGTGCAGAGACTCAGACTATTTTTATTGGTAAAGTGCCTATCATGTTAAAGTCCAAGTTTTGTACTTTGTACGGCCTTACCGAGGATGAGTTGTATGAAATTCGTGAGTGTCCCTACGATATGGGTGGTTACTTCATTATTAACGGCTCTGAGAAGGTGTTGATTGCTCAGGAAAGATCTGCTGCCAACATTGTCCAGGTGTTCAAGAAGCCTCCTCCATCCCCTATTTCCCATATAGCTGAGATCAGATCCGCTTTAGAGCATGGTTCCAGATTAATTTCTTCCATCCAGGTTAAACTGTCTCGTGGTGGTGCCTCCAGTTTAAAGAGCGGTGGTGTCGGAAGGTCCATTATGACCACCTTGCCTTACATCAAGGCTGATATTCCTATTGTTATTGTGTTCCGTGCCCTTGGTGTCATTGAAGATGGTGATATTCTCCAGCATATCTGTTATGACGAAAATGATTGGCAGATGATGGAGATGTTAAAGCCCTGTATTGAAGAAGGTTTCTTGATTCAATCTCAAGAAGTTGCCCTTGACTTCATTGGTCGTAGAGGTAATGCCGTGGGTATTAAGCGCGACAGGCGTATTCAGTTTGCAAAGGATATCTTACAACGTGAGTTCCTTCCTCATATATCTCAGGATTCTGGTTACGAGACCAATAAGGCATATTTCCTTGGTTACATCGTCAACAGATTGTTACTATGTGCTTTAGAGCGGAAAGAGCCCGACGATAGAGATCACTTTGGTAAGAAGAGATTGGATTTGGCAGGTCCTTTGTTGGCCAACTTGTTCAGAATCTTATTCAGAAAGTTATCCAAGGACATTTACAGATATATGCAGAGATGTATCGAGCGTGGTGAAGACTTCAATATCGTCTCTGCCGTCAAATCGACAACCATCACCTCTGGTTTGAAATACTCTCTCGCTACGGGTAACTGGGGTGAACAAAAAAAGGCAATGAGCTCACGTGCAGGTGTGTCGCAGGTGTTAAACAGATATACATACGCCTCCACGTTGTCGCATTTGCGTAGAACTAATACTCCCATCGGAAGAGATGGTAAATTGGCCAAGCCTCGTCAATTGCATAACACTCATTGGGGTTTGGTTTGTCCTGCTGAGACTCCCGAAGGTCAAGCCTGTGGTTTAGTTAAAAACTTGTCTCTTATGGCAGGTATATCTGTTGGTACATCAGCTGAGCCAATCAGCTATCTTTTAGAAGAATGGGGTTTGGAACCACTATCGGATTACGACCCTCAGGAACATCAAAATGCCACTAGAGTGTTCCTTAATGGTGATTGGGTTGGTACGCATAGGGATCCAGGAATGTTGGTCGATACTATGCGTCAGTTGAGAAGAAGTGGAACTATCTCATCAGAAGTCTCTTTGGTGAGAGATATTCGTGAGAAAGAGTTTAAGATCTTCACGGATGCTGGTCGTGTCTATCGCCCGTTGTTCATTGTAGATAATGATTTGGATTCACCCCATAAGGGAAGCCTCAAGTTGACAAAAGAAGACGTTAGAAAAATTAGAGACCGTGAAGTTGAAGAGATTCCTCCGGATGAAGAATACGACGAGGAGGGTAACCCCGCAGAGCCAATTCGCAGAGTGTGTGGATGGGACTCTCTTCTTAGTAACGGTATTGTAGAATATTTGGATGCCGAAGAGGAAGAGACTACGTTGATTGCAATGTCTCCAGAAGATTTGCTTCCAATCAGCAAGCACGATCTAAGAAGAGAGGTGGAGCTGGATCCTGCAAAGAGAATTACGACGCACATAAACAGTCATTCGTTCACACATTGTGAAATCCATCCTTCCATGATCTTGGGTGTGGCTGCCTCCATTATTCCCTTCCCAGACCATAACCAGTCTCCTCGTAATACATATCAATCTGCTATGGGTAAGCAGGCTATGGGTGTCTACCTTACGAACTATAACGTGCGTATGGATACGATGTCGAATATCTTGTATTATCCGCAGAAGCCTTTGGCCAAGACAGCATCGATGGAGTTTTTGAAATTCAGAGAACTACCCGCTGGTCAGAATTGTATTGTGGCTATCGCTTGCTACTCCGGTTATAACCAAGAAGATTCTGTCATTATGAATCAATCTTCTATTGACCGTGGTTTATTTAGGTCACTTTTCTTCAGAACCTACATGGATCAGGAGAGAAGAAACGGTATCTCGATCGTGGAGGAGTTCGAAAAGCCCATCAGATCTAACACTTTGGGATTCAAGGTTGGTACATACGAGAAGTTGGATGACGATGGTCTCATTGCACCTGGTGTGAGAGTCTCTGGAGATGACATAATCATCGGCAAGACAGTGCCAATTCCACCGGACACAGAAGAATTGGGACAGAGGACAAAATACCATACCAAAAGAGATGCCTCGACACCACTTAGAACTGCAGAGAGTGGTATTGTGGATCAGGTGATGTTGACGACCAATGCAGAAGGTTTGAAGTTCGTGAAGGTGAGGATGAGAACGACTAAGGTTCCACAGATTGGAGATAAGTTTGCCTCTAGACATGGACAGAAAGGTACCATTGGTATGACTTATAGACATGAGGATATGCCATTTACTGCCGAGGGTATTGTGCCGGATATCATTATCAATCCTCATTGTATTCCTTCTCGTATGACTGTTGCCCATTTAATTGAGTGTTTGCTATCTAAAGTGGCAGCTTTGCGTGGATACGAGGGAGATGCTACTCCTTTCACAGATTTAACGGTGGATGCCGTGTCTAAGTTGCTTAGAGAAAATGGATATCAAAGTAGAGGCTTTGAAGTGATGTATAACGGTCACACTGGTAAGAAGATGATGGCTCAAGTGTACTTGGGACCTACGTACTACCAGAGATTGAGACATATGGTTGATGATAAAATTCATGCTAGAGCTAGAGGACCATACCAGAACTTGACTAGGCAGCCTATGGAGGGTAGAGCCAGAGATGGTGGTTTGAGATTCGGAGAGATGGAGAGGGATTGTATGATTGCCCACGGTGTTGCTGGATTCTTGAAAGAGAGATTGATGGATTCTTCGGATGCATTCAGAGTCCATGTCTGTGGTATCTGTGGATTGATGTCTGTGGTTGCCAACTTGAAGAAGAACCAGTTTGAATGCAAGTCTTGTAAGAATAAGACTAACATTTACCAGATTCACATTCCTTACGCTGCCAAGTTGATGTTCCAAGAGTTGATGAGCATGAACATTGCACCGAGGTTATATACGCAGAAGTCTGGATACTCTGTGCGTTAGTTGTATACTTGCTCTAATTTACTTACCAAATGCTGGAAAAAATTAGGTGTATATGTATGTACATGTATTATAAGTTGGTATTTCTATTGGCCATTCTCTTGCTGTATTCCTCCCTAACTCTCTTTCTCTCGTTGAACTCCTTCAGTCTTTGTTCTACTAGCGGCTTCTGGTCAGCCCAAGCAATTAAATTCTGTCGATAAGGGTTTTCGGAACCGTCAAATACTTTAAGTCTGCGTAGTCTGGAATCTCTGTGCTTGTTCTTTGGAAGCATCCGGCTCACAGCTCTTCGAAGTACTTCTCCATATCCATAGTCTTTAACGACTTTCTCCATAGGAACCGCTTTACCTGTTCCTGGTTTAGTGGTGTGATACCAGTAAGTTTTATCCTCCATTTTTCTTCCGGTGACTCGAAGATACTTGCAATTGGACACAACCACGTAGTCGCCCAAATCTTGTGTAGAGTGAGCCACGGGCTTGTGCTTTCCAATTAGGGCTATAGCTATCTGAGAGGCCAATCTTCCCAAGGTTCTAGTATCTTCTGCAAGATCAACATGGTGCCACACTCGGGCAAAGGCCAAGCCGGTTTTACCGATTTTATTGGACATGTATAAGAATAGAGGATAACAAGAGGCAGCTAGGTGGTTGGTTTGTTCAGCTTGAATTTTTCACCAGCCTCAGCCGCATAAATAGATAAAAATTTTACACGTACATTTGGTTTATGCCGTTGTCCTGAGAAAAAGTTATTTCAAAAGGGAAGAGAACAAAACAGAGAGACCTGTTTTGACTACGACAATCAGTTACTTCCCTTAGTTAAGACCTTGCCGATATGTTCTTCATCAAAGACCTTGCGTTGAATCTCACACTTCATCCTTCGTACTTTGGACCCAATATGAAGCAGTATCTTCGACAGAAGTTACTGACTGATGTTGAAGGTACGTGTACAGGTCAGTTCGGATACATTGTGTGCGTTCTAGATTGCATGAATATAGACGTAGGAAAGGGAAAGTTACTCACAGGAGATACTGGTTACTCAGAATTCGAGGTTAAGTATAGAGCAGTAGTTTGGAAGCCTTTCAAGGGAGAAGTGGTGGATGCCGTGGTGTCATCTGTCAATAGTATGGGATTCTTTGCCGATGTGGGACCGTTATCAGTATTTATTTCAAAACACTTGATTCCTAACGACATGAAATATACACCTTCCCATACTCCTCCTGCTTATATAAGTGAAGATCAGGTGATTATGAAAGGTGCCAAGGTGAGAATAAAGATCATTGGTACTAGAGCAGATGTCAATAGTATCAGTGCTATTGGAAGTATCAAGGAGGATTATTTAGGACCATTGTGATGTAATTAATGAACTTGAAGAGTGGATAGATAGATAGATATAGTCTTTAATTGTGTAGCACCCCCTTACACCAGTAAGTACCTCGTTGCGATGGGATCTCTCGTTTGAGGCTGAGCTAAGCTTCAAGCCTGACAGCCGCGCAAATCAACAGAAAATATAGTGCCATCCATCCATCCATCCGTCTTCCTTCTTTGTACTATTATTCACCAATTCCCTTAGTATAACCTCATGTCTGCTCCCATCAACAGGTCTCTTATGACCATTAGAACGGTAAGTAATTTTGAGCAATTAATAGTGATATTTCCATACTAACAATGTCCAGGAACTCGAGTTTCTTCTTGAATCCAACGTCATAACTAATGAGTTATACACTCATATTAACGACCAATTGCCTCAGAAATATTCTCAAGGTATGCCAGCAACTGGCCTAACAGTTCCCAAGTTTGAAAGGGCGGAGAAACCTGAAAAGCCCGAGAAATCTGAAAAGATGTCGTCTTACTCGGCACCTTCTGGTATCATACCTTCCGCTCCACCTTCTTATTCCGAAGCTCAGGAGTATGCCGAGGCATTGTATGACTACAGACCTCAACAGCCAGAGGATATTGAGCTAAGAATAGGCGATAAGATCGCTGTGGTAGACAAAATGTCTCCTTCGTGGTGGAGAGGTAGTTGTAACGGCAGAACCGGTATCTTTCCTGCTAATTACGTCAAACTTCTAGGCGTCGGATCGAAATCGCAATCTGAATCTCAAGTCAGGCTCCAGACTCAGCCTCAGCCTCAGCAATACCAATCTCAACAGTACAGCATGGTTCAGCAACCACAACAGCAGCAACAGCAACAGCAGGTTGTGCAACATACTCCCCAGCAGACTTTGCAATCGCTTCAATCAAATGCAGCAGTGCAGAAGATTGGTTCAAAGATCGGTAGCGCAGTGATTTTTGGTGCTGGTGCTACCATTGGTAGCGATATTGTCAACTCCATCTTTTAAAGGCCTCACAATATGGCAGCGCTTTGTCAACACATCATTTGTTGAAGTCCTTTCCTACAACCCCATATTTTTGCAGCAATTTAATGTTTTTATTAACTATATTAAAGTAGTATAGAGCCCTCACTTTCTTCTAAAAGCACAGCCCTCTGTCAATCTACACTTACCACCAGTTGGTGTGCAAAGAACAGTGGAGCATGAGTCACATGTGACAGGTGTCTGTGCATGTGAGAAGACAGTGGTAATCTTCAAGCAACCAGAGCACTTGACGTCCATGAAGTAAGATCTTGGGGCCTGGACCAATGTCTTAAGCTTGTACATCTTAGCCTCGGATGCTGGATCCGGGTTTAGCAAGTCTTGAACTAAAACCATCTTGAATGTTGTCTATGCTCTGTAATATTGGTATCAAATCCAAGAAATTTTATAGAAAAGCCAACTTAACACCTTCTGTTTCTTCAGAGTGAAAAATTTTGCCACTATCGACTGAAATTTTTCAGCCTCAACTCTTCAGCCCCAGCCAGCTTCAGCTTCAGCTCCTCTCTTCATTACCTAATTGCTGACCTCATCTATCTCTTCCTAAAATTTTTGTGACTGTATTTCTTTTTCCTTACCCTCCTGCTGATCATGTGAGCTACCCTCGCGTATCTTACTCCCTGAACATAGTATAACATATCTGAATAAACAATAGAAATGGATGAGAAATCAAACTATAGAGAAAAATAAAACCACGTCGTCATCTTCATATTCATCTTCACTTCCTTAATACCTCGTAGGTATATCCGGTCAGGTTTGCCTCGAGGCAGAAATAGAAAGGATAGAGGCCCCGTTCGTAACAAATAAAAAAGACAGAAAATAAACACAAGCCATTAATATACAACACGGACGAGTAAACGTCAACCAATCCGGATCAACCAACATCCATACGCTGATTCTATAAGGAAGGAAGGAAGAACTGAAATGACCAAACGGCCTACACGCATAAGCTAAAAAGGCTCTAACCCTTGTAATCAACCGCTAACTCCACATATAAGCAATCATTTCGCCACCTTCTTCTTACCTCTGGTCTGAGACGTCGTAGAAGGAAGCTGACCAGTATAACCGTATTTCTTCTTCTCTGCCGGCTTGAGAATTTGGAACGAACAAAGTAGACTCTCATCGACACTCATCATGGCACCTGCATTATCGAACTCACCGCAGTAGTTTGGCGCAGAAAATATAGTAACCAATTGTCTTTTACTAAAGAATTCGTATCCATCTTCAACGACTTGATGTGCTCTACAAATCAAGTCCAAGTCATGTTTCTGAAGGAACCTAGACACAACATCAGGTCCAAAAGTGAACGAGACACCTCTATCATTTTCACTCCATCCAGTTATATCTTTATCAGGATCCGACCAAAGTAGATCGCACAATAGACCCACATCAGGGATATCTGTGGGTCTCATCACTCTTCTAATCTGCTCCATCGTATTTAAATCGGGTGAAAGACCTCCATGCATGGTAAAGATCTTCTCATCAATAATGGCGGCAATAGGAAGGCAGTTGAAGCAGTCGGTGAACGTCTTCCAAAGTTTGATGTTGTACCTTCTCTTACACTCGTCGTAAAAACCGTATATTCTGTTAATAGATGCACACTCGTGGTTACCTCTTAAAACAAAAAAGTTTTCAGGATATTTGATCTTGTACGCCAATAAAAGACAGATGGTTTCCAACGATTGTTTACCTCTGTCGACGTAATCTCCTAGGAAAAGATAGTTGGCTTCTGGAGGGAATGCTCCATACTCAAATAACCTTAGTAAGTCATAATATTGGCCATGAATATCACCGCAAATCTAAAACGTTAATGTGTTAGTATTATGTTTTCCTTAGTAAATGCCTTCTTTCTGAATTCTTTGTAAATCCGCTGTCGCTTTTTTTTTCTTCCCGCTCTCTTGTCTATTTTTTTCTAGGAGCGAGAGAAAAGCGTAGGAGCAAATTAGTAAAGGAAGGCAACAAAGCTGCCAGCACAGTACAACCAAGTAGGATTAAACGAAAGAACGTAGAAGCAAAAACACTGGTACTTACCTTAATTGGAGCCTCTAGCTCAAGAAGAATGGGCTGTTGAATGAATATTTCTCTGGCTTTTGTGCAAAGATATCTAATCTCGTACTCCTGTAGCTGCACCTGTTTTCCAGGTCTAGATCCTCTGACATCGAGCAATCTATCGATTATGGAATCGACATCTGCTTCTTGTGGTTCGGACATGTGAACGAGTTCAATTCAAGTAAGTCTTGGACAAAAATAAAAGATGTCTCTTTTTCGTCAAAAATAAAAAACGAATACAGGCAGAAAAGGAAGGGCTTAAAAAAAAATTATTATATGATAAAAATAAGAAAAGAAAAATATCAGAGACGGAGAGGGACGAGGCAGAGGGAGGAGGGGAGGGGGCCAGTGAGAGTTGAGAAGGAAACTGATAAAAAAAAACGCGTTCAGGAAAAATTAGTGGTGGTGCTAGTGGAAGCAATTGCGATTAAGTGATACAAGGATGGCAGATACGAGACGGAACAAGTAACGATGAAGGGGGGATAAGCAGACAGGGCTTAAGAATTGTGGTGTATTGAATAAAGCAAGAAAGTATACACACTGAAGGATAGACGTGGTTGTACCGCGTAGAATAGGAGCAGCGAAATGATGGGTTGACACAGCGCGGAAAATTTTTAATATTAAGGGGCCTTTCGTTCAGTTACCCCGGATAAGGGGAGACGAGTTGGTGCTGATTCTAGGTGATCCGGGGTGTCGGCGAATGGCATCTTTGATCACCAAAGTTTTGGTACATGCTCTTGCATGCTCTTGCATGCTCTTGCACTCTTGCACTCTTGCACTCTTGCACTCTTGCACGCTCTTGCTACACGCAGTTGTCACATGATTATCATCACGTGATGCTGGTGCTCGAAAATTTTTCGATTGTAGACGATGGATGAAGGTCAATTGAGACGATGAGTTCTTGAATTCACACCAAATTGAACCTGCTTCGTCGATCCATCATGTATTGTGCACTTAGATCCGGCTTTTCTAGATCGGCTGGGATCGTCGACAAAATCTCGGTGAGCGGTTTGGTGGGCCACAGACACTTCTCCACCTCATTTCATTGGCTGGAACAGGAATCTTCCGAGCTCAATATTCGTCCCCCTTCCAGTAGTGCTTCTGCAGACACCGCCGCCTCGTTAAACATCCAAATTCCTACAACGGATTGTCTTGATTCATTCAAGGATTCACATATTGGAATCCCCGGTCTTGTCAGTAACAGAGTGTTTGATGATGTTTGGACCAAACAGACTGGTGTTAAACTAGAGGATCTAAAGTATGGAATTTCGGAGTCTCCCAGCAGAGCAGACTTGGAGTCGTGTTTTGTTAGAGATTCCTCATCTTCCAGTCGAGCAAGGGCTGCTAAAGCATTGAATCCATTTCTTAGAAATAACAAAAGATCTGGTGCATCTTCAGCGTCTTCAATATTGGAGGACTTTACACTTTCCACCTCAAATAAGGTGATTGATCAATACTACATACTACTAAAAAAGACTGCAAAGCAGCCAACAGAAGACTTTGTGTTTCAATCAGCCTCTTCGATCTACAACTTATTCTATTTCATGTCCTCCTTGAAACCCAATGAGTCTGAGAGTAACAAGTTTCTTAAAGAGCAGCTTAAAGAGGAATTTTTAGCTACCCCGGATATTTCTGCAGCAATAGAAAATCAGCCTGCCCATGGCGAACTTTCGAAATGGATTGATAGATCGTTCGGCTCTCTAGAAGAGTTCAAGACTTTGCTTCTAGCCTCAGCTAACTCTATGAAGGGTAATGGTTACACTTGGTTAGTTCATCGATTTATTAAACCACAGCAGGGACACCAGACTAGAGATTTAACTCGTTTCTCTTCATTAGCTGTACTCAATACATACAATAATGGTACGCCGCATCAGTTTAGATCTGGCCAAGTCAGTTCTGCTAGAAGGTATCATGAGAAGCGGTCGATGATTGAGAACCAGAAATCTGCGGAAGAGATGTTCAATATGAATCAGATTGAAATTCCGACAATTGCTGAGGCTCAAGATAGTTACGAAATGTTTGAGTTCACCTATGAGCCATTGCTGGCAATAGGTGTCAATCCTTCTTTCTATCTCAGAGATTATGGAGTGTTTGGAAGGAAAAGATATTTGGAAAATGTGTGGAGATGCATTGACTGGTCCGTGGTTGAAGAAAGGTTTGCCAAAAAGTGAACAACGAGCAATCAATAATTCATTAAAACGTCTATAATACATGTATATAAAGTATCTCCTATTTTAATTTTTCACTTTCCATTTGCTTACCTAAAAAAAATTTCCATATATAGGAGAGGTTATAATCCACCATCCCTTATCCTGTTGTCTGGTTCTTTTTTGACATCTTCACCATGAGAAACTTACGGATTCTGCACAGGGGGAATTTGAATCCGAAATCTCGTACCTATCCTGATTTAGGTGTTTTAACTGCTTCATTTGATGTCATTACTGATAGTATAACGGTGGTTCTAGGTTCCAAAGATGCAGATCTGATCGAGGTCCAACAATTTCTCAAGGATGGATCCGTTAAACTTTTAGCGTCTTTTCCTGTTAAGCTCGATGATCCGCTTGTATCCTTTGCACATTTTTCAGATCTCAGCCAGTTGGTTTGTGTGTTCAGATCTGGTGATCTTATCACTGCAAGTTACTTGAATAATTTAACTGGAGAAGACCCTGATCTCACCACTGTGGAGATTGTTGGTTCCATAGATGCAGGAGTCTTGTGTGCTTCCTGGTCACCGGACGAAGAATCACTTGCACATCTAACCGGAGAAGGGAATGTTGTCTTATTATCCAGAATGTTCGAACCCATTGCTGAGACCAAATTACTGTCCGAAGACTTACAAATGACCAGACAGGTTTCTCTTGGCTGGGGAAAAAAGGAGACACAGTTCAGAGGTAAGGGAGCCAGAGCAAATGATCGCCAGAGGTTGGCACTAAAGCATGCTGGCTTAAACTTAGACAGTGAAACTGCCGTCTTACATGATCCTACTGTTAAAGAGGCTGTTTATGGTACTATGTCCCCATACGATAATGCAGAGTCCTCAAAAATCACGTGGCGTGGAGACTGTAAGTATTTTGCATTGAATCGGGTTGATCGGTTGCCTGAGGATGATCACACTATGCGAAGAGTGGTAAGAGTGTTCTCTAGGGACGGTAAATTGGAGTCTTCCTCTGAGCCTATTGACGGCATGGAAGGTAATCTTTCTTGGAAGCCTCAAGGTGCCCACATTGCATCTACTCAAAGAAATTTGGAAACAAATGCCCTAAATGTCATTTTCCTTGAGCGAAATGGTCTTCAGCATGGCCACTTTGACACGAGGCTCGCCTGCCGTTCTGAGGAGGCTGAAGTCATTGACATCGACTGGTCTTCAAATAGCGAAGTAATGGCACTTCAGCTCAAGAACAGTGTCCAGATTTGGACTACTAAAAATTATCATTGGTATTTAAAGCAAGAATTGGTTACTCTTAACGGAGAAGCTGTCGAATTTACCAGATTCCATCCTGAAAACCCGTTGAGAATTATGGTCGTGACTAGAACTACTGTTAGCGTTATTGATATGGCTTACTGTATTATAAGTGGTCCTACTGCGTTGCCATATGATGTTGGTATGACCCTAGTTACCGATGGTACTACCTGTATGGCGACACCTTTGGCCAGGGCCCGTGTTCCTCCTCCTGCATGTTTTAGGGAGGTCGACGTTGACGAAGTTATAACTGATATGGCTGTTTCTCAATCTAACGAACTTATTGCCATAATAACTAATGAGAACCTGTATCTAGCTCACCTCTCCTTGGGTAAGGTTGTCTCTCCCTTGGAAATTGTCCACAAGATTCCCAAATCAGTGTTCTGTGACATAGATACTGATATCCCCAGAGAGGTAGCCATTGCTGGTAATAGCACTGTATGCATTATCTGTGATTCGCATGAAGCAGCAGGGTCTGTGTTAGTACAGATTGATATTTCTCAAGCAGACTCTCTAAAGGTGGTATCTTCTCAAACTTCTGAGCTGAGTGTGGTATACGTGAACGCAGACTCTTCGTATCAAACGATCACCTACGAAACTATTGATGGCTCTGTGAGATGTTTAACTGACGGGAACTCACTCATTGGTAAATTTCCACAACTTTGTTCAAACTATGCTGTGGCAGAAGTCCTAAACGATGTCACTGGGGAATCTCAGTTAGTTTTATTTGGCATTACTCCCGCCGGAAAAATGTTTGTGGGCAGTAGGCTACTACGCTCTGGTGTTACATCGATGCTCGTGACAGACTCTTTCTTGTTATATACCACTGCTCAACATGAACTTGAGTTCATGCATTTGAAGCACAATGAGTCATTGTTGGATGAAAGCAAACCGCTAGAGGTTGCTAACTTCAAAGCCGAGATGACGACCTCTACTGACGAACCTATTTATGACGAGCGTGTGAGGATGATTGAGCGTGGCTCCTTGTTAGTTTCCGCTGTTCCATCTGAATCCTCTGTTACTTTTCAGGCCCCCAGAGGTAATTTGGAGACAGTATACCCACGAATAATGGTGCTCAGTGGTGTGAGAAATGATATCAAGAATAAGCGTTATAGAGCGGCCTTCATGACTTGTAGGACGCACAGGATCGCTTTGGATATTTTGCACGACTACGACCCCGAGCTGTTCTTCTCTAATATTGAACATTTCGTTGACGAATTGGGTAAGGTGGAATACCTGGACTTGTTTTTGTCTTGTTTGTTGGACGAGAATGTGGCAGAGACAAAGTACAAAGAGACCGATGCAAACGAGAAGAAGGAAATTGTGGATGCACAAATGCTGGAGTATCAACAGCAGCAGCAGCTTACTGAAGGTATAAAGGGTATTACTATTCATAAAAAAGAACCGGATATTAGTGAGAAGATCCAGAAGATCTGTGATGCCATTTTGAGAGTTTTATCAACCCCAAAATATAAGGAGGACTACTTGCAGTCAATAATTACTGCGTATGCATGTCAGAAACCTCCAAAGACTGAGGATGCCTTACATTTGATTGGTTCGCTTGGAGACAGCAGTGTGATTGAAAAGTGTGTTCAGCACCTTTGTTTTTTGTTGGACGTTAACATGTTATACAATGTTGCTCTCAGTATATACGATATTCCCTTGGCCTTGGTAGTTGCACAGCAGTCTCAAAAAGATCCAAAGGAGTATTTGCCGTTCTTGCAGAAATTGCATGTTCAGACAGATGAGAGAAAGCGGTTTATGGTTGATACTCACCTTAAAAATTATGAAAAGGCTCTTGATTCGTTGACTGAGATCACGCCACAGCAAGACGAAGGTATAGAGAAGGAAATTTCGGAGTATATTGTGGATCGTCAATTGTACAAGCATGCATTGCATATCTACAGATACAGTCCCGATAAGTTTGACCATGTCTTGAAGTCCTATGCTGATTTTCTTCATTCTTCCCAGAAGTATTATGAGGCTGCATTGGCTTTCGATAAGTTAGGGCAGCATAAGTCCGCGTTGGATGATTACGTTATGGGTAAGAAGTGGAGAGAAGCTCTTTCTATTGCATTACGTTCCGAGTTCAAAGAGCAAGAATTGGATGAGGTGGCAAATAAGTTGGTGTTAATGCTTACTGAGACTCATGAATATGCTTCTGCAGCTTACATCGAGTTCAAGTATCTTGGAGACATTGAGGAAGCTCTTAGATTGTACTGCAAAGATTATGAGTTCGAGCATGCCATTATGATGTGTTATGAAGAGGAGAAAATGGAATTAATCAGAGATATTGTGGATCCTGCGCTAGGCGAACAGTTTGGTGTTATTGCCGAGCTATTTGCAGATTGTAGCAGTCAGGTTCATGCACAGTTGAAAAGGTTGAGAGAGTTGAGAGAAAAGAAGCAGAGTGATCCGTTCGCATTCTATAACGGCAACGCTGAGAATGCCGAAAATTCTGATAACGTCTCTGTTGCAGCTACGGAATCGACGCTCCGATCTTCGATATTCACCCGATACACTGGTAAGTCATCAAGTACTGCTAAGACCGGAGCTTCAAGAAGAACAACCAAGAATAGAAGGAGAGAGGAGAGAAAGAGAGCGCGTGGTAAGAAGGGTACAATCTACGAAGAGGAATATTTGATTAGATCTACGGGCAGACTGGTTGACCGCTTAAATATGAATATGGAAGATACCGAAAAGTTGGTTGCAGGTCTTGTAAGAAGAAGCATGATGGAGCAGGCTCATCAAATCCAAAGCAGTTTTATAGAGCTTTTGGAGTTTGTTAAGGACCATTTAGAAGAAATCTATCATATGAGTGACAAAGACCGCGAAAGAATCGATGATAGAGGCATAATGTATCTTATTCCTGAGTTCCCCGTTCCCAAGTTGAAGGAATTCGACAATAGAGAGATCTTGGAGTACTAACTTAATTAAACAGTATATTCACGTGATCAATAAATATAATAATCAAAGTCGCGAATCGTCAACTTCCCGAGATTTGTCTGATTTGAAAAGGTCGCAGATTAAACGAATAATGTTCCTCTTTGTTCTTCTTGGCTACTTCCTATATATTGTGAACCATGGTTACTACCAGTGCTTTGAAGCTTGCGGAGACTTTAGAAGGTTATGTGGTCGCTTTGTCTTCCGATGAATCTTCGTCACGTGGGTTACTCATCACTCACACAGGGGAGATCAAGCTGACGGATTTTGAGAAGACCAGTTTAATTTCCCCCTTCACGATAATTGCCGGTCTTATAGGTATCATCCAGTTGAGGGCCAGTTATTATTTAGTTACTGTTGATGGGGCTTCAGAGGTGGGTGCCATTTATGGGGATAAAAAGATCTACAAGATGGCCACTTTTTCGATTCTCCCATTGAGTACATCCAAGTTCAACGTAGATGAAGATGAAGCCAAGTATTTGGATCTGTTGAAGGTTCATTTGGATGAATCGACACTTTACTTTTCATATGATTACGATTTGACAAGGTCGTTCACAGCCCAATCTCAGTCCAAAGAGGGCTCGGATCCAAACATCTCTTTTGACTCGGAATATATGTGGAATTACTTCATTTCCGATCCATTGTTGCAGGCTGTCAAGATCGACAGTTATATTGGTAACTTTGTCTTGCCCCTCATCTACGGTTATGTAAAGTTTGTGAAGTCTTCCGTCAATATGTCATCCATTACGTTTGGTCTGATCACAAGACGGTCACGCCATCGTGCAGGAACTCGGTATTTCCGTCGTGGAATCAATGAGGCTGGCCATGTTGCCAATTTTAATGAAACTGAGCAGTTTCTCGTTGTACACGGAGAAAAAGGTATTTTTGTGGACACCTATCTGCAGACTAGAGGTTCTGTTCCGGTGTTTTGGGCAGAATTGAACAACCTCCGGTACAAACCTTCTTTGCTACTTGGACCAAGTGATTATGTTCCCGCTCGCCATCATTTTGATGGAATGATTCAGAAATATGGTACCACGTTCCTTGTGAACTTGGTGAACCAATCGGGTCACGAAAAGCCAGTTAAGCAGGCATATGAAAATGCCGTCACGGCCTTGGCAGACCCGGATATTAAGTATACCTACTTTGACTTTCACCACGAATGCAGGAGTATGCACTGGGAGAGAGTTCGGTTGTGTCTTGAGAAGTTGAAGGTTGCGGGACTCGATCAGGACGACTATTCGTCATGCAGAGTTACTGATACAGACGATATATCCGTGAAGAAGTCTCAGCATCATATTGTCAGAACTAATTGTATGGACTGTTTGGACCGTACCAATGTAGTTCAGTCAATGCTGGGTCGTTGGTTCCTTCAGAAACAGCTGGTCAATTCGGGTATTCTCGATGGGACGGAGGAGTGGGAAGTGTTAGATCCTAACTTCAATCTTGTTTTCCAGAGTATCTGGGCCGATAATGCAGATGCGGTCTCAACTGCGTATTCTGGTACGGGTGCTTTGAAGACAGATTACACTAGAACAGGTCAACGGACCAGGGCGGGTGCATTGAACGACTTATGGAACTCTATTTCTCGATATTTTAAAAACAATTTCAGAGATGGTCCAAGACAGGACGGCTTCGATCTCTTCCTTGGCAATGCACACCCTTACGAATTCGGCAGTGATCGATTGCAAGATGAGAGATCTTCGTTTGTCCAGGCTGTTCCATATAGTTTCTTTGTGTCTGTGATTATCTTCTTCACAACGTTAACGTCTCCTAGAGGTTCTCTTACTGAATTTAAGAACTACTCGTTCCTTACCTTCTTCTTTCTTTTGGCAGCTTTTTCTCTAAGATACATGGCAGTTCATGGTCTCCAATATGTTAACTGGCCCAAATTGTGCTCTTTGGAGTATGTGGTCAAGAAGAGTATGTACAGTAAGACTAGATTCGAGGGTGTGGAGTACTTCAAGTCAGACAGTTACAATAAGTATGTCGAAGATACCAAGAACGAATAATTACGATATATAATAATCAGGTAGTAATGGAAGCAGAAAGTAAACAAAAAAGAAAGAAAGGAAAGGAGAGAAAAATGTTCCGATGAGTCAGTCAACCATCTGGCCAGACATTCCACAACTAGTAGTCACCCATTCATTCAATACATTTGCCAGTTAATGATCATCAGCCCCATGAATGAAACATGGTGATGAATTAAATTTGTCCATTCAAATTTTTACCGCGAATGGAAGAAGTTCCAGTTTTGAAATTTGGATTGACTCTTTTTCTCTATTCATCATTAAATATTTGATCTCATCTCTTTCTTTCCTTCAATAATGTCTCTTGATAGAGAAGAACCTAATTACTTTGGTGCTGGTCCAGCACAGTTGCCCACAAATGTTCTACAGCAAGCTGCAAAAGACCTAATCAACTTTCAAGGCCTTGGAATCGGTGCTGGAGAGATCAGTCATCGTTCCGCTGCTGGTGTAGGAATCGTCAACCATACGAAGGAGTATTTGAGGAAATTGTGGCAGATTCCAGTCACTCATGAGGTTTTCTTTTTACAAGGAGGAGGTACCACTGGATTTTCGTCAATTCCTACCAACTTGTCTGCAGCTTTCGCCAAGAAATCCGGTAAAAAGGGTAGACCTGCCTATGTTATTACTGGTAGTTGGTCCAAGAAGGCTTGTGAAGAGGCTGAGCGATTAGGATTCGATAGTCAGGTTGTTGTGAATGCAAAGACTGCAGACGGGAAATTCGGCGACATTCCGGATGTCGATAAGTGGACTATTCCTGTTGCTGAAGACACTCCATATGTCTATTACTGCGATAATGAGACTGTTCATGGAGTGGAATTCCAAGAGTTCCCTTATGAAAAGTTCCCTGGAGTTGAAATTGTCGCAGATATGTCGTCAAACTTCTTGTCGAAACCGGTAGACTTTTCAAAGTACGGTCTGGTGTTTGGTGGTGCCCAGAAAAACGTTGGTATTGCTGGTGTTACCATCTATATCATCAAAAAGTCCCTTTTGGACTATCCTTCCGTAAAAGAATTGAGGAAGTTAGACATCCCTATCACTCCAATTGCCTTTGATTATCCAACTGTGATCTCTAAGGACTCTGCTTACAATACCATTCCGACTTTTGCTGTTCATATCATCGAGTTGGTTCTTGAAAATTTGATTAAGAAGGGAGGTATTGAGATACAACAACAAGAGAACGTCAAAAAGTCCGACTTACTCTACTCAACGTTAGAGAAGTACCCAACTTTTTATCATCTACCTGTGACCAAGCGTGCCAGATCTAGAATGAATGTTGTGTTCACCATCAAGGATGGTTCTTTAGATGCCGAATTCTTGAAGGAGGCTTCTGATGTCAAATTGACCGGTCTCAAAGGTCACAGATCTGTTGGTGGTATGAGGGCTTCGCTTTACAATGCTGTAACACTTCCGTCAGTGCAGTTGTTGGCTGATTTCGTCGATAAGTTCGCCAAAGCTCACCAGTAATTGATGCAATTTAGTTCTTTTCAATCCCCGTAATGCCCATTTATGTAGTATGTGATATCACATTTTTGCTCTTGATCGATGTAGCAGTGAAGAATACACCCAGTGTCATGAATAATCAATGACATAGCATCGCAGAGCTCTATAAGTTTACTTCCTATGTTCCAATGACGAAGCTTCACCCTTAAAGAGATGGGTGTGATTAATCTCAGATCGTCACTTCTCATACTCTCCTGAGTCTGACTCTGACTCTGGTCATCGTGCTCTTCCTGATCACCTACAGATATTTCTAAACGTCCCTTCCATTGTACTTCTACTCTTCGCTCTCCTTCATCGATCAAAAACTTCAGTTGACCCAATTTATTAGCTGTTATGGTAAGCCAATCCGACATTTTGTATCTTTCAATACGTTTGAACAGAGGAGAAAGACTGTTTGGAATCTTCATTGCAATTTTCATATCATCTATAGTAGGCTCTTGTATTCTCTTGTCACTTTCCACCCTCAACAATCGAACAGGAATGTTAAAAGAATGGTTGATCGTCGAATTCATGGAGATCTGCTCGGTATAAAAAATGGCCAATGAGGCTGCAGCCTTGTTTCTGGGCACGGAATTGGTCGGCTCGGTAGGCGATCGACGCTTCAAACGAATGGAAAGATTACTGGTGACTGTCGACTTCTCATAGTTCTTTAGAACTTGGTAAAGGGGTTCAACATTGATCTCTAAGGGAACCACATTGCTTCTTGTAGATTCAACCTCATAAATCTGAAACAAAGAGCTGTCCAGCTTGATCCAGACCTGGGGTTCGTTCAATGTAGATGAGATGATAACTAACTGAGATTCGGTAAATCGAAATACGCATAGCTTGCGAAGAGTCACGAGCAATGCCAATGACTTGCGAAGTTGCGCAGGATTTTCTATGGCAATCTTCAGCCGCATAGTTGATACAAGGTTCTGTAAGGACAAGGTCAAAGTGTCAACAATAAGAAGCAGTAAAGTCAATACTGCGCTCCGTCCCCTTATGGCTTTCAGCCGATCGTCTTACGGGCACGACAACGGGCACGACAACGGCCACGGCTACGGCCACGAAATACGTCGCGGCCTCGAGTCGCCCTGGTAGAATCGGTCATGGCCGGTCGGACATTTTTTTTTTGTTTTTCTTTTCTTATTATTATTGAATCTCTTCTCTATGAAGCCATATATAATACTAAAGGTACGAATATTTCCTGTCAAGAACTAAAAGTGAGTAGCACCCAAGTGCCATTTAGAGTTAGTCATTACATATCTAGCATAACCCTTCTTTAGGGCTTGAAAATCTTGCACTTCTTGCAGTTCATTCTTTCGAGTCACGTTATCTCTTTTTGGACTTTTTCCGCCAGCATTTCTTTTTTCATCGGACGTCTCGGACTTTCAAGTCCATCCGTCACCTTTTTTTTTTCTTTTAATTAATTGAACTTGTCAATCTTGGTAGATGCGGACGCCGTGTTCTTTTTCCGCGTGGCTGATTCAAATGTCTGCTGATATTGTAGTGCAGGCACAAATTACTTAGATGTATGAAGTCATGATTCAGATTTCTTGCCGCACATTGTCTATGGGAGTCCCATGGCAGTTTCAAGGGGGTCCGAACTTGAGCCTCCGTGGCGTCATTGCAATCTGAGAACGTTGACCGCATCGCCCGATTAGGAAATATTATTGGTAACCTTTTGCTATTTCTTTTTGGGCATCCATCTGATTCACGTTTTTCCGAGCAAACAACCATCCGGTGACCCTTTATCCAATCTGGAATTGATTATTTGCAAACTCGGATTATTTCAGGTTATCCGAACTACTAATCTCATTTTTTGGCTTTCCTTATATATAATCCTCAAAGTAACCTAAATCTGCTCGGTTTTTTTCTGTACTCCTTTCTACTTCTCCTTCACCTTTTTTCTAGCTTACTACTTTAATCAATTCATTCATTTAATCATCTGTTCATATAATGTCTATTAAAGTTACAAGCAAAGAAATGGTCCAAGAGTTGTTGGATAACTATGACAACTTCTTGTTTGACTGTGATGGTGTCATTTGGTTAGACACCACCCTATTACCTAAAGTCCTTGAGACCTTAGATATGCTCCGTGCTCTTGGAAAGAGGTTGATTTTTGTTACAAACAATTCCACAAAAACCAGAGACGAATTCGTTGCCAAATTTGCCAGCTTTGGATTAAAGATCAATAGGGAAGATGTTTTCGGTAGCTCCTATGCTTCTGCCATATTTGCCAAGGATATTCTCAAGCTACCTCAAGACCAAAAAATCTGGATTGTTGGAGATAAGGGACTTGAAAAAGAATTTAAAGAAGCTGGTTACAAGACAATCGGTGGTACCAAGATGCCTGAGCTAGACGAGCCACTAGACCTCAAAAATAAGGATGATCCTATTTATCACTTGGACCCTCAAGTTGGTGCTGCCGTCGTTGGCATGGATACAAAAATTAATTATCATCGTTTGGCAGTTACTTTGCAATACTTGTTGAAGCCAAATGTTGTCTACATTGCAACCAACATTGATTCAACCTACCCTGCAAATGGAATGGTTCTTCCTGGTGAGGGAACTTTAGTCCAAGCTGCCGCCTACTGCTCTCAAAAAAAACCATATTCATGCGGTAAGCCAAGCAAAAGTTTGATTGATGTCATTGTGAAAACTCATGGCATTGACAAGAATCGGTCCATCATGATTGGTGACAACTTGAACACCGACATGAAATTCGGGCTTGACAATGGCCTAGAAACCATGTTGGTTATGACTGGTATAGGGTCCGAAGAAGCTCTGAATGCTTTGGAAGAGACCAAGCAGCCAACTTACTTTGCCGACAAGCTAGGAGATCTTTACGAGCTTATGGAGTCTCGTTAATATTTGGTGCTGGTTGCTCTTTTAAATATTCTCCTTGCTCATTATTAATTAATAACAATACTACATTCAAATCAAATGGTAATCATCTGGACAATCTCAAACCAATAGAGTCATCAAGCCTTACCTCTTACCAGACAAGGGTGAGCCAGCAAAATACACATACAGACCATGACAAAAATAAATGCCGTTCCCAGGAATCGAACCTGGGTCGCATCGGCCACAACGATGAGTACTAGCCACTATACTAGAACGGCAATTGCGGGCTTGAAAGTCATACCCTTTTCAGTGTGGACAGATTCAGGCCACTGAATATTGACATAGACAAAAATGATGTTTTAGGCCAAATAAAAAATCTCAGTAAAGTGTAGGTTGTTTGACTTTCAGGATTGATATCCGTCATTATCCAGATATGGACTTACGTGTTTGATATACAAGCTATTGCCTCAGCTAGATCTCTGAGTTCCAGATTCTGACGGTATAGATACAGCTCAAAAAGTTCATTCATATTTTTAATTAATTACATCCAGCTTTTCCACGGTGCCTATTGCCAATTCCTGTAAGGACAAGTTTAATAAAGTAAATTTGCTGTGATAATAGTAGAGTGTTTGTGATATTGCTCAAGACATTTTTTCTCTGTATTCATATGATAAGGGAGTTATCTTCTCATCGGTAAAAGTGAATTTCTCTTGTATATCTAGGGCTTTACAAACTTATGAGCGTCCCATAGAGAATAATCAAAGATATTTATTCATAGTTGATTGCAAGCTGACTTAATCAGAAGAATAGAGTTATTTTACGATACTTTGTTAACGAGAGAACAATTATATATATATTTAAAAATCACAATTCCTAGAACACCCCTCAATTTGCATCCTTCAAATTGTGTGTTTTGACTTGTCGGTGCACGGAACTGAACCCGCTAGGACTTACATTTATCATTTTTACTATTTCAATAACGATTCAGCTTACAAATATGTAGCTCTCTGGATCTGAGTCTTGTGTTTGTGTTATAACATTATGGAAGGAATTCTGGATACGCTATCATTCCTCTTATATTTCCTACTGTTATAATGATCATTTATGAGCCCGATAATCTCATCAATTTTCTTTTTTATCCTGGTTCTTGTCCTGAAAACAAATCTGTGAGTCTTTATATGGTTGGTGGCAATTTATCGATGACGACTTCTTTGCGTTACTTGATATTCCAATCATTCCAATTTGTCTTAACTTTGTCTTCATCAGATGTGTAATTTTTTGCCTTCCTTTAAAACTTTCTGATACTCTTACACCACTTGCTGGATTGTCTTGGAAATGTTCGCTTTCCTTGTTTGAGACCTTAAATTCAATGTATTCTGAATTTGGATCTTCTAATATATTAATTGATTCATTTTTTTTGTCTTCAAATAATTATGAATTCTTGATTAGAACATTGAAGAGATAATCCATTTTGAAAATAGTGTCTGGTTAACATAATTATGCTCTCCATATCGGACTCTTCTGCAATGTATTTTGAAGATGAACATCAAACTCAAACTCATTTTTTCGTGTGACTATCGAGTCTAATTATTGTTATTATTCTGGATTGGTGACACAAATAGTAAGCGTCAGGTTTTATTATGCATATGTTACAACTATTTTAGTTAATGAATGAAGGTTTTTCGTTTAACACACCTTGTTAATGCTTCAAAAAAAATAGGTGAAATTTGGGAGTTTGTTTAATGTGATCGGGTGCTTCACTATATTTCTGTAACAATTGTGTGGAGTAACTCCCCACAGCATTTTTCAAACTTCAAACACCATGAGATACTGGATCAGCTATTTATTTTATAGATGATGTAAATTTGGAAGGTGTACATATATATTCGACATCTAACTTTTCTTCACATTTTTGAAGTGGCTACTCTATAAAAAAATTGTTGGCCTCTTCAAAGTCTCGTTAATATCTTGAATGAATAATACAGGGGACCAATTAGTATTTAAAAGGCTGAAATTCTTTGTTTTTTCTCTTTAGTGACCTTACAAATCTGAATACTATTTAGCAAAGCAGATGACCACTTTATGAAACAACATAATTTAAGTTTCTACCTAAGGAACAATTATTCCTCTTAAATAAGTGCTATTTGTCGAACTTCGATAAGCCGAAACTTCCCAATTAGGAAATTTAGAATATAGAAACACAGAAGTTAAGAATCACCTGATGACCGTAGAGATAAGAAGTTCTAGATAAGACATGAGGGCTTAATATATCGACATAAGCAACAACAGTCAGATTGTGTTATTACCATGTATAGCGGTAATTCCACTATTATACACCAGGATAGCTATTTACTTGCTTCTTAGAACAAAAAAGATACTTCAAATCAATGCTGGTATGGTTTAAAAGACAAAAAATCAACGAAGTGATCGAACCCAGGATCGAACTGGGGACGTTCTGCGTGTTAAGCAGATGCCATGACCAACTAGACCATCCGACCAATTAGCAAAAAAAAAAAGGTCATATTTTTGATGGAGACAATTTTGGAAACCCATAAATGTGACAGAGAGATCAAAAGAGCAACATCTGACTTTGTGATTCTTTAGCAAACCCCATTCTTTCTTTGTGACCTTAATTTTTCAACCCTATGTCAGGGAAAGTGTCATTATAATCTTATGTTTGCTTGTGAGATTACTGCAACTCTTTTTCTGACCCCGAACTCCTACATTCATGGTAACTGATATACCTGATCAGGCTCCACCAGGGATGCATGTAGAGGGTACAATTCTTCAGTTTTTAGTCTTTCTGCAAAACACTTTGAAAATGAAAGCTCTAAGATTAGACACTCGTAAGTTTAGAAGCTACAATAAAACTATAAAGATTTTAAGCTTTATATTTTCATGAACGTGAGTCACAAAAGAAAGTATATTATTCTTAAAGTGGTTATAAATATTTCCAAGAAGAAAGCAAGTAGGGTTGACCCTACTAGACCAACACAAGAAATTAAGTCATTAACCGACCCTTCATTTTTTAAACGTAATAATTATAGTAGGATCTATATTTAAGGTATCTAAAAAAAATAGTGAAAAGAAACAAAAGGAAATCATACTTTCATAAACTCATGAGAAGAAACGAAGAAATAGGAGAATTGAAAAAAACCGAATACAAAACAGTTACCATTTGCATGAATGTGAGATCATCCGCGGTTGACACCGGAAAGTGATAGTCACCGCTGAGAGTCTAATGCGGTAAGTAAGCGACAAAGCGCAAAGAAAAGAAAGGCATCATAATAGCCGCTTAGTGCAAGAAGTAAAGAAGAACACTCATACCAGCAAGGAAAGTAGCTGGACTCTTAATAGAGTTTGCAGAACCCTGGTAGGTACTGACAGTAGCAGAGGCGCCTGACTCGCTGGCTAACACAGCAGAGTAAGAGGCAGAACGAGATGAGCTCAATGTGGTAGCCTCTGGTGACAAGGTTGTTGTAAGCTCCGAACCACTGGTACCAGCTGCAGAAGCAGCATCCATGGAAGCTGTTTCGGAGGCAGCTTCTGTTTCAGTGTAAGTCTTGACAACAGTGGTGTTATCTTCAACAATAGTGGTAGTGATAGTCTCAGCCTCATCAGTAGTCTGAGAACCTTCAGTACTGGTGCACTTTGGACAGTAAGTCTTGACAACAGTGGTGTTGTCTTCAACAATAGTGGTAGTGATAGTCTCAGCCTCATCAGTAGTCTGAGAACCTTCAGTACTGGTGCACTTTGGACAGTAAGTCTTGACAACAGTGGTGTTGTCTTCAACAATAGTGGTAGTGATAGTCTCAGCCTCATCAGTGGTCTGAGAACCTTCAGTACTGGTGCACTTTGGACAGTAAGTTTTGACAACAGTGGTGTTGTCTTCAACAATAGTGGTAGTGATAGTCTCAGCCTCATCAGTGGTCTGAGAACCTTCAGTACTGGTGCACTTTGGACAGTAAGTCTTGACAACAGTAGTATTGTCCTCAATTATTGTTGTGGTGATCGTCTCTGGTTCTCCAGTGGTCACACTTTTAACGGTATCTGGACAATAGGTCGAAATGATTGTGACGGTACCAGAAACAATAGTGGTTGTAATGTAATCTTCAGAAGAAGATGCAGTTGCCACAGAAGTTCCATCGACACCACTAGACTCATAGCCGGTTGCAGCATTACTGCTGCCAGTTGATTCCGAGATACCAGTAGATGCAACAGCGGACTCAGTCTCAGAGATACCAGTAGATGCAACAGCGGACTCAGTCTCAGAGATACCAGTAGATGCAACAGCGGACTCAGTCTCAGAGATACCAGTAGATGCAACAGTGGACTCAGTCACAGAAATACCTGTTGTCTCAACGCTAGATCCCGTAGAAACAGAGGCAATTGAGGACGATGAAGCAGCATCATAAGTTGCAAGTTCTGCCAACAACCTAGAACTGTACCAAGGTAATTCGGTAACCATCTCATTGATTTCCGAGTATTCGGCACCAGACATAGTTTCAAATAGAGTGGTATAGCTGTCGTCAGTGTACGTCATAACATCAACAAACAAATTCATCAAGCCGTCGGGAATCGTGACATCTGCACCACTGGAAAGGTACGTAAGATATTCATCCTCGTTGGCGGCAATATCCTGGAAAAGAACATAGACCTCATAAACATCATAATCAGACATCGAGAACGTACTGGTCGAAGAAGATGCAGAAGAGACAGTAGAAGAGACAGGTGAAGTTGTAGAAACAGCTGAGGACACAATTGATGAAGCTGCAGAAATAGCAGAGGTTAAAACAACTGAGGTAGAAGGAACAGATGTGGCTTCAGTAAGAAGAGACTCTAACCTGCTTGAGTACCAAGGAAGAGCAGTGACCATAGCATTGATGTCCTCAAACTCGGAAAGTGGAACATCCTCAAAGATGGTAGTGAAACTACTATCTGTGTAGGTCATAACGTCGATGAACAAATCCATCAAGCCGTCAGGAATAGTGACACTTGGATCATTGAAAAGGTAATTAAGGTATTCATCTTCGTTGGCAGCGATATCCTCGAAAAGAACATAGATCTCGTAGGCATCAGCACTAGGCAAGATTGCCGTTGTAGAAGGAGTAGAGACACTGGATGCAACAGATGAAGCTTCAGAAACTGTGGACGACAAAGCGACAGACGAAGCTGAGGACACAATTGATGAGGCTGCAGAAATAGCTGAGGTCAAACCAACTGATGTAGAAGGAACAGTTGTTGCGCCGTCAAGAAGAGCCAATATTCTGCTTGAATACCAAGGAAGGGCAGTGACCATAGCATTGATGTCCTCAAACTCGGAAAGTGGAACATCCGCAAAGATAGTAGTAAAGCTGTCGTCCGTGTAAGAAACAACATCAATGAACAAATTCATCAAGCCATCAGGAATCACAACACCTGTAGCAGTGGCAAGATAATTAAGATATTCATTTTCGTTGGCAGCAATATCCTCGAAAAGAACATAGATCTCGTAGGCATCAGCACTTGGCAAGACTGCTGTTGTAGAAGGAGTAGAGACACTGGATGCAACAGATGAAGCTTCAGAAACTGTGGACGACAAAGCGACAGACGAAGCTGAGGACACAATTGATGAGGCTGCAGAAATAGCTGAGGTCAAACCAACTGATGTAGAAGGAACAGTTGTTGCGCCGTCAAGAAGAGCCAATATTCTGCTTGAATACCAAGGAAGGGCAGTGACCATAGCATTGATGTCCTCAAACTCGGAAAGTGGAACATCCGCAAAGATAGTAGTAAAGCTGTCGTCCGTGTAAGAAACAACATCAATGAACAAATTCATCAAGCCATCAGGAATCACAACACCTGTAGCAGTGGCAAGATAATTAAGATATTCATTTTCGTTGGCAGCAATATCCTCGAAAAGAACATAGATCTCGTAGGCATCAGCACTTGGCAAGACTGCTGTTGTAGAAGGAGTAGAGACACTGGATGCAACAGATGAAGCTTCAGAAACTGTGGACGACAAAGCGACAGACGAAGCTGAGGACACAATTGATGAGGCTGCAGAAATAGCTGAGGTCAAACCAACTGATGTAGAAGGAACGGTTGTTGCGCCGTCAAGAAGAGCCAATATTCTGCTCGAGTACCAAGGAAGAGCAGTGACCATAGCATTGATGTCCTCAAACTCGGAAAGTGGAACATCTGCAAAGATGGTGGTGAAGCTGTCATCCGTGTAGGAAACAACATCAATGAACAAATTCATCAAGCCATCAGGAATCACAACACCTGTAGCAGTGGCAAGATAATTAAGATATTCATTTTCGTTGGCAGCGATATCTTCGAAAAGAACATAGATCTCGTAGACATCAGCACTAGGCAAGACCGCTGTCGTGGAAGGAGTGGAGACACTGGACGAGATCGATGTAACAGGGGAAGAACTCAAAACAGCTGTAGAAGATGGAGCGGACGAGAATAAGGACACAATCGACGAAGCTGCAGAAACAGCAGAGGACAAAGCGACAGATGAAGTTTCAGAAACAGCTGAGGACACAATCGATGAAGCTGCAGAAACAGCAGAAGACAAAGCGACTGAAGAAGTTTCAGAACCAGCTGAAGACAAAACAATCGACGAGACTGCGGAAATACCAGAGGTTAAAACAACCGATGTAGAAGGAACAGATGTGGCTTCAGTAAGAAGAGACTCTAACCTGCTTGAGTACCAAGGAAGGGCAGTGACCATAGCATTGATGTTCTCAAACTCGGAAAGTGGAACATCCTCAAAGATGGTAGTGAAACTACTATCCGTGTAGGTCATAACGTCGATGAACAAATCCATCAAGCCATCAGGAATGGTGACACTTGGATCATTGAAAAGATAATTAAGGTATTCATCTTCGTTGGCAGCGATATCTTCGAAAAGAACATAGATCTCGTAGACATCAGCACTAGGCAAGATTGCCGTTGTAGAAGGAGTAGAAACACTGGATGCAACAGATGAAGCTTCAGAAACTGTGGATGACAAAGCGACAGATGAAGCTGAGGACACAATCGATGAAGCTTCAGAAACAGCAGAAGACAAAGCGACAGATGAAACGGAGAACACAATCGATGAAGCTGCAGAAACAGCAGAAGACAAAGCTTCAGAAACAGCAGAAGACAAAGCGACAGATGAAACGGAGAACACAATCGATGAAGCTGCAGAAACAGCAGAAGACAAAGCGACAGATGAAGTTTCAGAAACAGCTGAGGACACAATCGACGAGGCTGCAGAAATAGCAGAGGTTAAGACAGCCGATGTAGAAGGAACAGATGTCACCTCAGTAAGAAGGGACTCCAACCTGCTCGAATACCAAGGAAGAGCAGTAACCATATCGTTAATACCGCTGAACTCGGAAAGTGGGACATCTCTAAAGATGGTAGTGAAACTACTATCCGTGTAGGTCATAACATCGATGAACAAATCCATCAAGCCATCAGGAATGACGACATCCGAATCACCTAAGAGGTAATTAAGGTATTCATCTTCGTTGGCAGCAATATCTTCGAAAAGGACATACATCTCATAAACGTCAGCATCGGGTAAAACGGCAGAAGAGCCTGAAACGTAGGAAGAGGCCTCAGTCACCGACAAACTCGAATCTGAGGATGTATAAGAAACTGAGGAAGACTCAGAAGATTCATAAGCAGATGAAACTGAGGAAGACTCAGAAGATTCATAAGCAGATGAAACGGATAAAGGTTCAGACGATGTTGGAACAGATAGTTCAGACGATGACGAAACGGATAAAGGTTCAGACGATGTTGGAACAGATAGTTCAGACGATGACGAAACGGATAAAGGTTCAGACGATGTTGGAACAGATGGTTCAAGAGATGATAAAACGGATGAAGGTTCAAGAGCCGAAGAAGATTCAGAAGAAGGTATAACAGATGAAGACTCGAAAATTGAACTAGAGGATGCAGAGGCAGATGTTGCAGTTACAGGTGTTGAAGTAACTGGAACAGAGGTAGACACCGAGGTGGTAACGGTAAGATAGTATGTGGATGTATGGGTCTGACAAGAAGTGGCCAAACCGAGTAAGATCTTACTGCAAGTGGTAGAGTAGGAAATAATTGGCTTGACAGAGGCAGTAGCATACTCAATTTCAGGTAGAAGTCTCGTAGAGTACCATGGTAGACCTGTCTCTAGAGAGTGGATCTGATCGTACTCGGTTACAGGGATGGTATTGAAGAGAGTAGTGTAGCTATCATCGGTATAAGACATGACCAGAGTAAACAAATCTTCTAATCCATCGGGAATAGCGACACCGGCTGTGGCCAAGTATCCAAGATACTGAACCTCGTTACCTTCAATGTCGTCAAAGAGAACAGCAAGTTCAGCAATATCGGCGTCCGAGAGACCAGAAGTGGTGGAAGTAGGAGTCACGGAGGTAATGATATTAGTTGCAGGAGCATCACTAGAAGATGAAGCAGGACTGGAACTTGCAACATAGCTTGAGCTTGGAGCTGCGCTAGAACTCTGGACAGCACTCGAACTCTGGACAGCACTCGAACTTGGAGCAGCACTCGAACTTGGAGCAGCACTCGAACTTGGAGCGGCACTAGAACTTGGAACAGCGGTAGAACTTATAACAGAACTAGAATCAGTAGAAGGAACAACAACAACACTAGACGTTGTAGGAGTAGTTGATGTACTAGTGCTTGTAGTTGTAGGGGTAGTTGTAGAAGTTACTGGATCTGCAATAGTTATAGTATAGGTCTTTGTAGAACATTCAGTCCACCAAAGAATATCATAACAGGAAGTCGAGTGCGAAGTAGTCACTGAGGCATCTGATGTTACCATCAATGCAGCAATGGTGGCGAGAACTGTACTCGAGAACTTCATTTTGGTTATGGAGAGTATTACAATATTCCTGAAACGGTTTCTACGTAATACATAGAGAAAACCGCATGGCCAGAGAGGGTCATATATAAATTAAGACAACCAATATCTTTCTTGCACGTCGTTGTTCGTACAACTCGTTCACTCTCGTACACTTCGAATAGAAATCCATACGAACGGAAGGCATAACTACCCTCAATTATAATTACAGAATGGACCGGTTATCCCGAACTTAGTAGAAATATTCCTTAGTTTTGACGGTGTTCGATGCGATTTTTCATTCATGATCTCCCCTCCTCGCTTAAATCTCGTAGGCATTTCTTTTTTTTTTTATTCTTTTCTTTACTCCTGCATGAAAAGTTTACGGATTGAAGAATCCGAAGCGAAGCGAGATGGAGGTACGAGCAGTGGCTCTTGAATGTTCGCTCATGTACTAATGAACGGGTTAGAATGGAAACGCATATTGAAAATATCTAATTGATGTTAGTAAAAACTGAATACGAACCAAAAAAAAAAAAATTGATAATCTTCATCGTAGAAAAGCTCTGAGTCCCTTTGGAGAACTGTCAGATAAAAATGTTGTGAAACATTAAAGTTGTCCTCATATATATTCGGAGTGAGCTGAGTTAAAATATCATCATAAACAACAGAAACCAGAGATATTCGGAGAAGATAGATATAGTTGACTTACGCTTGACGAGGCTTGGATTTAATTAAAGTAGAGGAAGAGAAGAAGGTGGTGCAAAACCGGTAAAGTAATATCATAGGAAAATTTTTTTTTATATTAGGCTATTGGTCTCTAGTTAAACGAGCACAGCCAGAAGAAAGTCATTAGATTTAAAGGTTTTTGTTAATTGTGATAACTAACGGATATTTATCTTTACCGGAAGGTACAAGATGAGCAAAGAGGCGAAAGTTGAGGAAAGAGACTACGATTGGTTGATCTCGAGATCGAGAACCGCATATAGTATTCTCTCACTGGAAGATCTCCCCAGAGAGGAGTGTACCACTTCTATAATAAGGAAGGCCTATAGAAAGAAAGCTTTGGTGTTACATCCGGATAAAAGCAAATCGCCGAATGCGCAGGAAGAGTTTAGAGAGTTGTCGGTAAGCTATACGATACTTCTAGACCCCATATTACGTCAGCGATACGACAATTATTTAGGAAAGATTGACGAGAGACGCAGATTGAAGGGCCAGGTTCTAGGACAGCGAGATCGACTGAAACAGGATCTTCTTAACAACGAGGAAGTTTATATAAGTGGTCAAAACAAGAAGGAGATGCTTCAAAGGAAGGTGGCTATGCTTCAGAGGGAGTTTGATGAGCTTAAAGCAGCTAAGCTTGAAGAGTCTTCACAGCGTGAAAACTTAAACGCCGATGATATGACTACACATTTGGTGAGCAAGAAAGTACGTGTGAAATGGAAGAACCGGCCGGAGATTGGGGATGCATTTGATGAGGAGATATTGGGAAAATTGATGGGAGTATTTGGTTTTATTGAAGACGTCAGAATGTCTTCTTTAAATAAGCCTAGGGATAACCACCATTATGCCACGGTGACATTTAAATCTGCCATAAGCAGCTCAATGGCATCTGTGCATGACTATTCGACATCCAGTTCATTGTGGGATGAAGTGGAAATGGGAAAATTGGCCAGATTACTTAGATCAGTGAAATTGCAACCACAATTGCAGCTAGAGACCGATAAATACAGTCAGGTCCAGAAACTACAGTTGTCATTCGAAGACTATGTTGCACTAAGTACAATTGGTATTAAACGCAATCTTTAATTAGTCAATCTATCACTATGGTATCGGGAGAATGTGCCTTATTCTTGACTGGGAATTGTGCATTGTTTTTATCCTTTCTCTTCTTGGCATGCCTTAATGTATGACCTTCTCCCTTGAATAATTGATCCTGACTCTGTTCACGCTGTTTTTCCGCCTCTTCCACCTCATCTTTATAGGGCACCACGGGAAAACCAAAGAACAAGTATCCATCTGGTAAATCCAAATGCTTTGGAGGTCCCGTAAGATCGGGTGTTTTGATCTCTTCTATATCAGAAGCCTCCTTAGAAACCTTCTTTCCCGATAGTTTGACACCAGTTCCCTGGAAAGCGTCACCTTGACTCTCGTTTTTGCTAACTAACTTGCTGTAATTGATTTGCTTGGCCATAGAACCTTCACCTCTTAACGACGGTGCATGCAGTGCTTTCTCACGCCGAAGCTTGGCATTATCTTCCTTCTGTTTCTTATAGTCGGGCTCGACGTAACCGACAGGAGGAGCAAAATCTGTCTCCAAGTCGGTCTCAATAACACAGATACTGTTACTTTCAGACTCTGGCTTCACCTCCAACACCTTTATCTTATATATCTGATCATTATAATGCAATTCGATGATGTCATTTACAGTCAAAGTGGCGAAATTCCGTAAAGCGTTCTCCAACACGGCTCTAGGGTCACTGATTTCTAGGAAATCCACAGATTGGGGCTCCAATTTGACAAAACTACCTTGTGGTAAATCCGTCGTCTGTACCTTGACTAGAGTACCGGGCTCTGCCACCAGCGTATCCATTATCCACTGCGGCATATAGCATCTACCTTCTTCAGCAGTGAATTCCAACACTCCACTATGAGTGGATTTACCCGAAGACTCAGAGGTGATGTTGAACAACATTGGATATCTGATGTTCATCATTGTAAGCCTATGTAATGCAGACTGAGGAAGAAACACCTTGCCTCCATAATTAGCCGTCTCCTTATTACTAGCATCGGGCATCATCTCCACAGGATAGCACCGGAAATAGTCCTCGAAAGTCTGCGCAATAGGAACACCGTTGCCAAAATAACCATCTTCCCCTGCATTAGCTGCCATCTCCATGTAATTATCAAAACCAGAAAACATGCTTCAATTGCTCGGCCGTGAAAGAAAGAAAGAAAGAAGCGTGGCAACGATGGTAGCGATAACCAGAGGCAAAATATAATAAGCATCATCGCACTAATCCGATAATGAATTAATCTTTTTCTTGATCTTGTTTCTCTTTCTCTATTGAGTCTGCTTCATAACAACTTAACTCCCGACGGCTCCTAGTTGAAAATTTTATTTTTCATTAATTGATCATCACGTACAAATATGGACAATGAAGACGACTTACTTCTTGACGATAGTCAGACTGCCCGATTACGAGAGCTCTTGGACGCCGAAGACGATAACGAAGAGGCTGTTGTGTTTTCTGATGATGACAATCAACATACTAATAAGATTAGCGAACAGATGATGGATGATGCAACTGATGACGAAGATTATATTGAGGATGGAGAAGAAGCCGATGAGGACAATGACGAAGAAGAGGGTCCAGACGATAACGACGCGTCTAATGGATATACCTTTGGTTTTTCAGACGAGGAAGATGCTGAGCTCAGTGAATCTGACATTGACGAGGAGTTTGAGTTCCGAAATGCTTTGAGAGAAGCATCGAACTTTAAGATAAAGACGAAGAAGCATAAGGGGAAGGAAGAAGAGAAGCAGGATAAGAAGAAAAAGAAGAAGCAGAAAGGAGGTCTTGCTGCTCTAAGGAGAAAGATTCGTAGAGAAAATACGTCTCCTGAAGTGAAGGTCCTACTTGGGAAGGCCAACGAATCGTTTGTTCATAATGAGTTGACTACCGCATCAAAACTATACCTTGAAGTTGTGAGGCAAGATAAGAACAATTTCAGTGCTTACAAGACATTGGGAGAGATCGCACGATTGCAAGGTGATTATAATCGATGTTCCAATTTCTGGCTCCTTGCTGCTCACATTCATGGCTGGGATTACGAATTCTGGAGGGAGTTGGCCGAATTATCGGTGGAATTAGGACACCAAAGACAGGCAATGTACTGTTATACTAAAGCCATAAGAGCCTCTCATCATAAGGATTATGAATCGATCTTTGCCAGAGCTTGCCTTTATAGAGAAAAGAACAAGTTCAAGCGTGCCACTGACAGTTTGTTGAAGTTGAGAGTGATACTACCGCACGAGCCGAAAATTATTCGTGAATTGGCCAAAGTTTATGTGGACGAGAATCGCGCCAACGATGCTATCACCATGTACAACAAGATCCTTGAGGAAAACATGACATTTCGAAGATTAGGCTTGAAGGGTGAGAAAGTCACTCTTAAAAATATTGAATTTGAGTGGTCTGAACTCAACATCCTATCGGAATTATACAGCAGTAAAGGAGCTTGGTTGCTTGGTATCAAAGCCTTGCGCCAGATATCTAGGTGGATTCAACACAGAGAAGATCAAGAGTTTTGGGACGAGCATCCAGAAATTGATGTGGAGTTTGATGAGCGGAGGTTTGACTATCCGAAGTTTCAGAACTTCACCATCATAGAGAAAAAGAAAGAGTATTCTTTACCTGTTGATATCCGGGTTCAGCTCGGATTATTTCGACTCAATTCCAAGACTGATACGGAGGCTTTGAAGCAATTCAGCTTCTTGTTGGACCAACCAATCGACGATACTACGGATTTGTTTTTGAAAGTAGGCACTGAATTGGAAAGTTTTGGTCTCTATAAGGAGGCTCTTGAGTTTTTAGTTCCTCTTTCTTATATTGAAGATCAGAACACTCCAGAATTGGTTCTAGCTATTGCAAAATGCATGAGGGAGACTCACGACTTTGAAAATGCCAAGGAAGCTTACATGACACTCTTGGAGCATAATCCAAATGACGTCGAAATAAAGGTTGCACTAGCCGAAGTTTGCTTTTATCTCAACGATATGGAATCTACTGCTAGACTCTACAAAGAAGCTAAAGAGCAGAGGTTGAAAGAGAAAGCATCAGCGCGATCTAATTTGCTGAAGCACGGAAGAAACAATGACGAGGCTGAAGAGGAGGCAGAGTCAGAGGTCGCAACAGAAGAGGAAACCGATGATGAGATTTTCAACAAGAGTCATCAAGCATTAATTGCAGATTTACCTCAAAAGAAGAGCAAAAAGAAGAAAATTGAGGTGAGCGCAGGAGAGTTGAAGTCTATGGAGGCGAAGTCAGAAACACGAATCAAGAAGCAGTATTCCAGAGCTTCAAGAATCTTAGAGACTTTGGAACAACGAGCTTCACCGACGATGAATACCAATTCAAAGGCCATTGCGTCACTTTGGATTGAACTTTCGTCTGATCTTATCGAAATTTTCTCGATGTACAAATGCTTCTTCTCCTCTGAAAGAGCAAGAAGATTCAATATTGGACTTCGAAAGAGAACTGCCAAGTTAAGTGTTGATCACAAACTTTCCAGAATGAGATATTTGCAAAACGAGATCATACTTTCCTCTGAGATGGACCAACCAGAGCAAGCTTTAACGAGGTCTTCATTTAAAGGGATTGACTACGAACAGTGGTATGATCTTTTCATGAAATACTCATTGATGATCGCACAGTACGAAAAGGACGTCGATAGTGCGATGACGATTTTAGACATCGCTAAGCATATTAACGTGTTCAAGGAGCAGGAGTTAACTACCACTCTTGTAGGACTGTCGGTAGGTCTACTTACTAAGGATCGCGATTTGGTCCAGAATCAGGTTAGAACTCTTATGAATGATTATCAGTTTTGTCCTACGATTCTCAAAGTATTCTTGGCTTCTTATGTACCGGATGCATGCAATTCTTCACATTATGCAGATCCTTCCACTCAGAAGTACATACTTCGTCAGGTGAAAGCATACGATTCGCTGAAGGAGGGAAAAGAAGTGTCTGGAATGGCTGCCATCACGAACAAAAATGTCGATCTCACCAAGAATCATCCACTTTTGAACTACATTTATGCCTCCTTCCTTTATTTCAACAAATCCTATTACTCATCGCTGGCCTACTGCTTGAAGCTCTATCACGACTTTGATAAGGATCCTTCTCTTCTCTTCTTACTTGCATTGTCAAACTTGAACCGCTCCACCCAGAGGAAGACGCTCAATACAAACTTCCAGATTCTCCAGGGACTCACTTTTCTATTTGAGTACGTGGAACTCAAAGATTTTGACGATCCTTACCAAAAAATGGAGGCTCTATACAACGTTGGAAGAGCCTTTCATCAACTAGGATTGGATAACATAGCCATCAACTTTTACGAAAAAGTTTTGTCTATACTGGTGGACGAGGAAGCTTATGACTTGAAGAGGGAAACAGCTTACAACCTCTACATAATATACAATATCCACCAGAATTTTAGGCTTGCAGAGGAGATTATGAACAAATACTTGGTGGTTTAACAGCTTGGTTATAATGTATAGTTAGTTACAATCGAAATAAAAAAACCGAGTCGATTCGCGAATCAGGAAGAGTAAGTAACATCAATCAATCCATCGTCTTCTCATTCTCAGTTAGTTCTTCACCACTTCTTTCCTTAGCCGTTAACCTGTTGATATGGAAATTGACCTGGATCCTTCAGAATTCGATTTAAGGGCCAATTATTTGGCGGCAAGCATCAAATCTTACATATCCAGCTATGACAAAAGCATACTATCGAGGGAGCTAAAAGTTCAGTTGCACCTTCACTCTACAGAAGATAAGAACGAGAATGGCTTGAAAGACAGCGTGAGTATGAAGCAAATACGCTACAAAGAGGAAGACTATGTGAAGCAACTTGATATTTGCAACGAACTATGGTATTTTTGCAGGTTAATGAACGAACTACAGCCATTGCATACGATTGGAGGGGACCCAAGTAAGGATGATTGGAGACAGGTGAATTTTGAGGAATGCGTTCAATCCTTCGTAAAGCTGCAGCTCAGATTGAGTGATATAGCGGAATCTTTGAATCTGAAAGACCAGTATGTAAAAATCTTTGATGTGCTCGGAGTGAAGCTTCAGGAGTATGAGGAGAAGATACTTGAATTGGTGCGTCTTTATCTGAAGGACTATTTTGAATTTGGAAAAGATTTGTCTTTCAAGTTTCACGAAATAGCGGAAAATCTGACGTTTCAGCAGTTTCTTAAAAGCTGCTTTGATTATACAAACAGTGTCGACACTGATTTAGGGCGTCTTTTCAATTTCAACAGGATGTTCAACGATTGGACCACTGCTGTATTGAAAAAGTTTGATGAGGGATTCACCTTTGAGATATTGGTGACGAAAGAATCGGTTGGAGCTGAGATTGTCGTTTGCAAGTCCAATTTTGAGTCGTATATACACTCGATCGAGAGATTGATTGAGTTTTTCAACGCCTTTATGAAAAACAACAACTCTAGGACCAATTACAATGCACTCCGAAACGTGAAAGCTGTTGCTGGGAAAAACATATTGAAAGTTCTTAAAGCAAAGATGTTTTCCGAGGAGAATATCTATCCACTAATAGTGGATAGAGTTGCTGATTCCAAAGCTAATGCCCCTATAAGGGGAAAACTAGACAAAATATCAAAACTTCTTTCTCAAGAAGGATGGGCTAAAGATGGCATTTGTGATTTGGAGTTTTGGATGGATGATTTGGGAAGTACATGGGTTAATGATCTTGTAGGGAAAACAATGGACGAGCTCAAAAATATTACCTTGAGTATAAGATTTGACGGTGAAAAGAGTATGTTCAAAAGTGAAAAACTTGTGATAGAAGAAGTCGAACTACCCAAGAAGAAATCTGGGCAGAAAAGAGCATCCCAAGAAAAAACCGATGATTGGAATAATGCTTGGGGAGGAGATAATGAAGATGACGATGCATGGGAAGATGAGATCAATTTGGACTTGAGTGAAAAAACTGAGCTGCAAACTAATGCTGCTGGCAATGATGATGACGGCTGGGATGCTTGGAACGATGACGATGACAATTGGGGTGGAGACGGATCCTCCAAGAATGTCATTTCAAAAACTTCAAGTGGCCATCAATCGTTGACCTACAAGCGTACCACGATGACTGATGGCATCCTGAAAATCATTGATGATTACTATTTACATTTGACAGAACTTCAGCGTCAGGCTCATGACATCAATAATAGCAGTCTGGAAGACATAGTGACCCAGTTCAGAAGCGGACGTAAAAAGTTGATCATTTGTTATTTTATGATTGTTAGTGCGGAAATAGACCGGTTCTATCCTTCGGCAATTTTGTTTTACAATGATTTGAATAAGATCATTCAATATACTTCAGTCAAGTATCAAGTGGATCTCAGTTCGTGTTTCAAACTAAGTTACGAGATTGTGTCATTGTTGACGACAGATCTCTCTTCCAGTCCATGCCAAGTTATACAAATGTATAGTGGTATTTTCTTTGAGGACGGATTCGACGATTTGACATTACGGGTTCGCAAAGTACCTGAATTCTTAGCTAAAATGCGCTTGGAATTTGATAAACTACAGACAATAGCGTTGTCTCAGATGGAACTCAATCAGAAGCTTGTTACGAGCGTATATTTAACAATTTTGAGTAAGGTTTATGATGGTATTAGTACTAAACTACTAAAGAGAAAAGAGATAGGCTCGGATGAATGTGACGTTATTGGCGATCTTATCGACAAAATCGTGGAGATGACAACGATCTCTTCGTCTGTCGTGACTCCGATGATTTCAAAGATGCAAAGCTATAACAAGTTGGAGCAGACAAAATTAGTCGTTGTGTCTAGTTTGAAGACAATTCTACAGGATTTCTGCGATGCGAAGTTCTTTGAACTAGAAACTTCGGAGATGACCAATTTAATCAAAGCATTATTTGTTGAAAGTGAGAAGAGACAGGAGGTGATAGACCAGATAGTCACTATAAGAAGTGCCCAATGAATAGATCCTCAAAGGTGATGTACTATTAGCTCTTTTTTTGAATATATTTGCTTATCTATAGTTCATCGTGAATCTTCTTCAATTTCTTGAAATCACCTCCGGGGTAAATGACTCTATACTGAATATACAAATTACCATGATCTTCTTCGGAACCAGCGAGTGGCATACCTTTACCCTTAATGACTTCGACCTCGTTATCCTGAACAGTCTGTCCTTCTGCTCTGGCGATCTTGAAAGACTGCTCATAGTCGTCCAAGAATGGAATCTCTCTTTCCCACTCACCATTGATGGCTTCCTTCATGGAAAGAACTTCAGTACGATACAAATTACTACCCACACGACGGTAACCAAGGTTTCCACTTTTCAGAGACTCTCTAACTTCCACTCGTAGATCTCCCGCTAGCCAGTTGGGACTTTTATTCGATTCTCCTTCAAACACTTCCACATGATTCCTCTCCAATCCGGGTGGAGTATGAATGTTGTATTTTCTGTTATTGATGAACACGCCTTCACCGTGACATTTACTGCATTTGTGATCGATTTTCTTACCACTTCCACGGCATGCACTACAAGGAGCTTCGAACTGCTGGATCATTCCAGGTGCCAACTGCCTCTTCTGTATCAACCGTCCCCTACCGTGACACACGGGACAAGTGTGCATCTCTCCATCCTCGGAACCAGTACCGTGGCACTTGTCACAGATGTCCTGAAGTCCAATCTGGAAATCCATACTTTTTCCATTGTAGAAATCCTTCAAAGTGAGGGTAATTTCCCTTGTCACATCGTTACCCCTAGGCTTACCGGGTCTTCCCCGACGTCCACCTGCTCCACCAAAGAAGTTAGAAAACATGTCGAACGGATCTCCACCTCTACCGGGTCCACCAGGGTTGCCTCCATTTTTGATGCCTTCCTCTCCATACCTGTCGTAAACAGCCCTCTTCTCCGGATCATTCAACACCTCGTAAGCTTCTCCTATCTCAATAAACTTCTGCTGAGCAGAATCATCTCCTTGGTTTTTATCCGGATGATACTTCTTACTTAGGCTTCGGTAGGCATCTTTAATCTGCTTCTCATCTGCATTTTTCGGCACTCCGAGAATCTTATAGTAGTCTGCTTCGCACAATACAAGACTTACTATCGACGAGAGTATAAGTAGAAGGAAAAGCGGTGATATCATCGTTGGATTCTGGCTGGAAAAAAAAATTTGTACGATAACTACTCCTGGATCTCTGTTGACCAACTCCTCTTGTCTCTTTAGATACACGTAGATAACTTCGAGATCTTCAAAATTTGGAAAATTTGAAATTTAAATTCGCCCCGAGAAAAAATAAAGCCCAAAGAGGTGAGAATTCCGAGACCTCGCTGTCTCTTAATTAGGAAATCAGTCGTCTAATCAAGGACTTTCAACCCTTTCTCAACTTGCAACACAATCTTTTGAAGTAATGAGATCCCTGCCGCCACCACGTTATTCTCGATTCAGAATATTACGAAGGATATGGCGTTCAATCGTAAATCTTTTCTCTACCGGCTATCTGTCGGACTCTGCTGCCTTTACCAACCGCTCTCTGAAATACAATAAGACCACTGCCCATACAAGAATACGCAAGTCTAGGATTACAAAAAGACCCACTTCAAGAACTACAATGGTCAACAAAGTGTCCAGTACTTTAATTAATGAGTTGGTTGACGATGATCAACTAATAACCAAGATAGTTAAGACAGAACAACGGGCAGCAGGACTGTCAGGTATCACTAGCTGGATGAGATTATTTAGATTATGGAACCAGAGTACTGAAGGAGTTATCAATGTGAGAAGAAGCTAAGACAGATACAAAGATGAAAAAGTTAGCTGCGTTATATCTAAATATGCTATATAGTGGACGTACCAAATTTACTCGAACTTCAGCCAACTCCAATCATTTGCCTCTACTGAGGCTTCATTATTAGTGCCATTCAAAGATGATGAAATAGGCTCGAGATTTGAATTCCATGAAAAGGCTGCCGGAAGAGATTGCGATTCCATCTGTTGCTGCGGTTGCTGCTGCTGCTGCTGCTGCTGCTGCTGCTGCTTAAAATACTTTTGAGACTGTTTGCCGACCACTTTCCCGCCTATTTCACGTGCTGGAGGACGAATGATACCATGCAGCTTGAAGAAAAGTCCACAAGCGTTGCATAGAAGTATATTATCACTAGTTCTTCTCCAAAGAGGGGTTGTGGAAGTTAGACAGTTCTCACAAACGGGCCGGATTGGATGCTTGGCCTTAGAAAGGGATCTTGATAGTAACACCGAACCTGGTAAAGCAATAGATGTGATAGAAGAGGGTTGAACTGCAGACATGCTGGACGGAGACACTTTTGGCGAAGCGAGTGAGGAAGGAGTAGGATAAGTGTTGGCAACAGTACGTCTTTGTTTTATCTGCGAATGCTGCTTGTCGCTTTTATCCAGTGAAGATTCTAGCGTATTAATGTAACTATTCAAACTGTAACCTGTACTGCTTCTATCCTTTGACAAATTCTGCCTCTTTGGCTTCTTTGAAACCTGCTCGAGAGAATCTCCATCTGCAAACTTGGAAAAGTCGATGATGTCCTTCAAATTATCATCAAATTTGATTAAACTGTCAAACTCTGGTATACTATCTGCTTCTATTTTCCTTTCCAGCTGGCCACAGAGCCAAGGGTTGCCATCAGGAGTAGGCCCTATGTGATTAGCAGGCTGTCGAAGTTGCATACGATGCTTCTGCAGCTGATTGTACATCTGCAGATGACCGTTGATGCTACTCGCAGAATAGGTTCGTGGTTTTGAAGAGGAGAAGGAAGAATTTCTTGAGATAGCTGGAGTGATTAAAGGAGTTTTCTGATAAGAAGACTTGGCGGAGACAGATGAAACGGAATTATGAGTCACGGGTGAAAACATAGCATCGGATTCCAAGTTTGAACCCATAAAGAAATCAGAAGAGGAATTATAATCTATGCTTATAGGATTCGAAGAAGGCCCGAAAAGAGTGTCTGTAGTAGCTTCCTGCTCAGGAAACTTGAAGGGATCATCATATAGGCCGGACTCAAGAGGATCTGTCGGTATATCATTCAAAGTATTGGCATTCTGATCGACTGGTGGACGCTGTTCACTCGAAAGACGACGAATATGCTCGATATAATCGAATTCAGGGCCATTAGAAGGTATTTTGACACCAGGATCAACGAGACTTTCAGTATTGTGCTGTTGAAGTAAGGATAAATTGATGACGGGAGAATAAGAAGATGAAGAGAGGGAACTGGAAGACGAAGTAACAGATTTACTCGAACGATGAACCATATTAGAAGTGGTACGACGCCGTTTTGTCGACATACGCCTCTTCTTCAGTTGGTCCATACTGTAGATTCTCCAAGACACGTTGAGGATTCTTTTGTTGTTGGGAAGCAAACTATTTTTGTTGTTGAACATTCGCCAGATTTGCAATGAGACGTTTTTGTCACGGGAAAATTCTGTACGAATCTCATTGTGTAGTAATCTGACTGCCGACTTGTTAGCAGCAGTAGCCAAAACATGCTTGGCAGGAGCCCTCTTTCTAGGTGAAGGAGCCTGAGTAATAAGACAACTACTTGCAGGCGATCCAAGCATTATGGTCAAGGCAAAGTAAAGAAATCAATAGAGAAAGAATAAACAGGTGCGAAGAAGGAGAAAAAATGATTAAGGGAAATCAAGAGATATCGATACCGTATAAGATATTAGACGAGCTGGCTATAGAGAGGGGAGTAAAGGGGGTAAAAAGAAGAGATCCCGGTGGAAGAAGACGGACCAAAAAGAAAAGAGCTCGGGTGCCGTTGAAGGAGCCATTGAGAAGGCCATCTGGACCTAGGGGGCAGCCCAGACAGTTATGAAAGCGGATAGGATACTGATAAGGGGGTTAGAATCGAGGATCGATAGCGAGAAGCAAGGTGATTGGCTAATGCAACAAACGTGTGCATTGATCATTGATGCACAAAAAAGAAAGCTGACAAGGACATCTGTACACCGCATATTGCAAAAGCCGCCCACCCTTTACAAGAAGTCAAAAAAGGTCACGTGATTTGACTCACGTCTAAACAAGTTAAAATTGAGCGGCATATCTTGAATCTCCTGTAGTGATCAACATTTTTTTTAAATCTGCATTTGCCACTGTGTACAGCTTTAGTCTTATTCTGAATCACGTTTACATGTCGATACAAGAAACAATTGACAAGGCCACTTCGGCAGACTTGACAGAAGACGACTATGCTCTATTACTCACTGTGGTGGATAAAGTGAAAGAAGATCCTAATAATAACATATCAGAGTCAATTGAATATGTCAAGACGAAGCTACTCTCTACTAATGCCAATGTAGTTCTTCGAACCGTTACGCTGGTAGATTTTTTTGCTGAGAACTGTGGTGCCATGATGAAGGCGGAGATCGCCAAAAGGCAGTTTGTGGACGATTATTTGTTGCGAACGATTGACAACTCTCGAATGCACGTGACTGTAAAGTATGCGCTGATCAAAGAGATTTATAAGCTAAGTAAGTCATTCAGAGGTGACGATAGTTTGAGAATTATGGAAGACACTTTTAGGAACTTACAGGGAAGCTACAGATACCTATGTCAGCAGGCTGTTAGTGAGGTTGACAGTGGTCGAGAGCCTGATCTTAGTGGGAATAACGTTATGGCTTCGTCTCAACAGGAGGAGGAGGATTTGAAGAAGGCCATAGAGTTGTCTTTGGAGGAGCAGGGTGCTACAGGTGGTGCTACAGGTGGTGCTACAGGTGGTGCTGCAGGTGGTGCTGCTGGTGGCGCTACCGCTCAGGCCAACACTATAAACCCCACATCATCCTCTGTGGCTGCTCCTCGCAAAGTGCGCGCCCTATACGATCTCTCTACAGATGATCAAGACACTCTCTCCTTGAAACAAGGTGACATCATTACGGTGATAGAGCCTGTTAACAATGACTGGATTCGGGGCTGCTTGCGTGGAAAAATGGGAATTGTTCCTTCCAACTACGTGGAAAGTGTGCCCGAGACATCGGAACAGGATCTGGAGCAGTTGAAAGACAGTTTGAGCCGGTCTTTTGATATAGAAGTTATCTTGTCCAAACTTATGGATCTCAATACCAAGGTTAAAACTTTAAACGTATCCAATCAAGAGTTCGAGAACTACTTGATCAAGGATAGTATTCCTTCTAAGCTGGAGGAACTTCAATTGGTGCGGATTCAGTTGAAAAAATTGTTGGATCTGTACAAATTGAAGATATCCGAGCTCGAGAGTATGGAGCAGGACATCGGTTCCAGTGTTTCCTTATACAGAGAGCTTCTAGTCCACTCGAATCAGCAGCAATTGGCTCCTCCAAGCGCTTACATTCCTTCGCTTACATCACAGACTTCCGAAATGTCCCTCAATCAGCAACCCAAACCACCAGCTATGCCCACTCAGCCCCAGGCACAACAGAATTCTCAAAGCTACGGCTTCAACTATCCAAATCCACCTTTCTAATATGTATTACATAGCAAAATTGTCTTTCTATACCTGATAGTCAGTTTTTTCCCTTCCAGTTAAGTAAATCCCCCAACGACACCAGGTTGTCCCTGTCGAACTCCTTAAAATCCTTTACCATTCCAAACCCTTTACTTCTACTAAATAATATATGATCTAGTCTGTCCACCACTGCTTTAGGATCGTTGATCACAACTTCAACTCCCATTTTGTTCAACCTTTGCATTTTATTGAATACCAGTATCACCTGACTGACCGAGTAACCTTGGAAGTCCTGTATACTTAATTGATTCTCGTCGATCTTGGACAAAATCTTCGAATAAACGATCGACAAGTGTTCACACAGTCCGTTAATTACCATGTATACTTCATTTTCTCCCGTCAAATTGGCCTCGAACCAACTTAGATAACTGTACATTACTCTCATTGGATCTTCTGGCAAGTTTATCATCGAAATGTACTTGATCCGGCTCTTCACACTTTGTTCCCTTAGTGTTAATCGATGCTTCAACTGGATCCTCTTCGTATCCTCCGTGTCCATATCTATTATTGTCATGAAACCACTTTTTTCCGATACATATCGCAAAATCATTTCAACAAGCTCTTCATGAGTATCAAAAGTCCACAGGTGAAACCACATCGTCATATCTATATCAGATCAAAAGAAGCCTGCCCAGTCTCACTTTACCTCATGGTTCCTCACTACTTTCCCCGATTTGAGAATCTTGAAAAATCTAAAGTTCCTCGAGTGAAAAAACAACTAATAAAGTCAACGAAATCGTGGACATCGGTTTTTTCAAATCCTTTTCTCCCAGTGCTTTTTCGTCTCACCGCTATGCAGGTCCAGTTTGAGGATTATGAAGATCTGACAGGCCTCCGGTTTCCTTGGAATTCATTTCCAGCCAATAAAGCGGAGGAAAAACGCTGTGTGGTACCTGTATCCTGTCTTTACCAGCCTCTAAGGCCCAAGACGAGCCCTATAGTTGTGCAGATGCCTCCCACCGCGTGCCGGAATTGTCGTGCTATTCTTAGTCCCTGCTGCCATCTTGATCCGGCTTCGAATATCTGGTCTTGTCCCTTTTGTATGACCAGAAATCAGCTACCTCCAACGGAGCAAAAAGGCCAGATACCCTTTGCTGCGAGTCCGGATGCTCAGGACATCGAGTATGTGATCCAGCCTCCAGAGACTCAGAAGAACCCCATATTTGTCTTTGTCGTCGATACCTGCTTTGATGAGGAAGCCGAGTTTCAGTCATTAAAGGAAACGCTTTTAGTGTCGCTCAATATGCTTCCTCCGGACGCTCTCGTCAGTTTCATAGTGTATGGAAAGCATGTCAACGTCTACGAAATAGGCCGCCAGGATGTTCAATCATTTCATTCGTTCAGTGGTTCAAAAGAATACACGCAGCAGGAGGTGGTGAAGAATTTGGGAGCTAATGCGGCCAATAGATTTGTGCAACCACACGCCATCTGTGAGTTCAATCTCAATTCTCTCATTGAAACTCTTGAAAAGAACTCATTTACCACTCCAAAATACAATAGAAGAACTCTTGCCACTGGCTGTGCCATTAATATAGCTGTCAGACTTCTTTCACACACCTATCCGAGAACAGGAGCTCGAATAATGCTCTTTTCCGCAGGACCTTGCACTGAAGGTCCTGGTAGAATTGTGGGAACTCCGTTAAAGGAACCAATTAGATCCCATCATGATGTAGAGAATGATTCTAAGACAGAGAAATTGTACAAGGAGAGTTCTGAATTCTATACTAGACTTGCCAAGTTGGCGGCACAGAATGGACACACCATCGACGTCTTTATTGGTGCATACGATCAGATTGGACTCAGTGAAATGGAAGCATTGGTGGATAAAACAGGCGGTGTTGTTGTTCAAAGTGATTCATTTACCTCTGCGATCTTCAAGAGGTCTTTACAGAAGTTTTTAACGCCTGAGGAGACTACGGGAATGCTTAATTTTGGTCTCAATGCTACCTTACAGGTAAAGACTACGCGAAACATCTTGGTTAGAGATGCTATTGGTCATATGTCACCTTTGAACGTTAAAGGAGAAGGTAGACCGACTGATTCGTGGAAGCTAGGAGCCATATGGGCCCATTCCACCTATGGTATCTTCCTCCAATTGACAGATGAATCAAGACCTATTGATATGTCAGCGATTCAGTTCATTACCACTTATCAACATCCGGACGGATCGCGTAGAATCCATGTAACTACTGCCCAAAGGCCGACTGCACCGGTGGGATCGGAAGATCTCATCAACAACTTTGATCAGGAGGCGGCGGCTGTCATTATAGCTCGAGAAACCGTACGGAAATGTGTGGCAAATATCAAGGATGAGTCGTCCGATGGAGTTAAGATGATCGACAGGATTTTGATTGACTTGTGCAAGCATTTTGCCACATACAGAACAAATGATCCGGCATCGTTTGCTCTTCCCCCGACTCTTAACCTCTTTCCTCAATTCATGTACCATTTGAGAAGATCACCCTTCATCCAGATGTTCAATAGTTCTCCGGACGAGACTTCTTATTATAGACACTGCTTTTTAGCGGAGGATTGCACCAACAGTCTCATCATGATTCAACCGACATTGACATCCTACGAGCTGGACAAGGACCCGGAACCGGTCGTATTAGATTCTACTTCGTTGAAACCGGAAAGAACGCTACTCTTGGACACATTTTTCCACCTTCTCATTTATCATGGCTCTGTTGTAGCTGAATGGAAGAGACTAGGGTACCAAGATCAACCGGATTACGCGTATTTCAACAAGTTTTTAGAACAGCCGAGACTCGAAGCTGCTGATATATTGGTGGATCGATTCCCTCTGCCTAGATTTATTGATACCGAAGAGGGAGGATCGCAAGCCAGATTCCTTATATCCAGATTGAGTCCTACCACATCTTACAGAAATGTCGATAGTATGATGAATATGGCTACAAGTATTGCTGGAGGAGCAGATGGAGAAGGAGGAGCAGTCATCATGACAGATGATGTCAGCTTGCTTACATTCATGGAGTATGTGAAGAAGGTTGTGGCCAATGCATAGACAGAACTAAATACAAAATATTAGAAGTATTACCAGTAGTATATATTCATCACCTCAGGCAGGCTGTAGATGAGTGAAAGATAAAAACCAAAAATTTTAAACCACACGAATCCCGCAGAACGGGAAGATGACAAGAAACCCAGCAGACAATTAAGTGCAATGCAAACTGAGAATCCCGATCACAGGGACTTCATGATCTCCCGTGACAGTTCAAGGTAAGTATGAAAAAAGAAGAGAATCTTAGAGAAATATCGTTCAATGTGCGACTTGACCACTTTTTATACTGAGGTGAAAAAAGTGAAAATTTTGTCGCGGAGCCAGCAGCGAAATAAAACAGCCTCGATAAAAGGCAGTAGGAAGAAGCGTTAAGAAAAAAAAAACATTAAGGAAAGGAAAAACATTAAAAGAGAAACATTAAAAGGCTTCAGGAAAGGCTTCAGTTTTTCTTAAGCCGTATTGATTTATAGTTTTCCAAGATGCCACAGAGTTTCAAAGATGACGCACATCTTATCATTCTTCCAGGATCGCAGAATACGTTGATTCGATTTGGACTTGAGGACTCAATCACTCCTCCTACTTATTCGATCCTCACCAAGGTGTACGCAAACCGTGATAACAAGAGGCTGTTTAGTACTACTGCTCCAAGCAACGTAGCCTATCCGGAGAAATATGCCATCTATCCAATAGTCAAGGGAGAGATCGTCAATGTGCATGCTCTCAACTTTCTGTTTAGAAGTATCATCAAATCCGTGTTAAAGGACAATCCTTTGATCTTATTGGACTCTATAGCGTTCACGTTGGTGCAGTCTTCAGTGAAATGGTCACCTGTGGCAATTGAGACGATCACCAATTATGTTTTTGAGACGATGCAGCTAGCAGCGTTTGCTGTTGTTCCATCTGCGCTGTGCTCTATGTTTTCATATGGTTCGTTTCCCAACGCATGCGTGGTAGATGTCGGTTACCAGAAGGCGGAGATTAGCCCTATAGTTGACTTTCAGGTATATACTCCTGGTGTGATATTCTTAGATCAAGGAGGCAGCTCTATCAACGAGAAACTGAAAGGGTTGCTACCCAATTTGACACCTGAACAGATTGAGAGCTTAAAGAGATCGTCTGTCTTTGAACATCTCAGTGAAGAGGAGGCCAAGGCGTCATTTTTTGGATTAGATGCATTATTGGATGATAAAAATGATAAGAATCCAGAAGACGAGGGAGTTTTGGACATTGTGGCCATCGTTACGAGTGAAAAGTCAACGAGGGAGATTCTAGAGGAGAAAGAGAGGCAGAGGAAACACAAGGGAGAAAAGAAGCCGGTTCAGCGGAACAATGGTGAGCTGGAAACAAACAGTTTTGTCGATAACATGGGAAATACAATCACGGTGGGTAAAGAAAGATTCCAGGGATGTGAGGAAATGATAGACGGTACAGCCAAGGCGATCTACAGATCTTTAAGTAAGGTTCCTGACGTGAAGAAAAGACAGGAATGCTACGATAATTTGATATTTTGCGGACAAACCACTCGAATTAGAGGATTTAAGGAAGAGCTTCTGGTCAAGTTGTATACACAATTTTCCGTTGGAACGGATTTGGAGAATATGGGAAAATACCAACAGAGTCAAAACCAACCCGGCGCTGCATTCAGAAACGAATCTGTATCCGTGATGGATGAAATATTGTTGGCACAAGCACCGAAACGGATCAAAGTGGTTCCAAAGCCGGAATATTTCTCAGCTTGGAAGCAGGTGGGCTTAGAGGACTGCGCATTTCTTGGCGGAGAAATCATGTGCAGACAGATCTTTGGAGGATCAGGAAATACAGAGTTGTATCTTTCAAAGGAGGAGTACTACGATAAGGGACCAATGGGAATTTGGCACGTGAAGTTGTGAATATACTGGTGTGTGATGTCCTGACGTCGGTCATCCAAATACGGGATATACAAGTTAATGCCTAGGCTAGATCTCTGAATATAAATACAATTCAATTAGTTAGTTCTTTTATACTTTCAATAAATCAAGTCCTGGTTTTCCAGGGTGACTATGAATAAAACAATAGCAATGAAAATAGGTCGTTAGTCACCTCTCAATCTCCTTGCTAGGTGAATATCCTTCTGCATAATAGTAACTCTCTTCGCGTGAATAGCACATAAGTTTGTGTCCTCAAACAAATGCACCAAATAAGCCTCGCTGGCTTCTTGTAGTGCCAATATGGCCACTGATTGCCATCTGTACGAAACGTCTGAGCCGAAGTCGTCCTGGACGATCTCTCTGACCAATCTAGCAAAGGGTAATTTTCTAATAAGTAGGTCGGTCGACTTTTGATACCTTTTGATATCTCTAAGTGCCACCGTTCCATTCTTGTATTTCCTACGCTTCTTAATCACCGGATCTCCGGGCTGGTTTCTTAAGAGGCCACTGGACACAGTGTCAGTGGATCCTTCCTCAATTCGCGTAACCAGTCTTCTTCTCGTAGTGGTGCGACTGCTACTGGACGGAGAGGGGGGAATTTCTGGGGGCGATCTCTTAATCAGCACATGTCGTGGAGATTTTGTAGGTGTTGCTCTGTTTTTGTTTAATCTTGCCATGGCCGGATATACAAGAGGAGTAGTAGAAAGGAGCTTTAGTTATTGCAGGTGTTTGGTTCTTACTCTTGGAAAAACCGGCCCCCTTAAATAATTGGGAAGGACACGACCAACGCGCGTGGTCCAGTACAACCACTCGATCTATCAGTATCTACCTAAAACTTAACCAATTCACAGATTTAATTCAATTATACAACATTACCTCAGCTAATTCTTCTTATCATTCACAAAATCCTGCGAGAATCCTGAAAAGTTATCGTCGATTGTATCGTCCTTCAACGTGGCGGTGGCCTTCTTGTGCGCTAACGGAGCAGGCTCATTGAATAAGTTGACAAGCTTCTTACCGAATCCGGCCTTTTTCGGTGCTTCTTTCACCTTTTTGAATCCATTGCTAAACAAGTTGCCGCTTCTCTTCTTCGAATTGGCCTCCTTTGAGGCTTCTGAAGCTGCCCTTGTGGCTTCCTTCTTGTCCTTAACAGCCTTTTCTTTAGCAGCCTTCTCCTTGGCAGCCTTCTCCTTAGCAATTTTATCATCTTCTTCATTCCAAATCTTGTCTGGGATATCTTCCGGCTCGGGCTTAACTTCAGCAGGTTCTTTAATTGCACTGTCATCCACTGTAAATTTGGACAAATCAATCTTATCCTTTTCTTCCTTTAGCTTTGGAACCTCTTTTTTCAGGTGATCCGGTAGAATACTGTTAATCTCACCCGCTTCCTTATGATTCTCCCTCACTGTAGAATTGACTCCACCTAAAACCTCTCTTCTCTTACCATCAAGTTCTTCGATCTGGCCTTCCAACTCACTTCTTTCTCTCCTCATTGATTCCAAAGACTCCTTCTTTTCCGCAATTGTCTTTTCACTCGATTTACCTAGTTCTGATGCTTCCTCAACTTCTTTGGCAGCCTGTGTCGAAGCTTCTCCACTATCCTTTTCGGTTATTTCCAATTGCTCTTTAAGCTTGCTGAGTTGATACTCTGTCCTCTCTAGTTGTGTAGTAGCTATATCCACACGCGACCTATGTTCGTTGTAAAACGCCTCTTTTTCCTCTCTTACCTTGGTCAATTCAGCCAATTTCTCCTTCTCTTGCCCCAACTCTTCCTCAATAGGGGCCAATTCATGGTCTCTTTTCTCTTTGATCTCAGAAATCTCAGACTCACGAACTCCATCTTTTTCGGCCTTAGTATCATTCAACGCTTGCAATTTCTCTTCTCTCTCTCCATCAATCTGCTGCTTCTCTTCTTCTTCATGCTTAACCTGTTCATCAAATTCGGTTTCCTTAGCAGCAACCTCCTCGCTGTGCTGCTTCAATAACTCTTCTTGCTCTCCTCTGAGTCCTTCCTTATCTCCCTCCAGTTGAACACGACGTTCCTCAACTTCTGCGGCAAGCATTTGCTTATCAGCTTCTTTGGCAACTTTCAACTCTTTCTTATGCTCAATCTTTCTCTGCTTGATGTTTCCGCTAACCACTAAGTCGTGCTGATCAACTTCTCTCTGCAACTTAGCCTTGGAATCAATCTCCCTCAATGCAGGTTGAACAACCGAAGCAGCCAAAGCATTGATTGCTGCAAAACTCATAAACAATCCTCCTCCAAGGTTAATCTTCGAGGAATCGTTGGCAGGATCTTCTGCCACTTTATTGGCCCTTTCCTGGGCAACTTGCAACGCCTTTTGGTTCAACTCCTTATTGGAGAATACTCCCTTTGATATGATATTATTATCAATCTGTTTCATGGTATCACTGGCTCTCTTGAAAGCTGTTGCCAAAACGACCTTGTTGACTAAAGTGTTACGCTTTAAAGTCTCACGTTCACTTACGGCATAATCTGGCAGAACGCCCGTGGTTTTAGAGGCCGTGGCACATCTACTGGCAAGAAGACTGTTATTACTGGCTGTATCACTAGCTGTAGGAATTCCATGGCCAGTCTTCCGGTCTCTCAACCGCAAATCGATTTCCCGTGTGGCAGAAGCCTGCGCCAATGAGGTGATGTGGGCCAAGTTGATGGTGCCGGTAGCAGAAGAACTAGAAGAGATCGTCATGGCATGTCGGTTCGATCGTCCGGGGGACACTATGGCATCGGTGGACGATACTGGAGGATTCATCCTGGAATTGATCGACCTGGCAGCACTTTCTCTGGCAACTTTAGTAATTGAGGAGATGCTAAAAGCCGGAGTAGCTGGTGCTGATATGTTGTTACCGGCTTGAGATGAGGATCTTACCGGAAAGCCATGATCACGTCTGTAAAGAGAAGCGTATGCGGCTTTCTTCTGAGGTTCACCAGAGTCGCTAGAATCGGTAACGTCCTCGGACTGCGAGCTCTGCGATTTGGCAGAAATGGCAGCATATTCTGCATTCGGGTCAACATTGTTACGCTTCCACGCAATAGGCGACGAATCGGTATTGGCATACAAAGCAGCAGTGGCAGCGTCAGCAGAGAGACTGGGCTTATAAGGATGAATAGACAAGTCAGAGCTAGCAGCCAATAGGGCAGCAGTATCCGAGGCATATGCATCCACACCTAAACCAACTTTAGCAGGGCTTTGAAACATACCGTACCTCTGTCTAGCTTTGTAGATAGCCTCCTCGCTTAGTGGCCTATCGTTGGTCTGATAGACAGAGGCAAACCGATGATTTTTTGCATGGGGAGAGGACAATGAATTGGACGCAGAATTAGAAGCAGAAGCAGAAGCGGAATTAGACATCGAGCTTGGTACCTGGGCAATTCTTTTCAACCTTTTGTTATTAGGAAAAGAAGTAGAAGAAGAACAGGTGATAAGCCGAGGAAAGGACTCCTGCACTTTTAGAGGTTGGCACAGCCAGATAAAAAAAACAGCAAACAGAGGCAGCAGCCGTAGCTGCCGTAGGTGACCAAGAAATTTTATGCAAGAGACGGGTTGGGGGTGGCTGGAGCGAGGAGCATTGCATTTAGTGGGGTCCACGCCACCACTTGCTCATGCGCCACAAACTCCAGATAGAAAAGGCTTGCTGGGTGTGGATTTCCTGATTAAGTAAGTTTTGCAGAGCGTTTTGGGAACCGTTACTAAAAGGCCTGCGGGGTTCACTTTTGTTATCCTTGTTTTTGTTTTTTTATTTACTCTTGTCTTGACCCTTTTGTTTTTTTCACTCTTGTTTCCCATGCTTTTGTTACTCTTGTTCACTCGCTTGCTCCCAATTGCTCCCACTTAGTTCCATCAACCACTTACCCGATCCCCAATCATCACTTAAAGTATAAATACAACCACGTAAACCTGTATATCCCATTTGGCATCTACAACTCCTTTTCTCCTTCTTCAAAATGGACTTCTCTATTCTCATAAATCGCCCTCTTTGTAATGACGACTATTACGGCCTTTCTAAGAGCCCCGATGATGCCGATTCACAAACACCCCCTTGTATTCCTGATTTGTACTCTGCGATCAATGCCGTCCCTGAAATCGGCTTTGATCTGGAGTATGACAACTATTTAGCTGACCCCATAGACCTCCCGATTCCATTGATTTCACCTAAAGATTATCTATACGTTCCAGTCAGCACGAGTCGTGAAGGTAGCTCAGACAGTAGTGAAGAAGAGTTCAGCTTCAGTCATACTTATAGTGCCTATAGTATCGAGAGCACCGATAGCATTGACACCTTTAAGAGTATTTACCGACTGGAGAGCCTCGTTTGTGACAACTTTGAAGATGATAGTGACTACAAACACCGTATCAGATTGACGGCATCATCTGGTTTTGATGATATATTATCCTCCAACGAATCATCGATGGTTTCACCGTCATCCTTAGTTTCAAAGATTTGTAGTGGTCTTGAAACGTCAAGTTCATTGTGCGAAGACCAGCAGATTGAAGAAAGTGAACAGAAGCAGTCAAAGGAGAAAGAGCTTGTAGTCAAGGAGCCTGAAGACAAGGAGCCTGAAGACAAGCTGTTCAAAGAGATAATAAAGCCCAGAAAGAAGCTTTCGGCTCACTCGGTGCCATCTTTGGCATCGTCTCACATCAATTCGATAACCATTCGGCTCAGAAAGCCGTTTACAGCGCCCAAAAAGACGGCCGCCAAGCCACGCGTATCGACTATACCATTCAGACCAGAAGTTAAACGTACATATAAGTGCGAGAAATGCCGCAAGAGGTTCAGGCAGAAGTCACAGTTGAGAAGACACATTGACTGCGTACACTTGAAGCTCGAGAAGTACAAGTGCTCCTTTTGCAAGAGCAAGTTCAAGAGAAGCGACCACCTTAAAAACCACGTGAGACGGCTGCACTGAGAGATACCGACACCGACCCACTACTTACATACTTTGCTAGCACATCCATCCCCTTTGCATTTTTTTCCTACATAGTTAAAGCGCTTTATACTAGCGACAGGGAACCTAATTAGCTCTCTTTGGTGACTAGATTGGTCCGATCCTTACTAACACATCTGCAGCCCGTAGAATAAATCAATACATCCCCTGATACATACTGCATGGAGTACTCCTCTATGTGAGTTGCTGGTGGTTGTAATTTAGTCACTCTATCATCCATCAAATATCCTTAGCATAACTGGTTGGGAACAGTCCTCTCTCCCCGTTCACTTCCCCCTCTGTCCATCCTGATCCATCATCACCACTTACCACAACAATCTTTTCACCTGCTTTGACATCCAATTCGTCGTCTCCCTGAGGACTATAGTCATATAATATCTCCATGTACTTGATTCTTTTCGCTCCTTTACGTGGTGCCACTCTAGGACCCACTTTTTTAGGTGAGGAAGATCTTGTTGATGCATCCTGCTGCTCCACCTCTATGTAACTCGTCGGAACGAGACCTTGAGTTTGTGTTTCATTGGCAACTACCGTCCAACCCGATCCATCATCAACTTCTATCACTGTAAGGGCTTCTCCTGCTGTCACGCTAAGTTCGTCGTCTCCTGCTGCATCGTATGTAAATCTAGCTGTGGCAGTGGTAGAACCAACGGCCCCAATGACACTAGTGGTTAGCCCGAGTTTCTTTCCGATGCCACTAAAAACTCTCATTTTGCTATTTCCGGGGTTGATTGAGATCTTACTGATAGAACTACTCAAACTACGCATCTCGGATCCTTCCTCGCTCAACTCATCACTACCACCAGCTTCCTTCTTCTTCCTAAACAACCCAAATCGCGACTTCTTCTGCTTATGAATAGGTCTCGTGATTGTCATATCTTTGCCATTAGTAGCAGACTGGATCACCTCAATCTCTACCTCCGCACTGACTCTTTTGGAATCATCAGCCGTAAACTGCTGCAATGAAGTGATCGATTTGACCAAAAGAATCTCAAATTTGGCATAATCCTCCTTGGATTTGATCTTTACCTCTTTGAATGAATCACCTAACAACTTATTTCTTTCGTCCAATAGCTCGGCGACGTCCTGTTTTTCATTCATACAAATCTCCCCGTACTTCTCGTAAGTAGAACTGGATTCGCCCAATTTTATCTTCAAGTCCTCCAACTCTACACTTCCTTCTTCTACCACCATAGTCTCATCATCATGCCAAATAGGAGATGGCTCAAAAAGAAAATCTGCAGGCTCTTTCCAAGAGCCCATATTATGCTTGACAAACATGGCAGTATCAAGACGAGGTAGATTCTGTTGAACCACTGTATCCTCGGTCTTAAGATATTGGCTGATTTTTTCATTGCACTTGCGCTCGAAATAGGCGGAACTAAGTAAAATGGAATTCAAGCGACTCACTTTGGCCTCGTTAACACTCTGAAGTCCATCCAAAATCTCGGGAATATCCTGATAGTAATACTTGTCCTTCAATCGATTGGCCACGTTGATAGAAAGCAAGTATCGATTCTTGGCCACATTCATCTCCTGCTCCTTCTTCTGCAACTTTTCTTGGCTTCCCGTACTAGAACCTCTATTTCTCTCAGACTTGGCTCTCCGGTTTTCCATAGCCTGACAAGCTTCGTCATACAACTTTTTTTTCGTCTTCACCTCCTCATAATTCTTGTCTCTGATGTGGATTATCTCATCGTTTGCACCTTTCCAACGGGTACGGATCGACTCGTACTTTTCCATGGTGCTTCGGACGTCGGCCGCAATACGACTATCAAAGTCACGTGCCAATTGAGTCCTCTGCTTAGCGATGCTTTCCGCCTGAGTCAAGATTTCCGTCCAAGCCACCATGCTTGCACTTTCTAGAGAACCAGGAGTGATGACGGGATCCTCTCCAACGGAGAGAACTGATGTGGCTTTGGCTTTATTTTTAAACGATTCCGACGTCAATTGGTTTAATTTATCTGCGTATTCCCGTTCTATAGTAGCTCGCTGTTTGTAGAAGTTCTCCACTTCACTGAGCCAGCTGATGTTGGACTTGACCCATTTATCAACTCGTTTGTAACTGTCCTTAAGCTCGTTTCCGATGCTGACACTTTCCATGACTGGTTGGTGGGAGAAGGGGATAAGTGACAGCGTGGTGGTGTTGTAGCCTTGGATCAATCGTCGCTGCCCCGATTCCTTTTTGAAGTCGATCGACGGTGACTCCGAAAAATTCAATAGTCTCCTTTATTTCACATGTTAAACCTAATATGGGCCTTTCTATGCTAACCGTTCGAGCCCCTGATGATACACCCGGAAGTTACCCGTGAAGAAGGTTTCAAGACAGATGGCATAGAAGAAATCAATAATCGGATGACCTACGATGATCCCTTGCTGTATTGGTTTGATAAGAAATCCGATAGATCACTTCATCAAGCTATAAAGGGTCTACGTAGACTTGGATATGGGTTTGATGAGATTTTGGAGGATTGCGGATGCGAGGAGACTTTTCTCAGGGAATTATATGACTATCTACGGATACGAGTGAGGCCTAAAGATAGGGTAGGATTAACTAAGGGGTTTGTGTACCGGGAGAAGGGTGTGAAGGGTGTGGAGACCGTGGAGACCGTGGAGACCGTGGAGACCGTGGAGAGCGAGAAGACTGCGAAGAGTACGCAGAGTAATAGAGTACAGAGTACAGATAGTGGTACGTCTGCGGCGTATAGACCATTCAACTCAATGGACTGGAAAAAGCATCTAGTATTCAGTATGAATGAAGATGACGACATGCAAGAGGTCGATAGCACACAAGAACAACTCGCTCGAACTGAACAAAGCATTGAAAAAATCAGTCAATACATTGCAAAACTAGAGCAGGAGAAATTACAGCGTGAAGAGCGTGAGAAAGCCGCGAAGCGAGCCACGGGGCGGACGGTCACCCCTAAAGTGAGTCGACTGGAGATGTTGAAGCAAGAAATATCGGCTACGAAGCAAGAAATAGAAGAGGCTAAGGAGGTCTCGATGAGTCTATACAATTCCATCAATGCACAGATGGAAAGGATTAACTATCAGCAGAAGCAGTTGGACGAGATGTTGAACAAGTTAAACGAGAAAAAGAATTTGCTTAGTGGGAAAGAGACGGAAATGGCCGGATTGAAAAAGGCTGAAGCCGAAGTTGAAGGTGAAGGTGAAGCCAACGCCGGAGCCAAAGGCAACGCTAAGGCTCGGATCCAGGCCAAAATTACAACTACAACTACAACTGGCGTCGAGAAAGAGCACCAATCAAAGCCTGTACAACCCAGGGAAGTGGTTAGCATAGTATCTATAACATAATAAAGATTAAATGTCCGGGCATTAACGAACAATAAAGATGGAAGAGACGCATCCGGTGGGGAGAAGGTGGGGCACGGAGGAATTAGACGGAGGTGGTAAATGGCCGCGGTGGGAACTCTGCCCCAGAAAGCTCCAGACCCCCACATGCCCAGACCGGCAGCAACCGGCAGCCACCGGGTTCTACAGTTGCCTCGCTCCTGGCATCCCCGCGTAGCTCAATTAACTCCCGCTGATACACAAAGCTCCGACGCATCTTCTCCTCATTTGAATCTCTTCCTGATTTATCTATCTTTTTTCTTTATCAGCTTCAACCGTTTATTGCTCCAGATTGATCTTTTGCTAAAATGTCATCAGCATTCCGTGCATTTCTGAATTCTCCTACAGGCCCTCGTACGGTGCATTTCTGGGTAAGTAATGCCTTTCTTGTCTCAATCGTTGCTCTCTACTAACAATATAATAGGCCCCTATGATGAAATGGGGTTTGGTTATGGCCGGTGCGGGAGAAATGGTCCGTCCTGTCGAGAAAGTTTCCGCTACCCAGCAATTGTCTCTTTTTGCTACTGGTGTTATTTGGACTAGATGGGCTTGTATTATTAAGCCTAAGAACTACTTGTTGGCTTCTGTCAACTTCTTTTTGGGAGGTGTTGCAAGTGCCCAGATAATTAGAATATATTCGTGGAGAAGGTCTCTTGGAGAGACTCCTAACCAGATTTTCAAGTATATGTTTGATTTGAAGGATAAGCCTAAGGTTAAGCAGCCTGCTGCAGAGGTTGCTGCCGAGGCAGAGACTCACCCAAAGGTTTGAGATAGCTTATTCCCCTCATCTTGCGCAATAGATCTCTGATTTTTAGTTTTGTTTTGTTCTGTTCTGTATTGTCACTGCCCTTTCCATTCAACATCCATTACATCTTCCTGTTTAATCAACCCATGTAGTTCTTCAAGTAGATTCTTACTTTCAGGATTAAACATCTCAAGTCTCCTGATGATATCATCTTTCTCTGATGACTTATCGTCCTCAGTTTGAGACTCATCATCCGCCTCGTTTTCTACTTCTCCTTCCTCCGTCTCTTCTGCTTCAACCTCTTCCTCGCCCTCCTCCTCCCCGTCCTCCCCTTGACTCTCAGGCTTGATATGTGCGTACTGATTCTTAGAAAACTGCGTTCTCTGGGACAATTCAACCACACGAGGCTCTGAAACGGCTCTTCCCTCATTAATGCATCCCAATTTGTACTTGACAACTGCTCGTAATCTGCATATAGTCACCCAATCGTACCAACCAGATCCTTCATGACATGCATCACTAATAGTAGCTCCTCTGAGTATTTGCTTTACATCTTCGTCCATAATATCACCGATTTGAAACGACACTACCGATGTAGGGTTTTCACCATCAAAAAAGAATTGCCGGGGAACCTTACCAATCTGTAGCTTGTTCAATTCCGAGTTCGTGTCGCTGAACTCGTCAAGATACTGATATAAAGTCTCTGGAATAATGTATACATCCTCACCGTTATCCACCATACGTTGCACCTGGCTGTCTGTAACGTGGTTCCGGTTACTGCGGAAAGCTTCCACTTGAAATGGAGCGGCACTTGACTCTTTGGCAGGATCGTATCCAAATCTGATGAACGATTGTCTCCAAGGACCTTTCGTCGTAGTATATGCCACATATGGAAGAGCATATCTCAATTGGGTCCGAAACTTCTCCGGAAGCATCCAATGAACATGTCTTCTTAGCCAAATTGGCTTCATATCGAATAGCTTCCGTAGTAGCTTGATACATTCAAGGAAGTAATACACGGGAGATTCGTCCGCTAAACGTGTAGGCAGGGTATCTTTCAAGGTGCTATAGTCGCGCACAGCTTTGTCGTATTCTTCCTGAAGAACTGGGTCGAATGTTTGCGGCGGTTCTCTACCCCAGTCAACGAAAATCGTATGAAGTTTGACAGCTTTGTTTTGCCATTTTCCGCTTTCATCAAGAAGCAAGTTTCCCGTGTATCTATAGTTAAATGGAACATCTGCCCTTGCGTATCGAACTAATGGGGGAATATCCATATTTCTGTTGTCGTAGTGCTGATTTGCAACGAAGTCCGATCTGATTGAGTTGGAGAACTGCTTGATCTCGCCAAAATCGCCTGTATTAAGCGACGCGTCAAACTGGTGAGTGAATTTTGAGTCTCGAGACAACTTCTGAAAGTCTGCCAACGTCCTAAATCGGTACGTTTTCCCGAGAAGACCCACTGGTTCTACCGTATAGTCCCTACCCTTAGATTCGCATTCCTCTAGTGCACCACGAACGTCTCCAATATGATTGGCCAGAATTTTCTTGGGAACACGAAGCTTAAACAAAACATTCTCATCCGAGATGATCTTGGCCGAGTTGATTGGATGCGAATAAGGATCGTCCGGTCTCAATTTGAGTTGAAGGTCCATTTCTGGGTCAATGAAACACTCACTAATTTGACTGGAGCCGCCCACCATGTCAATTGCTCGAGAAACATTATTAACACGAAGGGGATATTCGATGCTGATGTAGCTGGGCACATCTAAGCTATATGTGGGGGCAGGAGGAGGCATGACTGGGAAGACAAGAGAGAAAGAAGATGGAGAGAGATTGGTGGTTTAAAGCGCGAGATGGCAGCCGTGCGTGGACAGCGGGAACAGCGCGGTGGCCATGCGAGAAGTACGCGGGAACTACGGTTGACGACGTGGTGGTTCCACGATCTGCCCGGTCTACACGGAGACGCGTAGAAAATTTCGCTTCCGTCACTTCACCCTCCTCATCCATCACTTGCTCTCTTGTCCTCCAGTTATGGTTCGGCGATCTAGCAGAAAAAACAAGGGAATCAACAGAAGCCTTAAAGCCCTGGAAAATTTTGAAATCGAAGAGGCCAAAGGGAGAAACAAAGCCAAAGTTACTGATAGCAGCGTTCGATGCTTACCTTGTGGTACAACAGATGACAACTATGATGAGCAAAACGATTCTAGAATGATGATACAGTGTGATAAATGTAGGACGTGGCAGCACGTGATCTGTATGTTTCAGACTGATGATGAGAAGGTTATTCCAGAAGAGTATTATTGTAATGTCTGTGATCCCATCAACAAGATATACAAGGGTATGAAGGGAGAAGAAAACGTTGAAAAGGATCAGCAAGTGGAAGCTCAGGGTGAAGTGAAAGCTCAGGGTGAAGTGGAAGCTCAGGGTGAAGTGGAGGCTCAGGGTGAAGTGGAAGCTCAAGGTGAAGATACTTCTGATGGGGCCTTTGACGAAGAATCAAATAAACATCCTGTTAAGCGAAGAAAGACAAAGGCTAATGCCAAGGCGTTTAATACTAACAAGACACGAGAATCCGTGGTGAAACAGTTTGCACGTAAATTTGCGACAAAGGTTTCAAGTCTGGACCAATCGCTAGTTAACGAAGGGTGTTCAAAACGATGGGCCGATGAGATGGAGGGTTCATTATACGATGCCTATCCCCCAGTGGGAGGGCAGAGTGTATCAGACGAATATATGAAAAAGACGAGGACGCTTTTATTTAACTTAGGAAAGACTAATTTGATGGATAAAATAGTGAAGAGCAGTTTTGACTTTACTAAAATAGTACGACTAACACCTGAGGAGATGATGAGGGATGATTACAAGGAGCTTGCAAATGAGGTGAAAAAGCAGTCGATGAGTCAGACGATTTTGCCAAACACAGATGAAAAGGTGAGAATTAGAAGGACTCATCGTGGCGAAGAGATTATAGAGAACACTGAGTTTGGTCAGAAATCTATGGAGGATACCAGATTGGAAGAGATCGACAAGCTTCGAGAGGAGAAGGAGAAAAGGGAAAAAGAGGAGAAAGAGAAGCAGTTAGAAGAGCTGGGTATGCTTGGTATCGAAGAGGAGCCGTCCACAGTGGCTCATGTTGAGTTTAACTTGGATGTTAATGGGAGTGAAGCCGAAGAGGAGGCTGAAGAAGGGATTGACGGCGACGGTGTTGATGATAGTGATGGAGCACGTGATAGTATTTCACGTGTGAACGACGATGATTTTGACAAGATTCTCGAAAAGGGTGGATCTAGGACGGCTACGGCGAGTACAAAAAAGGGGAAGGACCAAGAAGAGCAACGGAAGTCCCCTCCAATCGTTGATGACATTGATTATGATCCACTTGATACAGTCCAATTAGAATTTACGGTATGGAGGGGGAGTATTGAATTTCCGGGAATCGGCTTGGTAAAGGTGAAGAGCGTTTTCCGATGCTCGACAGCCAAAGTGTCGAAGAACGAGCTTCTTCTAACAACGAAGCGAATATTCGGCGACTTTACGATGGGATCTCAGGGTCTTTTCAATGCGGGAAGGCTTTCTGCGTCGACGGCAGACGAGTATCTGAATAAAGTGATACAGTCACGTGACTTTTACATGTGCGAGATGATACCAGATAACGAAGGGGTTGTTGATTCCCCGGTGGATGAACAGGCCAATATGTTTAAATACATGGAGGTGTGGAATTATTTCCGCAACTTGCACAAGTATGGAGTGGTTGATGGCAAGCCAGATTACGTTAAAGATAGCTACGTGCTGTGCTTCTCGCGAGAGCAGTTACTGAATGGTGACATCCCTGCATTTCTGGATTATTTCGAGAGAGATAGCTTGTTCCATGAGATGGAAAAGGAACAATCTATAGAAAAGGAAGAACAGAAAGAGTTGAAAGATAAAAAAATGTATATACTATTTGTGGCCCGCAAGAAGTTGACTCAAGCACTCAAAGAGAGCAGTGGCAACAAATTCAACGAGCCCCTGCAAAGCATAATGAAGCAGCTAGCCAGCTAAATAACAAGATAGAGCTTACCTGAGTATATGTATTATCGTAGGTAGGTACAGAGTAGTAGTAGTGGTAGTACGTAGATGGGATGAGAAAAGCAATCGCTTAAGCTTAAGCCTTTGCCAAAGCCTTCTTGACAGCATAGTTTCTCTGCTTCTTCAACACCATAACCTGGAATCTCTCAAAGTCTGTAAGCTGTGCTCTCTTTTGTTTCTGAACGATCTTCTTGGCCCAAGCACTCTTTGTCCACTTAGCATCGATATCAGCAGCAGCCCACTTCCTAGTAACGGTGGAAGTTCTAGAACCTCTTGGAAGTCTGGCCAACACCAATGGAGTCAAAGTAAGTTTACTGAAACCAATGGCTTGTCTGGCGATAGCAGGTCCATCGATTAAAGCCCTCTTCTGGTCAATAATCTCAACAATCGCAGCCAATTTGTTCTCGACCAAAACGATTCTTCCCAATTCAACCAGTCTCCAGTTGGTAGTCTTAATACTAGATTCAGCAGCCATTTTGGTTATATGAGGAGAAATAAAGGTACCTTAAGTGTATAAAGTGTTTACTGTCAGTCCTTTGTAAACGCTTGTTCACCGGTCAAGAAATCTTTGAGGGTTCAGCTATCTAAGATAAAAAAATTTTCTGAAAAGGGTTGTGAAAAGTTTGCAAAATTTTTCTTCACACCTCGCTCCTTGTCTCACGTGATCTATTGATCATGTGATTCTATAATCATGTGCAGAGAACGGAGAGCATTGAAAGACGTGGAACTTGGGCCAGCTGTTGTGCGCAGATGAAACTGTGTCGTCCTTCGTTGTTGTTGTATCCCTCCTTCAATGTCAAACGCTCCTCAATTGGAACAGGAAAATGATAGTCAGTTCCATCAACTAGCCAATAAGATTTCGACGTTCCGAGATGTGGCCGGTGAAATCAATAACTACTCTCAGGAAGACTCTATTGCAATGAGTGGTATCTCTAGTAGTATGACACAACTGCAGCATAGTATCCGAAACGGCGCCAATAAGTTGACTCGTGTTATCAAGTCGAATCCTCGGTTATCACGAATGGTGGCAATAGGAGTTGGATTGTTTGTACTTATATACTTTACCTTTACGCATATACTATAGTTTATAAAGTTAAATATTTCTCTCAGCGGCAACATCCTTTCCTAAGTTGTAGTTACCAATGGCTTTTCCCCATTGAACTTTTGTCTTGTTGATGGGAAGCTGTCTTCTCAAGTTCTTGAATTGGTCCTCGTTTAGTTGGTTGAATTTATTGAGTAGTGTTATCTCAAATCTATCCTCTTCATTTGATATCTTGTCCATGACGTTATCATACGTCACGTTATGCGCAGTCACGTGAGTCTTCGTATTGAGAGCAACGTTACCGTCTTCGTAGTAGTGAACTTTGACGGAGATATCCCCAGATAACTCTCCACTGGAAACGTTGAAGCTGTAAAAGGACTGCCATTTACCGTTATAAAAGTTGGCGTCATTTAAGTTCTCATCGACTATGATGAGGTAGACAATATCGGCATCTTCTGTATCAGCCACGGCAATTCCCTTGTAGAAAGTAGGGTAATGCTGAAGGGCATAGTCGCAAATTTGGTTGTTCAAAGCGTCCAATTGTGGTGAAGGCGTAGTCTGAACAACCGGTTCGACATCAATGACCTTGAAATTTTCAAAGTCATAGTCGAATTTGAGCTTTAACACTGGATCGTAGTACTTGAGCCCTGATTGGTTAAACTTAGAGATGATGCCAAAGTCATCGTCGTTCAATTTGACTAGTTTGTAATCTCTGTTAAGGTGATATTGTTTGAGGTTTTGGGCGATGATCTTGCGAGAGTTGTCATTGTTGAGGATGGTTTTGAAATCCTTTTGAAGTGTGTTTTTACTGCCCGGAGGAGCATCATCTATCATGGAAGAGATGATTGATTGGAGAGACATTTTGTCGATTGATGAAAAATACAAAATGAGCGATGGTGAGTTACGGCTGAAGAGTACGCATCAGCGAATTTACTATGAAATTAGCGAGGGGGAATAAGTTTAACGAGAACATGGGGAGTACTTGGGGTGTCTACTTCACCAATTCTCCCTATCCGTTTCGGCACTAGTCGCTTACCCTTTTATATGTGGCGAATAATATAATGTGGGAAGCTTGGTATCCCAATCGGTCCACAAAAATTACCCGACAGAACAATGCAAAGATACTATCCTGTTGTATAGACAGAAGAAGTCTGAGTAATCAATGTAGTTGAAAGGATATGGCTGAAAAGGACTAAACCCGACTAAAAATGACTTAACCCGGCTAAAAATGGCAAAGTAGGTGACAATGCTCTGCAAAGTAGGTGACAATGTTCTGCAAAGTAGGTTGACAATGCTCTGTAAAGTACATCTACAATTCTTTTACGGGATATATTAGTAGATCCAACACTCTTTAGGTCGATGCAAGTTGGATTAATTGATGGGCATTTCGCTGAAAGGCTTGGTTGGTGGAACCCGGTTACGTCGCCTAACTGAGCGTATATCGTCCCACCTTCACCTTATGACGTTTTCATAAAATTCTTGCATAACTACCAGTAACTGACATATCAACAAGAAACTGCGCAACAATGGCAGGGAAGCAACTTTGGTGCCACTACTGTGTTGATTTCCATATGGGGATAGCAGCAATTTTTTGGATTTCTTCATCGCCGCCAATAATATCACCCGACGTCTCGCTATTCTTAGCAAACAGTTCGGTTAGTTAACAAGTTCGGTTAGTGAGCAAACTCTCGGTTACTTCTTCAAGTATCTACCTATCTACTATCTACTATCTATTACCTATTATCTATTATTTCTGGGTTGGCCTTACATCCTGCCAATTCTATCTAATTTTGACAACCTACATGGATCATCCTTTTGGTGCTGTCTTCTATTAATATCTTTAGAGACTTGACGAATTTTCTTGAAGGCAGTTCTTGGCTCTTACCTCATTGTAAGTTCCTGGTTCCTAGCTCCACCTAATTGTAAGTTCCTGGTTCCTCCTCCTACCTAATTGTAAGTTCCTGGTTCCTGGTTCCTACATGTACCTGGTTCCTAAGTTCATACGTTCCTTAGTTCCTGGTACCTAATCTGCAACTTAATTGACCTCTACACAATATAGAATGATGCAATGCAAAAAAAAATTTGTTGAACAATGTCAAGTTACAATAGAACATCCCTTATGGTAATCTCTGCATATTGTATGACCTCAAAAATAAACCTTCTTTGACCAGCCTTTCGTTCTCTCCAGCGATTCGGTCCGTTCGGCACATTCAACTCATAAAACTTATTCTGTCTATCAAGTCCCCCCACTCAATCCACTAATCCTTACTCTCCATCGAGCCATCCTCCTTTCCTTCTGCATTTAGTTACCACTCCGGTTCGTCCCCTTTCTTTTCGTGGGGCCCGTGGTAAATTAACGAATAGTTTTCTTGCTTTTCTATCTTTGTGCGGCTGTGCTTATCCCGGTACTATCCTATCATTTATCGAGTCTCATTTATATCCCATTAATTATCCATTTTATCTTGTGTGTTATTGCGACTCTTTCTTTCTTTTACTTCATCTCTTGATAACTCGACTTTTCTCAATGGCTTCTATACACCATAACTATGACCATTTCCATGACCATGACTATGATTATGACTATGACCATGACTATGACCATGACCATGACTTTGACCATGACTATGACCATGACCATGACTATGACCATGTCCTTGGTGCATCTTCTATTTCAGTGACATCCATTGACCCTCTGGAATTAAACTTTGATACCGCAAACTTGCTCGACGATTTTATTGACCCTATTGCTCAATCAAAATCGCTTCAACAGATGCAATCGCTTACTCCTCCGGATTTCAACGACCAGTTGGTCTATTCATCTCTCTCTGACAATTCTCCTCTATCTGTGACCTCCGCCTCTAGTGAGAATTCTGCAGCTCTCGCTTCTTCATATTCTCCTTCGTCCGCATACTCCACTTCCAAACCTCCTTCAACGGCAAGTTCCCTTAACTCAATCTTCTCCTTTTTCACAGATTCTCAACCTTCTCGTGCTCCAGATTCATTCGACCTTTTTTCCTACACTTCTCCCTTCAAGGATGAACCCGCAATTGCTTCCGTTGAAACTGCTACTACTGTTTCCACCGAGCCTGCTGCCATTTCTGCTCCTTCTACTGCATTTCTACCCGAGTTTTCAGACCCTTTCGTCTCCAATTCTTCGACTCTATCTCGGGCCACCCCTCCAATTGTTCACAAATCGCCCGTCCTTAAATCCCAATCTTCCTCATCATCAATTGACCCCTATTTATTTGTTTCCAAGACACTCAATTTGAATGCAGGTGTCTCTCCAGACGAGCTTACTTGTGATCAGGGAAACCTGAGTCTTCCTGCTCTCTCGCATAGAAAGTCCCTTTCGACTACAGTGGATAAAGCTTCAGCACTTTCTGCTCCTGTTGCGTCCCCCGTGAAAAATCATCACGGTGTCCATTCTATCAATGGTAAGCGTATTAGTGATTCTAGGCTCTCACTAGCGCAACTAGCAGTCGTTTTAAACCTCGGGGGAAAAATCGAAGAGACCTCCAAAAGAGAAAAGCAGATTCTAGCCATTCTTAGAGACGAATTGCAATTCCCCCTAGGCGAAAAGACCTGGATTCGTGATACCCCAGTAAATGTGAGAGAGAGATTGATGGACGAACTATACGTCCGTGTTCAGGAACGTTTTAATTATGGCTATAGCCAGGATACACTAAGTGTCGTGGTCAGAAGAGCTAGTTATTACCTTATGCAAGGACGCTTGAGAAGGGAGAGAAGACTCTACCGCAAAAAAAACTGTGAAGGTACTACGCTTCCCGGCACTTGCAGTGAAAGTCGATCTTCCTCGCGTCCTCCTGGTTCCAGCCCCGAAAAGGCCATAAATCTTACCCATTAGTGCATTCCCATGTATAATTTATTCTATTTCGGTTAACTATCAGTATGTAGTGGTGTAAGGATGAGCTGTGTAATATTTTCTAGGGGCCTTCAAGATTGAGTCTCCTCCATCTAGGAGACCACTCGCTTTGTTCATTCCCCCCTTGACACTATTAAGAATGTCTGGCTACTCTCAAGATGATCTGATCGATTATTCTGAAAAAGATGAAGGCATTTTTGATGAGGATCATTCGGCCAACGAAGAATATGATAAATTGTATGAGTTATTGCCACAGCTAAAGAAGCAGGTGGCAGGCAAATACCAACATTTAGATGAAAAAAAGATGAAGGAACTTCTCTGGAACAACTATTTCAACGTGGAGGACACTGTTACAGAGATCAAGGACACTTTCAAGGGTAAGTATACCACGTTATATTGTTCTATATGAAAATTAACGACTCTACTAGCAACTGACTAGGATTCTAATACGTTTACTAAGTTATAGGGAGAAATGCCTCTGCTTCTGACGTTCCCCGTGTAAACGGGGGGCTTTCTGGGCTACTGTTGAAACGTCATTCTAAGTTTCAGCCCTCGTCTGGAGGGGGTTTGGCTGGCTTAATGGCCCGAAAGCATATAAAGGATGAGGAAAGTACGACTGGATTGAGTAAGTTGGCTATGCGGATCAAGAAACAGAGGATGGAGGGTCCTGCAACAGTTATTGAAAGGATGAAGAAAGTACCGGTTAAGTTAGTGCCACCCAAAGTTTTGGAATTGCCTCCAAAGAAGTCGCCAGAACCTGCGTCTCCTCCCGTTCGTTCTTTCTCTCCCGAATTACCCAAACTACCTGAATTCTCTCTGACTGCTCCAGTCCATCTTACATCTTTCCCGTCTAGTTTGCTTACTAGAGTCATTTTTTTCGATCAATTGGGCCAAGCAAGTCCCAATTTGATTCATGAACGGCATCAATTAGGGACTAAATTAAAGACCGATTTGGATTTTTTTCGTACCTTTACTAACTCTCATTCCGATATAGCACGCAGGGTCACAGCGAACTTTTCTGAGCCAAGCCCTGACGAGAAGCAGAGAAAGTTGGATCAGATGACCAGTGAAATGTCTAAAGTCAATCTTTCTAAGAAGAAAGCACCGGCCAAGCCTCACACTACCAAACCAAAAAAGAAGATTGATTTGCAGAAAGAACTCTCGGAGAAGTCTAGCAAACCTAATTTGTCCTTTATTGTCATTGGCCATGTAGATAGCGGAAAATCAACGATGATCGGGCGACTATTGTACGATTTGAAGATTGTAGACTCCAAGACTATGCATAGATTGACTAAAGAAAGCGATAGCATTGGAAAATCATCATTTTCATTGGCCTGGATTATGGACCAAACACCAGAAGAACGATCCCGTGGGGTTACTGTAGATATTTGCCAAACTCAGTTCGAGACTAAGACCAGTAGATTCACCGTGATCGATTCTCCTGGTCACAAGGATTACGTGCCAAAAATGATCAATGGTGTGACACAAGCAGATATCGCAGTAATGATTGTTGATACAGCATCGTTCGAAGCTGGCTTCAGCAACAATGGACAGACGAAAGAGCATCTTACTATTGCCAAGAACTTGGGTATCAAGAGGTGTATTATTGCCGTGAACAAGATGGACACTGTTGACTGGGACGTGTCTGAATTCATTGGAGTGAGAGACCAATTGAGTGCATTTCTAATAGAGAATTTAAAGTATGAAGCTGACAATTTGATCTTCGTTCCAACCAGTGGATTCCTTGGCGATAATGTTGTAAAGAAGTCCACAAATTGTTCCTGGTACAAAGGAAAGCCATTAATGCAGTTGCTTGAAGAAGAGAGTCGTGGAAACAATCGTGTGTTTGACGAAAAGAGCCGCTTTATCATGACTATCAACGACTTACAGCAGGGAAGTCGAGATGATGAGCTAATTCTGGGGGGTAGAATCAATTCTGGATTTGTCCAACCTGGAGAGACGATTTTGATTGCTCCTGGCCAGGAGAGCGCCACTGTCGATAGCATTTGCGTAAGCAGTTCGGACGTTGGATCGTCTATCCTCAAGAAGTCTCTGCAGAACTTGGCAATTGAAGGAGAGTTTGTCGAATTGAAGTTGAAGAAAATTGATAATGCGGACAACATCAAGATTGGAGACTTGATAACAAAGATTGACGACCCTTTAGAGTCTGTTAGAAAGCTCAGATGTGAGATCACTTGTTTCAATTTGGACAGACCTTTGTTAGTTGGTACTCCATTCATTTTATTCAGGGGAAACGTTTCCATTCCTTCTCGTTTTTCCAAAATTGAACAGATTATAACGGCATCTGGCAAATTGAACAAGAAGAGAAAGCACTTATCGTCCGATAATAGTGGCATCGCCGAGATTGAGATCTTAGATGGAGAAATTCCAATAATAACGTTCAAGGAGAGTGAGAAGTTGGGTCGAATTGTAATAAGAAAGGACGGAAAGACGGTCGGAGCCGGAAGGGTGTTGTAGGGCAGACGCTATTATTAATTATGATATCATTCTATAGACAAAAATCATAGTATATAATCTATCATCAACAATATTATACTGATGGCCATTATCATGAAACTCAAGTTTCGGCCTGAATTTCTGGCTCTCTCATTAGCCTTTACCAACTGCTTGTTACCCATATTGACATTACTAAGTATATCATCCTGATAGTCAGCCAATGTATTGATAGACTCGTTCTGAAGGTTGAGCTGTAGCGATATCTCGTTGATCATCGAAGAAATCTCTATAACGGATGATTCCATGTGAGTCACAGACTTTAAGTTCTCATTTTTGAGATGAATTTGAAGATTCTCGTTCTCTTTAGTAAGTTGCTGAAGCTGCTGAGGCTCTAAGGAGTCATCTAACTCCCTAAAAGAATCAGTGACACCTTGATCTGCGACATAATCAGTTGTCGCGCTTATATCCGAATAAATATCATTAGTAGCCAAGTATGATCTGTCCTGCTCCAATTTCCGAGCTCTTCGGCGATTGCTAAGCTCCACAAATGAATCAGATACCTTTGTAAGCCGAATTCCCAATGCCTTGACTACATTGAGTCGCATCTGGCACACGGTATCACATACTATCTGCATATAATGGCCGTACTCACCCATTGAGGCTAAGTTACGGCTCAAAGACTCAAGAGAGGCACCATTTGTCACTTGCATCGATTCGTTAAGCGTCTGAGCAGATTTCTGAAAGGTCTGCAATTTTTTGTGTAGCACGCTGAGCTGCAACTTAAACGTGGAGTCGATCTCGTCCTTGGCCAGATCTGTCAGTGTCTTGGAGTTCCATAATAAGTAGTCAGTTTGAATGGCCAGTAGTAATCTGGAGAGCTCGTCAATGGTCGAACTGAGTTTCTGCGATGTCTGGACGAATTGTGACGATCGGCTGAAACCATTGTCGTCAATGACTCCATTGGAAAGCCCTTTAGGCCGGGCGGATTGAGTCTTGACCTGTCTCTGTTTGAGCGATGGGTCTCTGCGAGTGAATTCCTCCTGATAAATGCGGGAACACTGCTGGAAAAGAGCTGTTCTGTCCATGGTTCAATTCTAGGTACTTGCGATAAAGATGCACCCACCGTGCGGTGGTGCAAGTGGATGTATGCAGTGACGAATCTTCCAGTGCGGTGCACGGATGTGGGCCTTTAAAGAATGCCGATTGGACTCTTCTTTTCGTCCTTTTTAATCTACTGTTGCTTCTCTATAGACGCTGCAATTCCTCTCCATGGATACCTTCAATGAAACTAACGTTTGGGGAGACTCATCACTGAAACGTTCTACAGATTTGCCCAGAGACCATATAGGGGGGCATACTGGGGAGCTTCCCGGCACACTTACTGAGGATCTAGATGGACAGATTACCGACACGGCCAACGCGAACGCGAACGCCAATGCCGATTCCGACTCCTACGCAGATCCAAATGCCGCAGATTCAAACCCTTTTACGGATTACAATGACCATGATCAGTCCAATGACACAAAGATGATGGAAGAGGTTGATTTCAGAGCTGATTTTGACGATGGAAGAGGAACGGAAAGTAGGATGCACGACGCAGGTGCTGAGGCTGAGGCTGAGTCCGAGGCTCAGTCTGAGGGCAGGGCAGATGCTGACGACATCGATGAATTCAAGATCCAGAACGAATTGGCGGCCACTATGCAGTCTCTTGCTGTGAAGGCAGATACTTACGACGATGCAAGTGCTCAGAACGATGCCGTGGCTTCTGTGGACGCTGCTGCCACTTCTCGGCGTCTTCTGTCGTCTCTCACGGAGTCTGATCCTGTTCATATCGACGAAATTGTTCTTCCTGGGGCTGACGAGACTCTTTTCCGTGGCCAAAATGACCAGGGAGGCCCGTTGGATGTTCTTGCCATGACTGACGACTCTTCGGAACCTCTAAAAAGTCCTAACACAATCAAGAACGACTCGTCGGAACGATCATTGGTGTCGCCTAACAAGAAAAAGACACTGCTAAGACGACCTCGTAGAGTTAAAAGCGGAGTAGATACTCGTCATACTGATGAGGTTAACATTGATCCACTAACTGCCTTACAGAAGGCCAAGACGATCAGTAAAGATGCTGTGGAAACCGCAAAATTTGCCGTCTCATCACGTACTAATCTCATTGCATCACTGAATAAGCCTCTTTTCCAGCTGGATAGGCAGACGGTTGTTCCTAAGGGTGAAGAAACGGCTAATTCAAGTCTCAAATCCCCCCAGGGTAAACCTACACAGGAGCTACCCTCTTACAGCTTCGATATTACCGTGGGTGACCCTATCAAAGTGGGAGAAATTACAAATGCTCATGTCGTTTACACTATAAGTACTGAATCGGATTCACCGATGCTGAGAACTCCTCAAATAGAAGTTACACGACGTTATAGAGATTTTCTATGGCTTTATCATCAATTACTCAACAATCATCTTGGTTATATAATTCCTCCACCTCCTGAAAAACAGGTTTATGGTAGATTTGATGATAGGTTTATAGAAAATAGGCGTATTGCCTTGGAGAGGATGCTCAGCAAGATCTCTGAAAGACCAGTCTTTCAAAACGATCCTGATTTCATCTTATTTTTACAGAGTGCCGAGTTTTCCGAGGAATCGCATGACCGTGAGCATGCGATCAAGCATGGTAGGGATGACGATTCTCCACTGTTTGACGACAATACCGGCAGTGGTTCGAGCCCTGGCAGCTTTTTCAGCTCTTTAATGGGACTAAACATGCCGAAGTTTGTGGAAACAGATAATTTCATTCTCGAGAGACAGAACTATACTGAGAACTTGAGTAATCAACTTGGGTCCTTGTCAAAAAGTTTGGATTTCATTCTTGAAAAGAGAGAAGAACTCATCCGAACACAAGGTGAATTGGTCAAGTTGATCAGCAGTCTTGCGGATATCGAGGTGAATAGTGAAGTTACAGAATTGATGACGAATTTTGAAGAATTGCAGAAGAAAATAGAGCAATTAATGGAAAGAAGCAACTTATCTCAAATTATGACAATAGGTGCAACTATCGATGAATATATTAGGGTGATAGGGTCGATTCGCAACTGTTTCGAGAACAGATTCAAGCTGTGCAGCTGTGTAGTGAATCTGGAGTATCAGCAAAGCAAAAAGCAGAAGCAGTTGGAGAGAGTAAGAGCAAACAATCATAATCAGACAGATAAGCTGGAGAAATATGAGAAAGAGCTACAGGCTTTTGATGCCACTTTGGCCAAGCAGCAACGATTTAGGGATGAGTTTACCAGGGTTTTGAAGTCGGAATTGGCCAGATTCGAGTTTGAAAAAGTCAAGGAGTTCAAGAACGTTATAGAAATTTATTGGGAAGGGTTGATTGAGAGTCAGAAGGAGTTGATCGAGCTCTGGGAGAGTTTTTATAGTGAAATCGAGTCTAAGTAGGTCGGTCTAGCAGGAAATACATACATATCTGCTATCATGTGGAGTTTCTTAGTGTAGTGTTTGTCTTGCCTCCTTGCACCGCTTCGCGTTCCGTACCTTTTTCATATCACTTTCTCTTTATCTCTAATGATTCACAAAGAATACACAGGCATCCCTGGTGGTTCTCTGGCTTCAATTGAGTCTCCTATTGGATCCATAGGGAATTCGGGATCTGTGGGAGTTCCAGAACCGGCCAATCGGCTCTCTGGCTTTTCTGGAACAGCCTCTTTCTCCCCCTTAAAGATTGCTTTCGTGGTAGTGCTCTTTGTGTTGGCACTTGGCTCTTTTGTCGTCCAAACCGAGCTCACCAGCGTTCTTTTTATTACTCATCACTTCCATGATCCTCTTTTTCTTATGCTGATTACTCACGGCTCCTGGTGGCTTCTTTGGCCCTTACAAATTCTCTCTGTTGCTTCATACAAAACAGTCAGACGACACCATCTCTATCGCGAGGGGTATGCGAACCCTCATGGAAAGCCCTGGAAGGGAATCAGAAGATCGTTCACGTCATCCATAAAGACTCAGCATCGTAATGTCGCTCATACTGCGCAGTTAACTGCTGCCAACAATCATCCGGATTACATTTTGGAGTTTTCTGGTAGGGGCTTCCATCGTTATTCTGATTTTCTACAGAGCTTTGCTCTCAAACACATGTTTTTCTCCACATTAAGACTCTGTATAGTGCTCAATATCGCCGCTTCGACTTGGTATATTGCTATGCAGCTTTCTACAGGGGCTGATGTCACAGCCATTTACAATTCTTCTGCTTTCACCGCATATGTATTTGCTATTCCCCTTTTACACGAGGCTTTTTCTTGGTTGAAAGCCAGCTCCGTTATTATTGCAATCACAGGGGTTGCTGTTGTTGCCTACGGTGGCCCTTCAGATTCACAAGACACTTCAAAGTATCCTCATAGATTATTAGGTGACTCGATTATCCTTGGAGGTGCCATCCTATACGGGTTCTATGAGGTTCTCTACAAGAAAGAGTGTTGCCCTCCTTCTGGTGATGTTAGCGCTCGAAGAGAGGCCACTTTCTCTAATTTTACCATGTGTCTCATCGGTATAAATAGCTGCATAGTACTTTCTTTGCTTTTATTGGTTGCACACTTGCTTGGTTTCTATACGGTACACCTTCCTAAAGGAACTTCTGCCTGGTGGATTGTTATCCTATCCATTTTAAGTAACATGGTGTTTACTCTTTCTTTTCTCGGTCTTATGTCTCTAACTTCACCAGTGTTTTCTTCCGTGGCTTCTTTGCTTACTATTTTGCTTGTGGGAGCTACAGAGTGGATGTTCAGGGGTATATCTATTGGCTGGCTTCAACTACTAGGATACTGTTTTATTATGACAGGATTTGGTCTGCTTACGTACGCAAGTTGGTCTGAGATATCCGAGGAAGATACAGAAGATCAACTTATTGATACCGATACGGAATCCTCCTACAGTAATGTTGTTTCAGTGTGATTAGTATAAAGGAAATAGATCAATGGATCGAAACACATGTTAACATGCGGATCATTTGTGATCAGCATTTGCATAAAGTGCATTTGCACTCAGAGCACTGACATTTAGTGCATTTGCACTCAGAGCACTGACATTTAGTGCATTTGCACTCGGAGCACTGACATTTAGTGCATTTGCACTCAGAGCACTGACATTTGGTGCATTTGCACTCAGAGCACTGACATTTGGTGCATTTGCACTCAGAGCACTGACATTTGGTGCATTTGCACTCAGAGCACTGACATTTGGTGCATTTGCACTCAGAGCACTGACATTTGGTGCATTTGCACTCGGAGCACTGACATTTAGTGCATTTGCACTCAGAGCACTGACATTTGGTGCATTTGCACTCAGAGCACTGACATTTGGTGCATTTGCACTCAGAGCACTGACATTTGGTGCATTTGCACTCAGAGCACTGACATTTGGTGCATTTGCACTCAGAGCACTGACATTTGGTGCATTTGCACTCGGAGCACTGACATTTAGTGCATTTGCACTCAGAGCACTGACATTTGGTGCATTTGCACTCGGAGCACTGACATTTGGTGCATTGGCAGCTCTTATCTGAACTGTTGACGTTATCTTCGTTTAGCTGGGTTGACATTTTGATAATTCTTGAAACTTGTACCTATAAACTCTCCAAAAACTATTTTAAATGAGGATTGATCCAAGTCCTTATATACCCCAAATGGATCCGCCTAAATCTCAGCATTAATCCCTCAGCATAAATATCTCAGCATAAATCCCTCAGCATAAATCTCTCAGCATAAATCTCTCAGCATAAATATCTCAGCATAAATATCTCAGCACAAGTATCTCAGCGTTAATACCTCGGCACAAGTATCTCTGCACAAGTATCACTGCACAAATCTCTAAGCATAAGTTTTCCCTCTTCTTAATATATTCCATTTCGTATTATCCGAAGCCTCGTATTATCCGAAGCCTTTCCTGCCTAACGTCTTTCCTTTTCCGTCGAGACTCGATGACTATGAATTTTTCAGCTTCGCGAATTTTCATCTCTCAGTTTTCGGTTTGATTTTTCAGCTTGATTTTTGAGCTTTTGTCTGACTGATTCAAATCAACGGAACGTATCGCTACTTTATATTGTAATAATGTCGCTCTCGAAACAGGTAGAAAACCTCAAACTCGAAGCAGAGCAAAAAGTCACCCCTTGGGAGGTGGAAGGTGCTGTGGTCAACGGAGAAGCCGTTGCTATTGACTATGAAAAACTTATTAAGCAGTTTGGTACTAGGCCCATCAATGAAGCTACTTTAGATCGTTTCAAAGAGGTCACAGGATACGAGCCCCACCATTTTATGCGGAAGGGACTTTTCTTTTCGGAACGTGACTTCAACAGGATTTTGGACTTATATGAGCACGGAGAACCTTTCTTTCTATACACAGGTAGAGGACCCTCCAGTGACTCTATGCACTTAGGTCACATGGTTCCATTTATTTTCACCAAATGGCTTCAGCAGGTGTTTGATGTGCCCCTTGTGATAGAACTTACTGACGATGAAAAGTTCCTCTTCAAGCAGAAATTGACTATCGAGGACGTCAAAAAGTTTGCCAAAGATAACGCCAAGGACATCATCGCCGTGGGCTTCAAGCCGGATAATACCTTCATCTTCTCGGATCTCGAATATATGAACCCGGCTTTTTACGAAACAATCCTCCGAGTTTCTCGACAGATCACCACTTCTACTGCCAAGGCTGTGTTTGGCTTCCAGGACTCCGATTGTATTGGTAAGATTCACTTTGCTTCCATTCAGATCTCTACGGCTTTTCCTTCGTCCTTCCCTGACGTTTTGGGTCTTCCACCAAAGACTCCTGCTTTAATTCCATGTGCCATCGATCAAGATCCGTACTTCCGTGTTTGTAGAGACGTGGCAGAGAAGTTGCACTTTAGTAAACCCGCCTTGATTCATTCCAGGTTCTTCCCTGCTTTGCAAGGTCCAACCACAAAGATGAGTGCCTCAAATGAGAACACTGCAATCTTTATGACGGACACCCCCAAGCAGATCAAGAAAAAGGTCAATAAGTACGCCTTTTCTGGAGGTAAAGCTACTTTAGAAGAGCATAGAAAGTATGGAGGTAATCCTGATATCGATGTGGCCTATCAGTATTTGTCCTTCTTCAAAGACGATGACTCCGAGTTGAAGAACGTTTCCGACTCGTACAAATCCGGTGAGCTGCTTTCGGGTGAGATGAAGAATCTCTGTATCGATGTTTTGCAACGGTTTGTTAAGGAGTTCCAAGAAAGACGCGCTAAAGTGGACCAGCCTACTTTGGATGCCTTCATGAAGCCTCATAAGTTGATTTGGGGACAGAAACCTCGCCGTGTGGCACCAAAGCCTAGAGAGACCAAGCAATCCAAGAAAAAGAGTTAGGTACTATCTACTTACTTACTTTTATATATGTATCTATACTTTATTAAGAGCACTCATCGACTTTTTAGCGGACTGGCGTACTTCTTCAAACGTCTTAACCAATACACGGGCATCAGCATTGAATAGTTTCCCGATAGGATCCTTTTTGAACCATTTGCGAGTTTCTTCCTCTGCCTTTGATACGTCCTTTCTGGACATCCGCTTGTATGCGGCTGGATCTTCTCTAGGTATCAAAGAAACAAGTGTTTTTTTCGTTGATGCCGCCCCTGGTCGCTTTGTCTTGGCCATATGTTCTACCAGCTTCAAAGTATCGACCATAACAAATAGAGTGTGATTGAAGTTGAAGTTCAAAGTGGATTCTGGCAACGTTGGAGTGTTCCTAATGGAAATTTCTGAATCTAAGACGTGTGCAATCACTGATAAACTCCACTTCTCTGCCTCCGTGAAAGTACTGTCCGATCCTGAAACCGCCTTTTTGTACAATCTCGCAAACTCAGCTCTATATTCTTCATATAATGCCGACTTGGAATCATAAACTAGCAAGTTAGCAACGCATTGTAGTGCCAAATAATCCATATCAACAACCGGATTCACTCTATCTAGTACAGCAGCAGCCTCGTCGCACTTTTCGTGCATTCCACAATCCCAGAATGTAGTTAGGTCACGGTTGTCATTGACTTTCTGGTCAATGTCCCTACCGTGTTTTCTATAAATTTTGTAAAATCGTCTGATCTCAATCTTGAGTTTGCTTTCAATGCTTCTGTCGTCATTTTCAAGTCTACAAAGACGAATTCTTTCTAATGTATTGAGATACTTTGTGAAAGAAGATTCAAGTCGAATCTCAAATTGAAAAAATCCTTCAAGTTTACTCAATGAAAGGTTCTGGAAGCAGTTGAATATCAGATGAGGCACTTCTGCTGCAACATTTTTGGAATAGAACGATTCCACGTTATTCAAAAGGGTATCTTTAAGAGTCAGTGAAGAACACCGAGTGACTAAAATATGTGCAAGCGTGTCCAATTGCACAAATTTGACCTTCAGGGATTCAAACAATGATTCCGCTCTCGATACGAGATTCACCTTTACGTATAAAGCTATCAACCATAGTTTTATATGAAATTCGTAAGGATTTGTAGCCAAAGCAGACTCCAAAATAACTATAATATGCATGTAGACATCTTGCTGCGATGATGTAGATTGTACTAGCATTGCCTGTGATGCCATAATGATCAATTCGAAGCTCGCAGAAAAGTCGAATTCCTGTAAATTGGAAAGTAAATGACATGAGGACGCATATAATTGGCAACACTGCTCTAAAAATTGCTTGCAATGCATTATTTCTGGATGTGAATATAGTTTAAGCTTCATGTAGTTCACCACAAGAAGCAAGTCGTCATCAGAGGCCAAATCAGAATCGCCTAAAACTGATCCAGAAGTGCTTTCATAGACGTCTTCAAGAACTTTGTCCAAAACCTCGTCTTTACGGGTGATAAACTGTTTCAAATCCAGAAAGCAGCACTTCTTGGAACCGTATTTGGTAATGTACTGTTTCAAATAGGTCTCTCTGGACAACGAAGAATCATATTTGAAAGCCTCTAGATATGCGAGATACTTGTTACGACCATTAGGGTAATCGTCTATCAGTTTGACGCACTCGGGAAGCCTATTCAAGTGAGAAGCAGCAATTAGAAGCCACTTCCATGTGTCCCAGTCGTCTTCTTTTAAATCAACTAGGTAGTGGCGAGAAGTTGTAAGCAACTTGTCGTACTTTTCACTCTTGCACAACAAATTGAGATACATAAGCTTCAACTCCAAATCGTTTTCCTTTTTGAGAAACTCCTCTAACACCTGTAAGCACTCTGAATGCTTGCCCACAAGAATCAGCAGCTCGCAAAATACATAGAACTGCTGAGCCGTTTGAGGAACTGCCTGCTGACAAAGCTTAAGACCAAGCATTGGATATAATCTTGCGTTGGCAGTACTTAAGCGGTTCTTACAACACTTACAAGCTAGTAAAAACCCACTGGCTGCCCAGAATTGTATTTTCCTGGCAGAATAAGCCCCCTGAGACTGTAAAGTGGACGGTCTCACAGCCTTTGTGAGTAGCATCGCCGACTTCTGTAACTGTAAAATGTCTCCATTCTTCACAGAGTGTGAGAACCACTCATAAACCAAGTCAAAGCTGGGATACTTCTTGCTGGCTGCTTCGAAAACGTCTTTTTCCGGCTCATAATCGCAAAGCTCGAACACTCTAATTAGAGTGGACAATGTGTCCGAGTCACTGGGGCATTTATTCAAAAGATTGCACGCTTCGGTAAGTGCTTTATCCTTCTTATCGTCTTGTAAAGCCAAGGCCTCGGATCTGAGTGCATAGAAATACGAGCTATTCGGGTACTTACGTATTTTCTTGTCGATAAGCTGCACAGCCAACGAATAATTACCAGCACTCATCGCAGTATCGATGAATGGGTCACGAGGAGCCATGATGAAGGAGGTTTGGACTGAAGGAGACACTCTAATTTGAATTGACTGATGGATGGAATAAGTGGTTGGTCGTGGTCTTCAACACTAAAAAAATTGTCTACACGGTGTACGGATGAGAATTATGGTTTACTACATAGCTACCTAATTGTCAAGAGATCCCTTGTAAAGATGGTAAGCAGAAGCCTGGTTGGTACCAAAAATCAAGGACTCTGCAATAACGGTATTCTCCCTTCTTGAAGCAGCAAAGACAACCAATTCAGCAATATCCTCCTGGGTCAAAGGCTCGCTATTTTCATAAACCTTTTTGGCACGTGACTTGTCACCTCTAAATCTCATTAAGGAGAACTCGTCACTTTCGACGTTACCGGGTTCAATCTCCATGACCCTAATACGAGTATTGATCAATTCCTCCCGTAATACGTGAGTAAAGCTTCTTAAAGCGGCCTTGGTGGCACAGTAGATACCTCCACCAGGGTATGGGTTTCTACCGGCTACAGAACCCAATTGGATAATATCACCTTTGTTTCTCTGCTTCATCTGAGCCACCACAAGCTGGGTGAGTTGAATCATGCCCAAAACATTTGTTTGAAACATCACATCGACATCTTTTGGATTCACACTACCAATTGGGTCTAGACCCAATGCCTTACCTGCATTATTAACCAAAACATCAATTGTTCCAAATTCTTGTGGAAGACCTTTGAAAAATGGCTCAATCGTCTCAATCTTCGACACATCCAATATCACGGGGTAAACCTTCAACTTAGGATACTTTGCAGAAAGTTCGTCCCTCAAAGCGTCAAGTTTTTCTAGTCTTCTAGCAGCCAACACTAGCTTGATGTCTCCGTTGGAGGCCTCGGCAAAACTTTGGGCCGTAGCCTTTCCGATACCGGCAGAGGCACCTGTGATGAGGATGGTCTTACCCGCAAGCCTTTTTGCAATATTTCCAAACATTTCTAGAGGTTTTCAGAGGCAATGAAAGGAAATGAGTGGTAATAAAAGGAGATGAATGATGAATAGTAAGTAGTCTGCTGAGTTAAGATACGACTCTTTAATGTGCGCTTTGGTGGGGCGGAGTTCGGCTTCCGAAAACGGCAAGTGTCGGGAAAAGTACCCGCTGGCGAAGAAGAGCGAATTCCGATTAGGCAAGAAGTCGGCGAAGAGAAACAGAGACATTTAGGGGACGCTGGATAATGGATACCTGAAGGTTGTGCGATGAGTTGAATGTAGTTGTTGAGCAGATGATATAAATAGGTTATGGAATTAATAAACTGCACAGGTCTGACTGGTCTCGATGAATAATGCAACTGAACAAGATATTTTGCAGAGACTAGTAAGTTGCTGAAGATTGCGACGAATCGATAGGAAATCTAAATCAACGTTTGAGGATGGCACAAAGATAAAATTTGATAATGCCAACGGGATTCAAAGGATAATGGAAAAGATGACAAGAAATACCGAACATGCCAAAAGTTAGTCTGGTGATTGCAGGAGGAAAGATAGAAAATTGCGATGTATAATTACGATCATCCATCCCAGTTTTAATACTTATATGCATAACACGCATTATTATAGAACACTGCTTTTCTAAAAACATGTAATAATCAGCATTTATCTGTCAATGTAATGCTAACTACATTACGGTATAAATAAGCATCATGAATTTTGGGAAAAAATTTAGAGTTTAGCTCAGTTGGGAGGGCGTTAGGCCGCGGACCTGGAGTTCTCAAGTTCGATTGCAGCTTGCTTCATTTTTAACTGATAAAAAGTTCTTGTACCTGGTTTAACGGAATGAGAACTTTCATTCGTCTGAAGAATCATCGCGTCATTACTGTGGGGTAATAAAGGTCAAGTTCAAAATCTTGCATATCGGCGATACGGCCGGGGCTTACGGGACGATGATGGTCAGCTCTTCAAGAGGTTATGTTTGGTTAACATCTCTCTAGGGGTTTAGCGACGGAAGAAGATACAAAGATGGGAGAAAGACAGTTACAGTCAGAATGGGATTGCATAGAATGTGGGGAATAAACTACAGCAAGCGAGCTCAAAAGAAGCCAAAGACTTGGGCTGTTATTGATAGGACTTGGCTATAGGAGATGGAGAACTGCCTTCAAAGACGTTGGGGAACAGCAAAAAAGAAAGGTGACATTGGAATAGAAGCTGCCCGATTAGGAAAGTGAAGAGGAAAAATGGTGTGATTTTTAAGATTTGTAGTTTCTTTTTAAGCTAGAAGTTCATTAACCTGCGTCAGACTGCATACTATTTGAGCCACCAGGTGATGGAGTAGCGACAGGGATAGCTGCTATTGTTAAAATTGCCCTTTCAGGAATCTTCGGTATTGGCATTCGGCCCGGTAGAACATGCTTGGCAGATAACTGCTGTTGGAAGCCGCACAGTGCCGCAGTTATTCCTCAATTCGAACTATCAGATCTGAAAAGACTATAGCAGAAGAAGCCAATGAAATGTCGTTTATTTGACGATCAAGAAACGAAAACAAAGTAAAATCGATGCTCAAGGATTAAAAAACAAAGCCAGAAAATGCCGGATGACTTAACTTTTAAGTGATCACTAACCACCTGGTTGTGAAATGATCTCCACTGTTGTAACTACTGTCCTCACAGTAGGCACTTATAAAAAATTCTTCCCGCCCTTAAAGAATTTGGAATTCTTGTCATCAATCACTCCGTATACAATTACTCCACTAGTAGCTCCCAGTAGATCGCAGTGATGGCCTTCCTTGGAAACACTAATCGCCAGTGCCACCCCGTGGTACCCAGTAAAGAGTTCACAGTAAGCAAAAAATTTTCTCGTTTCTTTTCACCCAATTCCGCTCCGCTCGTTTCACCATTTGCTTCCATTTACCGGCTTTTCGCTTTTAGCTGCCTTAGGCCTTTCTCCATATTCTTATCCTTTTTTGTTCTTTTTAAAATTGCTCCCATTTTCGCCTTTTCCTTGGTCACTCCTCTTTTTTCTTTCTGATTTTTTATCCTTTAACTTTCTTTGATTATTCCTTCTTCCCTTTTGTACGTTGTTCCATGGCGTCTCTTGACTTCGACGATTACGATACCATCTTATCGTCTCTTCACGGACCTGCGGACCCTCCGAACTCTGAAATTCCCTTTCATCAGCCTTCTCATCTTCAACTTCAACATCGCCAGCAGATTTCTCAGGGTAAAGATGATGAATTTTCTATGAATTTAGGAGCTTTCCAACCTCCAGGTGCTTCCATGTTTGCTCCGTCTGTTTTCGCCGACGACAGTTCTCCTCTCAAGCAGCAACAACAGCAACAACAGCAACAACAGCAGCAACAGCAGCAACAGCAACGCCAACAGCAGCGTCAGTCACAGCTTCATTCGCAATCAAATTCACAACAACAGCAGACCGCTCAGTCACTATCAGCAGAAAACTTTCATCCCCAGCAGTTCCAAACTTTCCAGTCACAGACTTCTAGCGGAAATAACTCTAACAACACTCCGACCAATTCTCAGGGAGCCTCACAATTTGGTATGCTTCGGTCTCAGCAAGAGCAGCTTCCTCAGCAGACATTTGTTTCTCAACGATTTGATTCCATCGGCTCCACGTCTAATGCTAGTGCGGATCTCAATTTTAGCGATCTCACCGATGCCATGAGTAGCCTCAGCAGCTCTATTCTATCTCCTTATTCCTCTGGTTCATCCCCGGATGGCTTTTTGCTTAACGCAACGGTAAACACAACGAACAGTAATCCTAATTTCGTTCCCGTCGATCATGAGAATACTGGCCCTACCGCTGCAGTTGTCGCAACGACCGGCTTGCCTCCTGGTGCAGGTTATGTTCCCATGGGTGAATCCATGTCTACGAGTACAGTCACGTTCAATTCGGCCTCCATTTTCGACAGAAACGCACAATCTGACAATTTAGCTGGGAACAGCGGTGGCGCTACAGCTTCTACAACCCGTACCTCCTCTTCTAACAGTAATAACAGCGGAGCTGGTTTTAGGTTAAAGCAGGAGGAACCTTTAGCTTCTATTGCCAAGGTCAAATCGATTTCGGATGAAAAATCCAGACTTTCGAAGGCCACGACACGCGGTAGAAAGAAATCTGCTGCTACTATGAAGCCCAAGAACGAGGCTGGACCTGGAAGGCCCGGCAGAAAAATCAAGTCTTCTCACAATCTGATAGAGAAAAAGTACAGAACAAACATAAATTCAAAGATCGTCGAACTCCGTAATTGTGTTCCTGCTCTCCGTATATTGGTATCCAAGAATCGGCCCAGTGATCCTAGCTCTGCGAATACCGTGGATGGAGAAGAGCAGTTTGATGATGATTACATTGGCAATGGTTATAGCGACGATGAGCAGAAGTTGGATGGATTGAAACCTGCTAGAAAGCTAAATAAGGCTACTATTTTATCCAAAGCTACGGAGTATATCCGCCATTTGGAATCCAAAAATGAAATATTGGCTCAAGAGAACCAGAAACTTAAAGAACTTTTGATTGCTAGTGGCAATGCTCCATTTGATGCTACTGGGCCGACTCCCATGCAACCTATGGGTTCTTCCGTTTCTCACGCAGCCTCGCAGCAGCTTTACAGCGACTCCAGCTACACTTCGTCGCCTTCTTTCAACAGTAACAGCAGTAATGTTTCTCCTGCGAACAACTTACTAAATCACTCTCCTCGAGGGGTGTCAATGAGTGGAACAATTTCAAGCCAACAACATCAGAATCAGAATCTGCAGCAGCAGCCCCAGCAATCTTTTGGAAACAAGGTTCTTTTAGGAGGTATAACTTGCATGTTGGGAGCATCGGCTATGGACGATTTTACCTTCAACTCGGGTACAGGCCATAAGGGATTGTTTGCATTACCGGTTATAGCATTCGACTCCTCATCGTCATCTCTTGCGTTTAACACAGGTGTTTTCAGACTTCTTTCAGGCCTTTTGAAGGTCGTTCTGTGCTTCTTTGTGGCTTACTACTACTTTGTGATGCCAATGCTAGTCTCTCTACCGGGTAAACGCGATAAAAAGACGGCCAGCTACTCTGAAAAGGTTTCGGCTGCGCTTTGTGCTTTACTTTCTGGCTTTGCAGATATCATTTTGCATCCAAAACGCGTTTATGACTCTGCTCTATATGTAAGACCAGAGAATGTCGAGTATCAGCTTCTCAAATCACTTCATGCTGATGAAGTTTCGTTATCTTCAGTTGTTAGGGCCTTGGCGTTGAATGGCCGGTCTTGCGATAACATGTTCTTGAAATCCATGTACATTAAGAGACTCTCTGAAATTAATAGTGAGTTTTCACAGAGTTCAAATTTTGTGATTTCTGCAATCATCGGAGTCTGGAACAAGCTTTGCATTGACAGATTAGGTGCTTACTATTGGACCAGAGCCTCTGAGAGGCGGTCCAAGACAACCAATAAGGTGTTAACCAACTTGCTTTGGAAATTTAGCTATGAGAGCACTAGCCTAGCACCATTGGCATCTGTTTGTGATTACAAACCTGGTTTACTTGTTTTATTAGCAACTAGTCTTTGCGAAAAACTTGTTGCAGAGGCTCTTAAGCTTATGGTTAGAATCAATGCATTGCAAAAGAAGCTTGAAAATGCAAGAGAAGAGCACACCACTGCAGAAGATGTTGAGAGGAACGATGATGAAGACGAGGATGAGCCTATGAACTTGGACAGCGAATCGATTTCTAGGCAGATCGAGGATCTCAAAAAACAAACAGCAAGTCTGCTCGCTACAGTGAGGATATTTGACAATGCTGTTTCACCGGAGCTTGCTCTCAGGGTGCAAATCCTTCAGTTCTTAATGAATCCAGAGCGCGAGCAGCTTGAAGACTGCTTTGAGCAGCTCAGAAAGTCGGGCATAACAATGGTTGCAAGTGATTTGAAACTTGGATTTGTCTGTAGCATGTTGAAATATGAGCTTTTGCACTCGCCAGAAAACTACGCAGTTCTTCTCACATGGGTGAGAAAACTCGAGCTTCCAAGTTTCACGATGAACTTCCACAGCGGCTCCAGATTGACACTATTTGGTTTTGTGATACTTCTCAATGCTTTTGATACTCTAACATACGATATATTGCAGAAGTTGGATCAATATGTGGGGTTGAAGCTTGAGCCAACCTGTGCCGAGAGAAATTTTACTGCCGATGGACAGTCAGCGTCGTCAGAGTTGTTTGACGAGGACGAAGAGTCAGAGGAGGATATCAGCGAGGTGGACGAGGAAAACGACTCAGTACACTCTTTAGAATCTCATCTGACTAGTTCGACAACATCATCTAGTACATCAATAGGAACAGTTGACGAGGATTACATCAAAAGCAGTACAATGATCCCGAAGATTAACTTCAAACTACTCAACATCCTTGGGAACATGAGAATTTTCGCGGGAAATAGCGAGCACGCTGCAGAGCTAGAACTAGGATCTGACCTCAAGAACTACATCATCGAAGGTCTCGTCTCTTACATCGAGAGATTGAATGGATTCTAGGGACTTTATTTATATTATAAATTGGGATGCCAGGCGGAATCAGCTAATGATGCTGTTGGATCACTTTCAGTTTATTTTTCATCTTCTTCGTTTTAATTTCTATTTGCGTTTCATTTTTGTTAACTTATTCTTTTATTTGTTCGTTTGTTCATTCTTTTGATTCTTTTATTTATTCGACGAGACGATATAATAGAGTTGCCAGAAAATCATTTCTTGCTCCTGAAAAAGTAATTATTAAAGATGAGTTTATGCCCTTACCTTGGCTACTATTAAAACATATATGCTTCCATTTGGCTTTGAAAACTCAGACATTTGTTCAGAGAACTATAAACACCGGTAGCTGGCATAGGACAGACATCAACTCATGGGGGAGACAGTAATGGGAAGAAAATGAAAATATGCATTAAGGAATTCACACTGAAACAATAAACTAGTAAATGATAATTGAAGAAAGGCCGTCAATAGACTCTAATAGCACATGAATAAATAGAAAAAGAAATTTTTAGCATCATTAAGAACGTCAGGGCATGTCGACAAAGTTTGAGGACGAGACAGGTACCAATCATCAAATTTAATACTCAGTGGTAGATGGCGATTCGTTCTGTGAAAAATTATTTGATATGCGTTATATATATAAAGGCCCTTTCACAAATGAATACACAAAACATATAACATAATCGTGAGTAGGACCCTGCCCTAAAAAGAAATTAATTTGGAAGAAATGAGGCTCGCCGGCCTGAAAATATTGAAAGGTATCATCATATCCCTGAAATCAGAAAAAAATGAGATTGACAAATGAGAAAAGAATAAACATCGTGGATACCCGTACTTTGGAAAGGGAGCCATTTCCTTCAAATGTTTGTATATGAATAGTACTGGCGGCAGTGGTAGTGGCAGCAGTAGCAGTAGCAACAGCAGTTGTAGCTGCAACTCCTGATGCAGATTTAGACTCACATAAGCATGATCCAAAGCTATTTTCACACCTCACTACTGTAAGTATACTTGCTGTTTCTGTAACGACTCCATTGATTGTGCAAGGAACGGTGGTTATGAGAACGTCTGTGATGGTCTTGGTGCCAGTAGTTGGTAAACTGGTTTCTACTTCATTGCAAGGACATGCACCTTGGCTATTCTCACATTTCACCGTTGTAAGTACTGTAACAGTGTCGGTGACCACCCCATTGGTTGTGCATGGGACTGTTAATGTTATGCATTCAGTAGTGGTCACCGTTCCTGTTATCGCAGTTGAAGTCGTGATGAGATAAGAAGAGCTCGTGGATAAAATGATTGCTGATGATAATGACGTCGTACTCTTAGTGGTGGTTTGCTCAATAGAGCTTGTACTAAAGTTTGAGTAGATGCTACTTGTACTAGTGATGCCACTTGTTATTGAACTGCTGCTATTAGTGGTGACAAGCAATGTGGTCGAGGAGGTAGTTGATGAAGTGGAGGTAGTCAATGAAGTGGAGGTAGTCAATGAAGTGGAGATTGTTGATGAAGTGGAAGTAGTTGGAGAAGTGGAAGTGTCGGACGTTGTTGGCGTGGTGGAAGTGTCGGACGTTGTTGGCGTGGTGGAAGTGTCGGACGTTGTTGGTGTGGTGGAAGTGTCGGACGTAGTCGGTGTAGTGGAAGTGTCGGACGTAGTCGGTGTAGTGGTAGTGTCAGACGTAGTTGGTGTAGTGGTAGTGTCAGTTGTTAATGTGGATGTGATTGCAAGACATTCACCGGGAGCAAATACATCATCATCGAGTAGAGTCACAGCACCATTCAAAGCGAATAAGCCGCCATTGACTGTAACTGAGTCAGATAGAGAAATACTAGCGGTGGCAATAATTGTTCCGATGAATGATGACCCAGTGTTTAGAGTTGCTGAAGAACCAACTACCCAATAAACATTACAAGCCTGACCGCCGTTTTCAAACACAACATCTGAATACGTTTCAACGGTAAGTGATGAGCCTATTTGGAATATCCATTCAGCATTGGGATCATTTTGAGCATCAAGAGTAAGCGTGCCAGTAAGTGCAGCTGTGGAGCTGAAGGTATATGTACCCGGAACTAGAGTTGTGCCACCAAGGTCGCCAGTTAAAGTTACACCAGAAAGGCCAGACAAAGTTGTATATGCAGTGTTGGCATCAGCCATTGCATCAAGCGCAACCTCATTATCAATCTCTTCTGTACCAATGATAATACCATCAGGAAATCCGGTGATGGAGGTCCCTGGAGTTAGGGCCACATTTCCAGTTAGAATAGTCGAACCAGAATTGGTAATCTCAGACGCGGCTATAACTGCAAAATATGCAGCAGTGCCCAAGTATGTGTCTGCGGCTGAACCAGGAGTAAGAATCCACAGGGATAGCAAAAAAAATAATGGAGAGGAAAAAAGTTTCATGACTGATTGGCAAAGCCTATATGACAAACCAACATGTGTGGGGTCTCTACACCTTTATATGAGTGCTTAGAGGATACCTACTGAAATTCGGTGAATTGTCCAGACTTCTATTTCATTGCTGATTCGAATCCGTCAGAGAAAGAAAAAGAAACAAAGCTATCTTCGGGCATTGATGTGCGCCAATCCACCCAACGAGGCTTACATTATTACTGCAAAAAGATGTTCACATCTGTCATTATCCGCTTTAATCTAACTTGCTATTTATGCCAACGCACTTTAACCACAAAAAAACAAAAATGGTCTCACTTTCGATCTCCACCCTACTATCGGTCGGCGCATATCCACATTAAACTGCAATGCAACACATTTCATATTAACATTTTTTAAATTGGGGTACTACCAACTTTGATCAAAAAATGGGGGCAAGATCACTGTTCGGCAAAAAGGCTCAGAATGCTGCCTTTACTGTCTACACGATCAGCAACTCAGAAGTTGAAGAGATGTATCGTTTTACATAATTTGGGTATCTTTGTTTGTGATTTTATTTGTTTACACTTGAGAAAATATTCATTTAGGGGTTATACATTTTAAGAATTATATATGCATGATCTGCAAATTTCATTTCCTTCTTATTGTTCTTAAAGAGGCTGAGAGTATTTGAGACTTTATTGCCCAGATAGAGGAAAGCATCATGCAGCCCGCGTATGCTCAGCCCACAAATGTATCACGCTGGAAAAAGCGGCTCATAGAGGTACAATATGCGGCTAAAAAATGTAAACAGGTTTTTGGCCACCCTGCATAAGAGGTATTTATATGCGCCCTTTACGGATCATTTTATGTACGTCGGTTTATCCTTCTGGATTCAACTCTAAACTTTATTTTACAAGATTCATATAAAAATGTAAAAACATCCGTACACCTAATATTATCGACGTGGGCGTCTCGACGACAATTTTTGTTCCTTTGTCGACAGCACCATTTTATTGAATCATGAAAAATTGACTACACTCAGATACCGTCAGTAATTACTTCAGCTTAAGACTTTATAACCTGCATGTATCCTTACGGAAATCAGCAGTACCCTTACAACGGGATTCAGTCGGGCCAGCTGGGCCAACCAGGTCAGCAGGCCCAACAGGCTCAACAACCTCCTCAGGCTCCTCAGGCGCAGCAGGGTCCGCAGCCTCAATTGTATCAGGGTCAAACTCAACAACAGTATATGGGCCAAAACCAGCAACAGCAGCAGCAATTTCCTCCACAGACCACAGGATACGGCTTCAGTCCGCAGTCGGTGGCCTCATCAATGCAGCCCCAGACTACCGGGTGGACACCTCAGCCTCAAGCCTCGACTCAGCCACAAATAGCCAGTCAGGCCACAGGGTGGAATTCGGCTCCTACGGGTTTTCAGCCACAAACGTCGTTTGGTCAGACTCTCCAGGCACAGGTAACCGGCTGGCAAGGTCAGCAGCCTCAGCCTCAGCCTCAGCAGCCTCAGCAGCCTCAGCAAACTCAGCAAACTCAGCCGAATGCACAGCAACAAACTCAACAGTTTGCACAGCCACAGATGCTACCAAGCCAGATTCCCCTTTTGGCACAGCCAACGGGAGCCTTTATGTCGTCAATCAAGTCGTTTGGCAGTGAGAACGCAGATCTTAAGATTCCAAGCATTCGTCTATCGTTCATCGGCGCCAGAGATCAGCAGCGATTTGAGCAGATCTTTCGTCGTAACGTCAGACCCGGAGAGCGGTCTATTGACGCGTCGGCGGCCAGGCAGGTTCTTCTCAAATCCAACTTGAGTGCTTCACAGCTAGCGCAGATATGGGCTTTGGCTGACACTAACAAATCTGGTCAGCTACTCTTTCCGGAGTTTGCCTTGGCACTCAGCTTGTGCAACAACGCTATTCACGGCGAGCCTGTTCCCCAGTTTTTGCCCGAGAAGATGCAGAATGAGGTGACCAGTTTCGTGGACGTGATAAATTTCAACGTCGCAGACGGAGCTACCACCGGGGGTACTTCTCGCCGCCCTTCAGGTATACCGGGCGCGTCAGGCTCACTAGACGCACTTCCGGCTACTTCGTTCATCTCGCAACCAACAGGAGGATATCTGCCAGTTTCCTCTCAGCAGGCTGCTAACCTCATTCCAGTGCAAACAGGAAGTAACTTGACCTCTCAGGCTACTGGCTTTGCATCTGGTTACGTTGGCTTGGGAGCACCGCCACAAACATCTTTTGTGGCACAGCCTACAGGAGGTGCTTTCATGAGACCACAGGCCACGGGTTTGATGCCCCAACCAACGGGTCTAATGGCTCAACCTACGGGTTTAACAGCTATGCCTACTGGAAAACCGGGTCAATGGGGATTCGTGTCGATGCCTACTGGTGGGTTACCTGGTTTGGACGCCATGAGAAATCAGTTTTTGCCCAACGCGCCACAAATGCCAAACTTAGCAAGTACCATGGGCGGCACACAGGCTTCTAACGTCACCTGGGCCATCACCAAACAGGAGAAGCTGATCTACGACAGTGTCTTTAAGAAATGGGACACCAACCACAATGGCTACGTTAGTGGCGAAGTCGCAATTTCCGTTTTCGGAAAGTCCGGTTTGAGTCGAAGTGACCTGGAGCAGATTTGGAACTTGGCCGATATTGGCAACAAAGGAAAGTTGGATAAGGACGAGTTCTCTGTAGCTATGCACCTTATTTACAGGCGACTCAACGGCTTTGAAATTCCTGTTCAGCTTCCTCCGGAGTTAGTTCCTCCGTCTTCCAAGCTTCTTCAGCAGACTATGAGTGACATGAAGGGCCAGTTGAAAAATGGAAATGCTGCAGAATCATCCAGAAGGAGATCAAGTGCTTCTTCGCTGCGGTCTGCTGCCAGTTTCAAGAACGACGACAACGATATCGAATACGTCAGTCGTGCACGGCATAGGGCAAGACGCGAGTCACCTGAGTCTAATTACGATGACGGGCATGCAGTCGAGAACCACGTGACATTGACAATTGAATCTCTCAAGAAGCAGATCCATGAAAAGCGAATTCTTCTTGCTGCTGTTGATGCTGAAGACGATGGTGATAATGAGGAGAACTCTGAGGAGGCTCTTTGTGAGAAAACAGAGATCAGCTTACTCAAAACGAAGATTAAGGCTGCACAAGCCAAACTTAACGAGGCCGGAAGTGGAGACGCAGCGGCGTCCATAGATGAACGTCACAGACTCACTAGAAGGCTTCACGAGTATTCCGACAGTGTTTCACAGCTTGTCTCGCAGATTGATGATGTTGCAGAGCAACTTAAAACCGCCAAAATAGAGAAATATGGCTTGGAATTGCAGAGAACAAATCCTAGCGGTATTAATATCCACGGCAGTGGACCAGACGGGAGATTGACTGCGATGGATCGTCGCTTAGCCAAGCAGAAAGCTATTCTACAGACGAAAATGGCCAAGTTGACTGGAAAACCGGCCCCAGATTTGTCAGCCTTCGAGATGAACGAGGAAAAACTGAGCTCCGAGGTGGACAAGGTTACAGAAGAGACCAGACAGAAGGAGGAGACGGTTAATGAGATCGCTTCTTCTATCGGTGAGATGATTAAGGAGATTGAGAAAACTGTCTCCATGTCCAGTTCCATGGAAATCGGCTACAGTAAATGGGAAAAGAAAGAAGGAGTTGAAAGTGGCGAAGTTCGTGAGTTCATCGAGTTTTTAAACTCTACCAGACCGGCCCATGATACCAAAATAGTGGGAGCAGATAGTAGTAAGGTAGAAAGAAGTGAAGGAAATGTCACATCGCAACAGTCGATCAACGCGACTGGCTCTTCTTTAGAGTCAACGGGATCGAAGGGATCGACCTCATCGATCTCGTCAGCTGCATCGAAATTACTCCGGCCTGGACAACGTGTGGTGAGGGGCGTTTTGTCGGCCGAGGAGAGGGCACGGACGATCAAGGAGAAGGCTGAACGTCGGATGAACGAGCGCTTAGAGAAACTGGGAATTAGACGAAGGACTCAGCCAAAGAAGGTGGAGGCTGAGTCTCAACCTGAACTTCGTACAGAGCAGGTTGCTCCGACACGTACGGAACCTCAGCCACAATCAATTGCTGTTCCTGCTGCAGAACCACCTATGCCATCTGCAGAGGACTTGTCATCCTCGGAGTCAGAAGACGAGGAAATCCAGCAGCTTCTGGCTCAGAAAAAAGCCCTAGAAGAGAAGCGGCGGAAAAAGAAAGAGCATAGAGAGCAACGGATTGCCCAGCTTAAGGCTGAAATGGCAGCCTTGAGAATGGAAGATGGGGAGGACGGTGAAGGCACACATAGCGGTGGGGTGGCCTCTAACGGAACTCCCGCTACTGGAGATGTTCCCTCACCACGAGCAATCACCGAGGAGGCGTCACCCGTGCCAGCTGCACCACTCCATGACGCAAATACCAATCCATTCGCTTCGATGGTTCAAGCGGAAAGAGTAGAGCCCAAGGCTTTAGAGGATGCGCCTGTCATATCAGTCGAAAATGCGACTTCCACAACACCTGCGGTTCGAAACAACAACCCTTTCTTCAAGCCGGATCACCACGAACCCGAAATTGACGTGCACAAACTGAAGGTACAGCGTGACGCTCAGAGAGGACTGGGAGGAGACGGATGGTCTGACGACGAGAATGCCGATGCAAATGCAGAAGATTCCGATAGTGAGATACCAAATGCGTCTAAGCAGGCCGCTTTGGCTACGTTGTTATTTGGCGGCGGTAGTCATCGCACTACTCCCTCACCTTCCATCGAGAAGATAACACCTGCCTCAGGCGACATAGTTGAGTCTGCCGACGAGTCCGTGGACGAGTGGGAGGATGCCAAAGAGGCGGAACAGACCTCAAGGCCAATGCCGGAGGCCCGTGAGGAGTCTGAGACCTCGGTTTTCCCGGCGCCTCCGATTGCCGCGGTCCCTCCGATTCCCTCAGCACCTCCGATTCCCTCAGCACCTCCAATTCCCTCGGCACCTGCAACATCCGTGGCTCCCCCTGCCTCGGTAGTTCCAGCTGCCCCACCGGCTCTCATGGAAGGCCCACCAGGGGCCCCTGCAGCTCCGCCGCCTCCTCCTCCTCCGCCACCGCCGGGAAACCCAGGTAGTGCCCCCGGTAGCGAACCTGCACCGGTCTCATCTAACCTCCTAGGTCTCCTTTGGGGCGAAATCAACCAAGGAAAAGCGCTCAAGAAGGTCGATAAGAGCCAACAACATATTGCCACAGGTGCAACCGTTGGAAAAGTCATCTCAGAGGTGAATTAAGAACTTAGATATGTATTGAATTAAAATTATCTATTATTAACCTATTTCAGAACAAACCAAAACGTTTACCCGACTTTGCGGGTTCTTGCTGCTCGGTGTCTATATTTTTATGAAGGTAGCGCAAGAACTCGGCGTACGACCATACCATTTCCGCACTGCGGTCTTCGTAGAGAAGCTCGAGAAATTCCCGCTCGTTGGTGTCGGTACGGAACCGGCAGATTTGAATGGAGTGGTCGTCCACGCCAATAAAATGCCTTGCAATAAAATCCCGCAAACCGCGGATTTGTCGCGAGAGGCCCGTGTCGAGTAGGGGCAACTGCGCCACATTTGGGTCTAGCATCTCCAAGGAGTCCACGTTTCGGCCAAAGAGATCGTGAAGAAAATCTGACGAGACATCACTGTGGAGCCACATTACCATCTGCTTGCCATTAAATATGAGATAAGCTCCGCCTGCTTCGAGTTGAGATTGTGAAAGCGGAACACATGGGGGGAGATTAAAATGCGCGGTTGGGGCTTCCGTGGTAGAATTCCCGTTGGAAGGAGTGGCCGTCGCGGTAGTCTCATACTCGGCATCACCTTCCTCTAACCTGTGTAAGCAGTACATCACTGGATAAATCGCCAACGACAACTGATCCGCCGGCGCTGTCATCAAAGTGGCCAAGCTATCGACACGGCAATCTGGAGCAGCCGTACTGGACATGAGTGCCCGGCTTTTCAACGCACCAAGCACTAACATCGGAAGAGTGCGGAGTCCCTGGGGCAAAACAAGCTGCCCTGGTAGAGACGTGTTCTTGGCAACAAGAGCAGCATACCGCGAAACAATTTCCGTCGTCCGAGTAGCTAACAAGTTTCTCACGGTGATGAGAGATACGTCCGGAAGTTTGGCTAGACAACTACGCAATGTCAACGCTAATACGGTGTCCTGGTCTGCAAAAGAAAACACATCCGCCACTCTTTCCGTGACCGACATTATGCAATTGATCACACGGACACGGCGTATGCCATCTGAGCCGGTGTAGAGCATAGCTGCCTGAAAGTGTGCATCCTTTTTCGTATTCAAATTGCCGTCATAGACAAAGTCACATGCCACAGATGTCTGCGGGCCAACCACAGGGAAAACAGGAGTGGCCGCTGCTCCCTGGGCAGCTCCCCCGGTGTCCACCGCCTGCATGGCGTGGTAGATTCGCGACACTTGAAGTCCCCACGAGCACCGGATTTTAAGCTGACCCTCGTAGCCCGACACGTCGCACACAGAAGCTTTAACGGCCTGGGCCAGATCCAGCTCATCCCTGTCAATATTGAAACGGGGAAAATATTTCGTAACACCTCCGGTACGGCACGTCAAGTACTCAATGTTTATCATGTCAATAGGCAAGGGAGATCCGACAAACACGTTCACACCAACATGATGTTTGAGATATTGATTTGCTAAGTCCCGATAAAACGAGCTTTTTGCAGTTAGCACGGCACTTGCAAAGTCTGCGCCAGGGTTGCCCCCTGGCAATTTGGGCCGGAGCTCACCCGGCCCACAAGATGGTACAGTGGAAAGAAATGCGGTAACCTGGCCACCCCCATGCGAAGCTAATAGAATATCCGCGGCGTTCAATGCAGCTCCAAAAGCCGGACCGTCGTCTATTTTCGCATCAGCGTCCTCTTGTTCTAACGAGCTGAGTGTGGCCTCGATCACGTCGTGCGATTGTACCGGGTCGACGAACATTCCTGCTTCATCGGAAAACGGTGCAAACGGATCGAAGAGGTCGCTCATCACTGAGAAACTGGCCTGATGGTGAGAAGGAGATAAATTAAAAAATCGTAGTGAGCTGTCAAAGCCAACGAGGGCCACCTTACTGCCCATTGGAAGCTGTCTGTCTTCCGAATAGAGAGCTAATCGGATGGCTGTACAGGCCGCATTTAGCATCTGCGACTGGGTCGATGAGCGCGACAAATCCACGAGGAAAACGTGGTGCAATGCCTCGGGTGCCCGCGACTCCTCCAACCAGTATCCCTTGGGCACGCGGATATCGTAGATGCCGGCATGAAGCTCAGGCCGCTGGTAGAAATCAGATCTCACACCACCACTATCCACAGTGGATGTGTAATCATTTGGAACAGGACTGGTAAATCCACAGAGATTGCATACCATCTGGTAGCCGGTCTGTTGCATTGCAGGGTTCACGTATGCACGGCACCGTCTACACCGGGGAACACCCAAGGCTGCGGTGAAATCGGCTTCGGGAATTTTTTCCCGTGCTGGTACTGGGGCGAACGGCCGCAACAACAGTCCTAGCGGAAGCCCGGTAGACTCCTGCAAGGCTTTTGTGGCAGGGACGCTATAGAGAGACATCCGAACGAATTTCGGCGAAGCATTTCCCTGGTCCACCACGTTATACTGGGTTCCAGCAGGAGGCGGAGAGACATTTTCGAAAGTGAGAAAGGGTGCCGATTTGAAGTTTTCATCGGATGAGTAACGCAGGAGAGGAACCGACAAGGCAGGGGTAGAAGTTACGGCAGGCACTCCAGCGGCCGCCATTTTAGATAACTGTGTGGGGATCTCAGATATGGTCGATGCACCAGGCACATGGGGCCCGTTGACAGGGGAACTACCAGGGATCGCCGTCTGATAAGAAGTCAGTGGGTATTCTGTGGGCACATACTGATTTTGTGTGTATTGCCTAGAAACTTCTGCCCGTGTAGGCGGAGATATACCTGCCGATGAGGCTGCCGCATTGGGATCAAACATTCCGTTGGCCTCTGTGGGGGTCTGTGCGTAACTAGGAGTCAAGCTAGCAAAAGCATGTAGATCTCTCCGCCGATGACGACCGCGGGATGTAGGTTGACCCGCTTGTTCAACGACACCACCATCAGAGACACTTAGGTTTTCAATTCCCGTCGTGATATCCGACATCGATAGGGAAATGAACAGATCGACCGTCAATTAACTAGCGGAAAAGTTACGACGATGGCTACTAATTTTTCATCTTCGTCGCATTAAGATGAAAATCAAAACACATCCTGTCAATCGACGCGCCGTTAACAAACAGAGCTTTCCGGTGTATTTTCTGAAGGAGAATCGCGCGAAAGTTCGGATATTTTTACGCGTTTGATTTGGCAGGCCGTGAAAAACTCTTACTTGCAGGTAACTGTTTACTCAGATTCCCGCTCTCTTAGCTAAAGGATTTCCACTTTGCTTGAGAACAAAAGCAAATTGGCTGGCATATATAAACCCAGGATTATTCCACACTTTCACACATCTATTTCATTTTCATTCTTACTGCTTTTCCCCCTTAATCATGGGAATTTCCGGACTTCTTCCTGTCCTTAAACCCATCCAAGATAAGACTACATTAGAACGTTATAGAGGAAAGACTCTTGCTGTTGATACGTATGCGTGGCTTCATAAGGCAGCCTTCTCGTGCTCTATGCAATTGGTACTGGATCAGCCAACATCAGCATATATTGATTACATAATACGGCGGTTGGCGATGTTTCAGCACTTTGGGATAACTGCTTATATGGTGCTTGATGGAGATTACTTGCCTTCAAAGGGAAATACAGAAGCTGATAGATGTAAAAGACGGGAGGAATATAGACAGAAGGCATTAAATGCATTAAAGGACCATAATAAACGACTGGCTATGAACTACTGCCAAAAGGCATGCGATATTACTCCCGAAATGGCCAAATCGTTGATAGAAGAGCTGAAAAAAAGGCAGATTCGATATGTGGTGGCTCCATATGAGGCTGATTCGCAGTTGGTTTACTTGGAAAATAAGGGCTTGGTCGACGGTATTGTCAGTGAGGACTCTGACTTGCTTGTGTTCGGCTGTCAGACGCTTATTACCAAACTTAATGATCGTGGTGAATGTATAGAGATTCAAAGGTGCAAGTTCAAACTGTGTAGAGCCACTGCTTTGTCATGCTTATCGCAACCCGAGCTTCAATTGATGGCCATAATCAGTGGATGTGACTATACCCGGGGTATTTCAGGGCTAGGAGTACAGAAAGCAGCAGCTTTAGTCAAGAGGTTCAAAACTCTTGACAGGATTATCATGGCGCTCAAATTTGAAGGTAAGATCACCGTTCCAGATGCGTTTTCTGGAGAGTACAAACGAGCATCAATTGCTTTTAAGCACCCGATTGTGTTTGATCCTGTTCAAAAGTTACCTGTTCATCTCCATCCGATTCCGAAGGATTCCGAAGAGGTTCGTGAATATGTTCTTTCATGCACTGGGCAGGTTTTGGATGCTGAAATTCACTGTGGTGTAGCCAACGGCGACCTTAATCCCTTTACCAAACTGCCATTGGTATCCAGAGAAGCGAAGTTTGGTTTTACCCGCACTGATAAGAAGTCCAGAACGCTCAAGAAGTCAACTTCGCTTCCCATTCCTTCCCTACGTCGATCTTTTTCCCAGAGAAATACCCTTGACAAGTACTCAGGCAAGAGTTTGGGTGGATCTAAGGGGACTATCGATTCTAGTCCATACAGAAGTCGTAAGCATGCAATATTCACGATAGATCACTTTATCAAGAGGCTGTCCGATTCTACCAAGCGGGGATGTGAAGATGCAGCTGACAATGAATCGTCATTGGTCAAACGTTCTAGGATTCTTGAAGGAGGAAGCAGTCAGAACGAAGAGAGGCAACAAAGCAAGTTTTTCAAATCAGACAGGGAGTCAAGGGTAGTTATTGATAGTGGTAATGCCTACGGCAATGCTGATGGCCCCAGCGATTTTGTAGACTTGAATTCAAGTGAATTTGTTGTATCAGATCCAGAAGATGAAGGAAAACTTTTAACAGAGAATGACAAAGAGAATATATTGGGGAAACTGGCTGCGGATTACGGTGAAGATAAGCTAGAGAGTGTGCACTCCCCTAAGGTGATCAAAAGATTTGCATTGAAGGACATTACTAACGAGGTCCAGTCAAAGAGATTGAAACGGGAACTCATTGAAAAGTCCGGCAAGTCGACTTCGGAAGCATTGAAACTTCGTGCGCAATCGACGTCAGTTTTGACGTCATTCGGATTTCATGGAAGGGTATGAAATCGTTTGCATTAATATAGATGTTAAGAGGAAAGATAAAACTTAGAATTCCAATCGCCAAATACTCAATTCAGTAGAAACCATTTTGAACTTTTTTTCTCGTACTTGTAGTACCAGTTCAGTTTGGTCTACTCCCGTATAGTCCACTCTTACACTCTATTTGAACTGGGCGGATGGGATGGATACTGAACAGAAACTTGAAGTGATCTCTGAGAGATTTCCGGAAGTAGATAAAAGCGAACTACTCGAGATTCTTGTCGCTTGTGATGGATCAATAGAAAGGACAGAGGAGATGCTCGATGAGCAGTTTCCGCATAAAGAGAAGAAGCCAAAGAGAAAAACGAGGGAACTACAGGATGATGATGTGGAAAAAACAGAAACTGGTGGTTTGATTTCTGATATGAAGTCGTTTAAAAGAAGAAAGGCTGGGACCAAAATAGTGACATTGTACACGAAGGAGGAAATCGAGTCTCTTTTTGATAATCTGGTTTTTATTCGGGACTTCCTTCCGGAACAACTTGCCGAAGATATGGCTACGCTTCTTATGTCCAAGAGGACATTATTGACACCGAATGAGTTTTATATAGCTGGACAGAAATGCAGATCTTCCCATAGAACGGGGATCTTTAAGGCTGAATTGGATTCGAAGAGACCGTTTTCAGACGTTGGAAATAAGGAGCAAAACTCTTTCTTTGCCGAAATGAAGGTCTGTCGATATCTCGTGGAAGATCAGGTAAATTTACTGTTGGCCGAACGGAAACCTCTGGCAACGTACCAAGTTCAAGACCATTGGCAAGGAAATCTCTGCATAGCCAACATGTTTGAGAATAGTAAACAGCAATTGGACTGGCATTCGGATAAACTTACATCCATAGGCCCATTACCTGTTATAGCATCCGTCAGTCTAGGAGCCACGAGGATTTTCCGGGTAAAGAAGGCTTATGCAAGTAGAGAGTCGAAGATTAACGAGAACAGCATTTTCAATATTCCATTACCTCATAATTCGCTACTCGTCATGCTTTCGGGGACGCAAGAGGAATATAAGCATTGTGTTCCATCGGTGGAAGGATGCTTAACGAGGAAGTATGCAACGACGGGAGACGTTCGGTTTAATTTAACGTTCAGGATGATACGACACGAGCTTGTAGAAAGAGCACCAAAATGTCCTAAGTGTGGGCATGAAATGGTACTAAAAAGGATGTTCAAAAATGTTAAAACACGAGGATATTACTTTTGGCTTTGCGGCTCACAGTATGAAGGACGCAGGTGCGAAGGGTTTTACTATGGAAGATTTGAAAATATAGACAAAGATAAGAAGGGGCTATACACTAGCGATGTACATCAGGCATCGAGATGGATAAGTAAGGACGATATAGAGGCGAGAACGGTAAAATGAAATGTTTTCAAGGCGGTGTTTATGGGCTGCAGCATATCTTTTTGGGCCGAATCAATCCGGGGTAATTAACTGCATGTTATTCTGTATTTAACGGAGATACTTGGAGCGAAAAAGCTTACAGAGAAGATGTTCAACTTTGTGGGTGAGAAAAGGATAAGAAGATAATACTCTGTTTTTTGCCAGTTCTGAGTCGACAATAACGCTGACGGACGCCGATGATTTTGTGGACAACGCAAAGCTTGAGAATGGACCCGGTTTGTTGCAGGTGGCTGTGAATAATGAGTACATTCGAGAGAGTTCACAGGATCTGAGACGATTTGTGGAGCAGGCGATAAGCCAGATAGTGGCGTCGATAGGAGATGACGAAGTGATAGAGACAATGAAAGAAGTGATTGACGAAAAGTACGAGTATGACGATGATGTAGCTAAAGATGCAGAAGAAGAAGAAGAAGAAGAATAATTAATTGTGCTGTTGGTTGAGCTTCCAGCGAGCACATCTGTGGAACGCTGTATGAAGAGCTGCACGAGGTTTTGGCTGATGATTGAGGTGATGTGGTATGGATATTTTATAAAGTCTGTTGTTGAGTGGGGATGGAAGGATGGGTCAAGAATTGATGGATTGGGCGAAGGTACTGGTTCGTTGGCTAGCTTTGCTTTGTTTGACGGACGTTCTCTGGGTGATTAGGGCCGTTGAAATAGGTAAAAAGAGAACGAGATGAAGGTCGATCGACCTGAGTATAGCGCCGCGCTCGATATGAGCCGTTGGCTTTATGTGCCACAGCAAACGGCTGAAACGCGTTTCCTATCGGAACTGAGTTGATAACAAAAAATCCCTTCCTTTATATAGTTAGTTAAGTAGTGAGTTAGTTATCGCGCTGACTGGGACAGTAGTCGGTGTAGTTGCCTGGTGCGGCACCTGGTTCAGCATCTTGAAAGTTTACCAGCATCAGGTAGATGGATTCTTCAGAAGCCGGAAATATATACCGGAAGGGCATAAAGTTTGTGCTTACTGTCTTCTACCAGTTTCACTGATGGACTGAGTTCCACCCTTTTTGGCCCCTTTATCCCTTCAAACTGAAAACATCTTGAAACCGCGCGCGGTTTGTCAAGGGGAAAAACGCGCCTGGAATACAAAACACGAAATCCGAGCAAAATTCAATGCGCGACGCGCCTCAGCCAAGTTTACCGGGAAATTCTACCCATCCCACCAGCCATTTGCTCGGAATCCACCCGGTGCCAGCCACGCGGTTCACTTGTGTACGCGCAATTTGTTTGCAATACTTGGACGATATCTTTTCCCCCCATCCAGCATCAACAACACTTACTTTCTCTTGTTATTACTTCTAACTGTGTTCTGTTCTTCTGCCTATCCACTCCGCTGTGCTTTCATCCCATCATTGTCTCCATGGATCAGTCTGCCTCTCCTGACACGTTTTCAGACCTTTTCACTCTCAATGAGACGACTCTTCCACAAAGCACCGATACCACCACCTCTAGTTGGGTTGAGAGTTTTTATCAGACGATTATTGACCCTTCTATAGATACCAAGGCTGTCACTCTACTAACAGAGAGTCCCATAAATGCTGATAATTCAAGCCCGACTATTTCACGACCATCTACACCATATTCACAAAAGCATAAGCCTAGTCTCAGTGAGGTTGCTTCCAAGACTGAGCGTCGTACTTCAAACGCGGCTCAAGCAATTAATCCAGGAATTGTTCCGGGAATTGTTCCGGGTATTTCTCAAGGAACTGTTTCAGGGGTCGTTCCAAGAACCGTTCCGGGGGCTGTTTCAGGTGCTGTTCCATCTCCGTTTACTGCTGTTCGCTCGGCTCTACCGTCTCCATTGCCCCCCTCCTTATCGTCCCTGCCTCTGCAGCTCCTCAAGGATGGTCTCACCGACTACGTTCGACTATTAGACACATCTGATAACTCTTCGGTTGTAAAACCTCGTACGGACTTCCTTGTTGGTTACCTCAAGCAGCACGCTGGCGTTGAGCTGAGGTCCAAAATTGTCAACGAGTATCTCGCAAAGATAAAAAAAGATGATCACACCAATGATCTCTTGGACTCTCCAATATTAGCTAATATTCGCTCTTTATTGACGCTCACCGACAAAAGACGCAAGTCCTACAACAAACGTCGTAGTCAAAGACGTCTGCAGGTGTCCACATCCACTCCAAACAAGCATCACTCCCCTTCACATTCGTCATCCTACAGATCCTCTGTTTCTCCTTATTCTTCCGATTCTGCTGCCAATTCTATCCTGACTGTAGATTCACCCGTCCCTTGCTCTGGACTGGCCAGGACTCTCAAAGTCGGTTTTTGTCGCCATGAACAGGGTGCCAGCGCCCTGAATTTCGTCTATTTGGCCGATTTTAGTCATATTTCCCAGGTTTTTGAAGATGAGACGTATCTTCTGCAGCTTAGAAACAACTCTCGTGGCATTAGAGATGCTTTGAATGGTATTTACAACCATACTGCCCTTTTATCGCATCCTATAACTTACATGAAGGTACCTCTAAGACTTACAGGAGGTCTCTCTGTCGATATAGATCAAGACAGAATGGTTTCTTATGTTGAAACGCTAGTCGATCTGACAGAGAAACCGTTTCCTCAGAACTTTGAAGTTGCTGACGACTCTTCTGTTCACGCTTTACCAACCGATTACGTCTCATTTGTACAGCTCAAAGCTGTCACCTGCATCTACGCTGAAAACCAGCTGATCACCCGGAAAACAGATCCCGTTACCGGATATTTCGTGTCTCCCTCGTCTCGCTCTGTCAGAGTCATGCTCCCGTTACAAGCAGGGGTCTGGGCAGCGTTTCTTAACGACTTTCACAACGGAATAGTTGACCAGTCAAGATTTCAAAGTCTTTATATCACCCAGACTTTGTTTAGGCCCTTCAAGAGAACTTTCCAGCCTCTCCACTCATTTATATGGGACTTTACCGTGTCAGCGGGTGAATGTCCTCTGCCAATCTGCGTCACTATACTGAAGAATGCTTCTTTGAGAGTGATTCCATCGGCCTCGTCTGTTCCCGTGGCTCCTTTGGCGCCTCTGGCTCCTATGTCTCCTCTAAGTCATCTGACTCCTCTGAATCATCTGACTCCGTTGGCGCCATTTCCTCGTGTGGGTACTCAACACGCTCCAGCCACCTCAAATGTTCCATTTGTTTCAATGGTCACTCCAGAAGTCTCAATGGCCCACGTGACTCGTGCAGACTACAGTGATCCTTCTACGATCGTTCGTTGTCATAAACGCACTCGTTCCCGCTCTCTCAACGAGCTAGATACAGTTCAACTACCATTTTCATCGTCCTTCGCAGTTGATCCGCTGCCCACGTCTGCATGTTCTGATTCTTTTTCGTTGGGCGACGGCAGAAGACCGTCTGATTGGTCATTACAATATTCCGAGAGCCCTCTCCACACTCCAGCGGATACCTTCACGCTTGATGACCCTCCTAGCATAGCGAGAGATTCTGTGCCTAATCCCTTGTTATCTCAGCCAGTGATGTTTCGGCTGAAGCCGCCAAAACAGTTGCAATTGGCCATAAAACCCCCGATACGGTCCCTCAACAAGATACGGGTCGAAGGGAGGTCCCTTAGTGTGACTTCCAGCTCTTCCAGCATCTCAGGTTCGCTGAAACCATGCGGGATCAGTTTCAAACCTGGCTTTCCGAAGGATTTAACACCCAGTATTCCACGAGTGACACCCAAGTTGGCGACAAGTCGATCGGCCTCATCTACAGGAGTGAGTATAGCTAGCGTGGCGAAGTCTGCAGAAAAAGCAGGCTGCTCTGTCGACTCTTTCAAGCTTCAGTTTGACGGTAACTACAAGTTTCGCTACTACAATCCGGAATCGAAAACGGAGGATGCTCCACAAGATGGATTGAGCGATTAGATGCTTTCATTGTAACATATAGGACGCTTTTTCAAACACTGTAATCATTAATAATAAATAGGCATTGATTGTGTGGCTTTAAAAACTCGATGAGTTTTGGGTGAACTTCCTTTTTAGGAAACTCCTAAGGCAATGTCATCTGCAGGTCTGGCCGGTAACGGAGCCCAGGGTTTGACTGACATCTGGAGATCATAGAAGGTTCCGTCAGACTTCTTTTTAGTGGAAATGTATGGAACTCAACTCGTTTTTCAAGAAGATGCTCAAGAGATTTAGAGAGATAGATTGTGCAGCGAAGAGTGGTGGTAAGGGAAATGAGGGAAGTGGGAGTGGGAGGAGCGAAATTACAGGTGATGATGGAAAAAGTGGGAGAACTGAGAGAACTGAGAGAACTGGAAGGACTGGGAGAACCGGAAGAACTAGAAGAACTGGGAAAAGCGGGAGAAAGGATGTTCTTTCACTTAACCGATCCCAATCATCACTGAGATCACTGAGATCACTGAGATCACTGAGATCACATCTGAAGTATCACTTAGTTCAGACAGAAACTCAGCCCTCGCCTTCTTCACCGCTCTCCCCCTATATCGATCCCGCCCAGTTTGATCCAAGAAACTCCATTTTTGTGTCTCTTCGTCCGTCTGCAATGGTATAACCTATATAGATCCCTAAAATACTATATCAGATAGTCGCGACTACATATAAGTAAATTGAAGTCGATCACGATGGAGATCAAAAAATTTTTGAGCCAAATTCAATTGAAGTCACTTCCTTGTTGCCCTCTCCTCCTTCCTATTCCCATAGTATCGTCATGTCGCTCTCCAAGGGTATCTGGTCAACGTTCAATCGCAGATCTCCGTCGCTGGCACTAAGAAACAAAAAACTCCAGAAGGCTCTTCTCAGTCCGAACCTTCCAGAGGGACCCTTTTCGCTAAAGAAGCGTTCTAGTAAAATCAGATACATCTCGCCCACTGGAATGGACGAAATTTATCCCTTGGCGTATCAATTTTTGGAGAAGCAGAGTGCAGATGTTTACAAAAAGATTGAGAATATGGAGAAGAAATGCAACGTCGAACAGAGTGATGAACTTAAACGGACTTTAACTAAATTACAAGTGGAAGCAGAAGAAAATAACCCTGAAGTGGTGTACAATGCGATGTTTGGAAGTAATTTGGTGGACAGAACGCAGCCTGTTTATCGTCATTATCTTGAGCAAAAGTGGAAAGACTACGGTAGAATGCTCATTATGCAGCGTTTAGAATCGTTGGCCGTAATTCCTGATACTCTGCCAACGTTGGAACCTCAAGTGGAGGTGAAGATGAAGTTTCCATGCAACAATGTTGAAAGATGGATAGAACCAGGAGATATTTTGTCGTCCAATGTGACCAGCAGGCCACCTATGTTGGAAGTTATCGAATTTGAAGAGTGTAAAAGAGGACTCTACACAGTGTTAGTGGTTGATCCAGACTCTCCAGATGTCGAAAATGATTCCTACAGTACAACGTTGCACTGGGGGTTGAAGAATGTTGAATTGAGTAACCAGGATGGTATTATAGATGCCAGGAAGCTTGTGAAGAATCCGGATTGCGAGTTTGCTAGCTACTTGGCGCCAACTCCTGAAAAGAATACGGGGAAGCATCGATTCTCCGTGTGGATTTTCCGTCAGAAGAAGGAGATTGACGGCTTCCGTGAACCTGTGGGAAGAGAACGATTCGATATAAGGAAGTTTACTGCGGACAACGAGTTGCATGCTGTTGGTGCACATGTTTGGAGATCTATTTGGGACAGAAATGTGAACAATGTGAGGAAAATGTATGGCATGGGAGAAGGAAGGGTATTTGCCAGGGAGAAAGTTTGAATAGAGAAACACAAGCATGCATGCATTATCTATCTGTACATATCTTATTTTTCAATACTGTAACTACCAAGTGTAATTTAATTTTCACTGTCTATTTTTTCACTGCTTTTTTTATGGTTATACATTCTCTATACAACTTGATTCCTTCTTAGGTATGAATTCGGAACTGCGTTTGGCTGTATTTTCTCCCAATCAGAAAGCCTGGAATGGCGAATGTGTATTTGCAACGGCTCCCCAGTTTGACTCATCTCTCAAAAAGAATGTTGCTTTCATTAAGAAGATAAGATCAGGAATAGGTAGAGACAACCAGGAGTCTCTACTCCAAGGAATCAAAAGCCTCTCTTTGGAAAAGTATATGAACGAATTGTTGTCTACGCTATCAGAAGCGCTTACAAGGGTGTCCAAGGGGTCGGACGTGCCCGGTGTTGTTAATGTTGTATCCGCTCTACACCAAAGATTCTCCACGAGCTTCACTCCATATTTGATGCTTTACTTTGCCCATTTTGTTGCGCCTATCAACGAGTCAAAGCTCAGCGAGAAGGACAAAACCGATCATTTTAGCAAGATGAAGAATATGGTGCGTCTTCTGATGGAATTCAGCCTTTGTGGGTTGTTCACCAATGTAGAAGCCATGCCTTCTGATCAGCTACCTCGATACATGTCCTCTATAAAGGCCAAAGACTGCTTAATGATTGTTTTGTGTCTCAGAGAGGTTTTACGGGGAAACTCGGATGGTACTCAATCTTTAGAACTCGCCACACAATTTCTTAAGAGATTCTCTGAGTATATAACGGGGCCTAATGAATTCTTAGAGGAGAAAAGTCGGGTCCTGTTGCAGAAGTTGATGTTTAAGTATGCTGATTATACGGTGAATACCACTGAAGATCTGTATAGGAAATTTTCTGCGAAGAAATCCAGGGCTGAGACCAAGGCACTTAAGACTGGTAAAGTTGAAGAAGGGACGGAGGATGAGATAGGAGAGCTAAAGCTGGTTGTAGAGAAATTCCAGGCTTTTTGTGAACTGGCGGCCGATATCTTGGGTACTAGAAAGCCAGAATTGGTAGAATATGAGACAAAGAAGTTGGAGTCCGGTACCAAAGTAGAGATAGTGACGAATAGTGCCACGAAGCCAGACTCTTTATGGGGATCAGATGACATGACGAAGTTTTATGAGGAATTTCCGGATTTGTCTACGTTGATTCCAAAATCTATAATGACTGACGAGGAAGATGATGAGTCTAAAGGAACTAGAATGTCAGAATTGCTTCTTAGATTGGACGACGCTTTAACGGCTAAAGATGTCGATGAAGTTGCATTGGACTACTGGAAATGGGGACTTAACAACAAGTCCTCACAGAACCGAATGTTTGTTCATTTATCTCGCTCTAAGGAGATGTTCAAGTTTCGAAATTACGCTCGGTTTCTCAAAATCAACCAAAAGTACATACCTGAGCTCATAGAGAAGATAATAGAACAGCAGGACAAAAACTTGAGATTTCAGATCCATAATAATGCTATGACAGAGAAGGTGATCTACTTTTTCGGAGAGATGGTGAACTTCAAGCTGATTCCAGTCTATGTTCTCTTCCATAAGGTGAGGCTGCTTATACTGAACATAGATGTGAGCCATAATATTGACATTCTTTCGATGCTATTTGACACTTGCGGACGAAGATTGTTGTATGATGACGAATATAGGGAGCATACGGAGGAATTGATTCGATTGCTCAGTAATTTGAAGAGCACTAGGAAGTTCAAAATGGTGGACTCACAAGCTGTCAAACTATTTTTGCTCTCTTTGTATCCTACAAGTGTCAAGAGAGTGGCAGTGGTGGATATTAGAACTGATGAAGAGAAATTCATGGAATTTTTGGTGAGGCGAGGATTGACTTCGTCCAATTACAGGACTATCTTGGCTGTGCTTAAGAGAATGGATCTGACCGAGAAGATCAACGTGAAGCAAATTGAGCATATATTCAGTACTCCTGAAGACGTCAATTACTCATTGATCCCTGAATTTGCCAAGGTGTTGCAGCAACTTGGTACATTGGACAATCTGGGCCATTTACGAGTTCACGTGATTGACAATTTGTTTGAGTCAATTACGGTTGGTTTAGAAAACAACGATTATCGGCAAAACCGAGTTCGATTGGCACAAGTTCGGTATTTGACCGAACTGTTCAACCTCAAAATGCTCAAAGCAAATTTGCTACTATCCACTCTGTATAGGATAGTTTGCTTTGGACATCAGAACTATTATCCTACAAAGGGAGAAATGTGCTTAAATGATCCAGCTGAGAGTTACTTTAGAGTGAGATTGGTATGCGAACTATTAAATCATTTGAGGTTTGACCGAAAGATGGGTAAGGGAGTGAGGAATGAATTGGCACTTTTCTACTTGTTTTTTGACTATTATCTATGGACGAAGGTCCAGCCATTGCCTATGGAGATCACAGGCAAGTTGGAGGAAATGTGGCAGTCGATGGAGGTTGATGGGGAGAAATTCAGGAGAAGTGAGAGCTATTGTGAAGCTATTGAGAGACTAAAAGCTGCGATGAAGGCTAAGGGAGTTGAAGAGGCAGCTGAAGAGGCAGTGGAAGGGGCGGACGAGGAAGAAGAAGAAGAAGAGGTTGAGGAGGAAGATGATGATGAAGACAGAAGATTTGACAAGGGAATTGCAGATACGGAGTCAGAGTCAGAGTCAGAGACAGAGGAAGATGATGATGAGGAGGAGGAAGAGGAAGAAGAAGAAGAAGAAGAAGAAGAAGCGGAAGCAGAAAGAGAAGATGATGTTGATAATGAGAGTGAGAATGATGAGACAAACTCGGAGTTAACATACGAAGAGAAAGAAGAGGAACGATTCAACGAAGATCTGGATAGAGAATTAGGAAGATTACGGTTAGAAGCAATGGCCTCTATAAAGAACAGCTCTTTAGGAACATCTGGTGCAGCACGAGTGGCAGGAGTACCACAAGAGTCTCTATCAAATCCTACATCGATATTATCCAAAGCTAATGGGTCTACCACCAGCAAAACTTCATCGTTCACATTTGTGTCACGTGCAGGAAAGAAGATAGAAGCCCGGGGTTTGCAACTTCCGGAGGACGCGAAATTCACGAGAAACTACACAGAGCAGACCGATAAGGCCAAGCGGGAGAAAGAGGCTATCAAATCGATCGTTCTCAGTAGCGTTCTCACTAGGTAGCGGTGTAGGGATGCATGCTGTCTGCAATCAACTTGACGCTCATTGGTGAACTCACCAAACGTCGCGAGCATCTTGGAGTTAAGAGGTCGCGAACAAAATTTTCATCATGTATAGAAATATAATAAGAGATAGATCGTGGAGACTTTTTCTACACTCTGTTAGTTTGTCTTATTGATACGATGAGTACGTTGAACGTGTTGAGATATGTTGCTCTTGGAACTGGTGTGTTGTATGGATTTGTGCATGTGCAATCCCTAAAAAAGAACGGAAAGAAGCAAGTTGAAAAGTACCAGTTCGAGCAGAAGCAAAAGCTCGTCGAAGAGGCAAAAAATCAATGGAATCTTCAGCATCCGGTCAAATCAGAGGGGTCTGTTAAGTTGGATTTGGACAGGAAGGACCTCGACTGGGCTGCTGTTGTCGACCAGGCTATCAAGACCTTGGATTCTGCTAAGGCTTAGAAATTGACGGTCGACGATCGACGCGTCAAATGCATGCAATCTGCTTAGGTCTTTATGTATAGTCAGTTATTGCTAGTTTATTCAATTATTCATATAACATGGTAGTAGATGGAATTGAGCATATCGTCAATCATTCACCTTCAGCTTTCGATCGTCATTGTTTATCGTGCATCGTTGATCGTTAATCGTCAACAGTTCATCGTCAACAGTTCATCGTCAACAGTTCATCGTCCCGTCGTCCCGTCGTTAATGCTTCACCTCATTTTTCATTCATCTCTTTCTTCTCCACCAAACACCCCGCTTCTTTCGTATTCTGTCCTGGTTCAATCATGTTTACGGTACCTGGCGAATGCTTCAGGCCTGCTGTACTGAAGTTGCTGTTCCAAACCAGTCCTCGTCCTTTTCTCTCTGCTACTTACAGGGCGCAGATCCTGACTGTTCGACGTCTCAACAACCCCAGATCCATCAGCACTTCTGGCAGTTTCCACGAATCCTTCTCCAAATTTCGCAATTTTCATAATGGTGACCAGTTCACTAAACAATTCATTGATACGGCTGCCCAATACACTGTTTCTGTGGCATACAATCCAAAGGATAGGCATGAATCTGGGGCCCACGTCCAGACGCAGAATGGTTCCGATGCCGAAACCGAGGCCGATTCAGAACCCGGAGAATTTGTCTCCAACTTCAAGAAGATCGTTCGTAACCGTTCGAATGTCACAGATGCCATGCATTCTCCCACGGGTGAAGATAACTACGTTGTCGCATATTCTGACCAGGGAATGCTCCTCGGTGTCTTGGACGGCGTAGGAGGATGGGCTGAACAGGGCTATGACTCCAGTGCCATCAGTAGAGAGTTAGCCAGTATTATAACCCAACTCTATTTGCAAAATCCTTCACTTACCGCGGCACAGATCCTTGATAGAGCCTATGCTCAAGTCAAGCTGGACGGGAAAGTCGATGTAGGTTCCACTACAGTCGTATTTGGAATAGTCGACGCTAAGACGCTGCAGTTGGATGCCGTGAACCTAGGAGATTCCTGGTTCGGTATTTTCAGGAAGCAGCCAAATGGCAGGTATAGATGTTTCTATCAGTCCAAGGAACAAACCTATTATTTCAACGCTCCCTACCAGCTCTCTATAATCCCCCCTCGTATTCTGAAGGAAGCAGAGCGCAAGGGAACTAAGTTCTTGATGAATGTGCCTGCTGATGCCGACAAATATGGTGTTAAGTTGTTGCCAGGAGACGTCGTCTTGTTCACCACTGACGGAATGGTCGATAATGTTGGACCAGAGGACTTGGAGATCTATTTGGATGACACTTTGAACGGCAAAGATTCCGTCTCTAGTTTAGGACAGATCAACAAGAATCTAGTCTCAAAGGTAGTCGTATTGGGTAAGGATCCACAGTTCAACAGTATCTTCTCCCAAAGACTCAGTCGTTTGGCAAGTCAGCCATACATTGGCGGTAAACCCGATGATGTCACTTCTGTCATTATGGCCATTACTGAGGAGTGAGCGGTGATTCTTGACAGCCAAGAGGTGAAAGCATTTGCACCAAGTAATGGCACTTCTCTGGCTCCGAAACTGCCTGTATTTCGTCTCTAGTACCACATTGAATGTGTACTTCGGCGCTTCTTATTGGCCCGTTCCAGCATCTTTCTCCCCCTACATAGTCAATCACCAGTTCCTTACTTTGCGTGTTCTCTCTAACTTCGTTAAATGTTCCTATTCTGATTGTATGTCCATTCTCGTCGATCTGATCCAATCTTTCTGTGAAGCATACTTTGTAGTTGTATCCTGCAATCTTATTGGTAGTGCAGTCCGTTTTAGACCTCAACAAATCTTCTGGTCCATAGCTCTTTTCTAAATCGGCCTTTTTCTCATTTACTTGCCTCTGCGCATCTTTCATTCTCTTTTCTGTATCTTCAATAGCCGTTTCAATCTCAATCAATGACCTTCCAACATCGTTTTGGATCTCGTCGTTTCTTCTGACTCCAAGGAATGCATCTACAAGATCCTTAGCACTAGGCCATGACTTCTTTGGGCTCTCGTCGCCACTCATTGACAATTTTTCAGCAATTTGTGCCTTCGCCGTCACAAATAATCCTTCTAAATCGCCAAAAATAGCTTTCATTTCGTCGTTTTTGTCCTCGTCTTTCATATCTGCGCGGCTCGCAACGTACTCTTGATATGACTGAGCTGCCAACTTGACTGCAGGATCATTGAAATTATGATTATAATCATCGTTCATCTTTCCCAAAATGGCTTCCAAAGCCTCAATGCGCTTGCGGTGTTCATCCAAAGCCATGAACTGTGCTTCAGCTTTACTGGACGCCTCATTTAGCATCTCTCCGTATTTTTGGAACGTCAATTCCACCTGCTTCTCTCCCTCCGAACCCGCCAGTTCCTTGTCTGCTTTCAACTGTTTCAAACTGCATTCCAGCTGTTCTATCTGTTTGTCCATCACTTTCACCTCGTTCTGCAACGTTAAGCGTTGTTGCCTGGATTTTTCAGCTATTTTCTGTCTCAATTCGAGTCCTCTGACCACCGTTTCCTCCATTTCACGATCTCTAAGCTCAAATTCTTCTTGTAATTCTTTACACCTGTTCGCACACACTCCTTCAGTCTCGTCTGAGCCATCGCAGCATGACTGATAGTCACATACCCCATCATTAACCCATGAAGAAGGTATATAATGGGGCTTAAATCCCTCATTGGCACAATAAAACTTCCCATTACTGCATGCAGACGTTCCCGGCTCATCCGAACCATCAGGGCAGTCGCAATAATCGTCGTTGACTCTGTCAAACGAGATCACTATGGTGGAATCATTGAGACAATGAAAATTTCCATCTTTGTCCGGTACATACAAGGGGTAATTCTTTGGAGCCACTCCTTTTAAAACAGCTGTAGAACCAACTAATGATGCCATCAATATTACGGGGATCATTATCGAGGAAACCGAGCAGTAAGTAATGAGGATGGAACAAAGAACAGGCCTCAAAAGAGAGATAAGCCGAGGACTCTGAGATGCCAAAGGGTTCATAACGCATCTGTACACCAGAGTAATTCATAACGAGGAACGGGGTTTAAGTGATCCCTTTACTTAACATATCCATACAGTTTTACGCGTCGAGAAGATATTCAAGCGAAGCAACGAAATCTGAAAGCAATAGGAAAACTAGATATTTCAGATTAAGTCAAATGTTGATGGACTGTAGACTAAAAATTTTTACACCTCATTGCTTAAGGGAGCAAGAGCATCCTTATTCGTGTTGATCCTTTTTCAGCAGATAATACTATTCCGTTATTTATTGTTCTTAGTTTGTTACCCCCGTATCAAGTTATATACATCAGGCCTCAGAATAAAAGAGACCCGAGTATTCTGTGAATGTTACGTGTCTCCAAATTAGTTACCACATACATGTGACAGTTTAGCTAATGACATAAATAAGGCCACCTGAAGTCAATCGAAGCTGGTTAATGATCAACAACTAAGGAACTTTGCACCGTTTCCGACATACCCGGATTACCTAGTCCGTCTTCATTCACTCAATCACCTTCTGTGCTCACCATTATCGTGAATGCGCTCAAACTTGGCTCATTTTTAATGCTATAGGAGTCGCTCAGACAGTGCCTGAAAAACAAAAGAAACGAGGTGACGAACTGTCTACAATATTCACAGGCACACCCCCTGTCAAAGTACAAATAAAAAGAAAGTATTTCAAACGTTGCACTGTCGTCGACAACTCACTTAGTTCATTATGCATAATAGACGACCCACGTATTCCTGAAATCTGGTTGCGCGGCATTAACGTAAGTTGAGCGAATAACAATCAAATGAAATTGCGGAAAGAATTAAGGACAACCCAACGAGAAAAAGAAATTCACGACAAATCGAATCCGATGGAATCTTGTTAGGTCCGACCTAAAAAATAGAAGAAATAGAATAGAGACGAGCCAGAAACGATTGCATTTTCTGCATCTCTACGTATCAAATTACTTACATTTTGCGTTAGCGTCATCCAGCACTGTATTCATCATTCTCAAAAGAGTGTATCTCTAAGTATTAAATATTGTATATTTCATTAAGCATCATAGAGAATAATTGGACGGAAGATGTTTGTGGTGGTGGTGGTCTCATTCGTTCATTGAAAAAGCCTCTGAGAAGGTAGATTATTTCCTGAGAAAAGGCAGCGAACGAGATATGGGAAGAGTCTGTAATCGAAGTGGATCGCGCAGGTGTCCTTCAATAATTGTATATACATAACGTTATCGCTTATATCTGTCCCCCAGATACACTAGACGGTAGTAGCATCTAAACTTTTACGCAGAGGTTGATACAAGAATTAAAGGATTCTATATTTGACTTTGAAAATAGAGGTGCTAGGTGTGCATAAATTGGGTCTCTGGCACAGCATTGATAGAAGCAATAAAGCAACTGCAGCCGCACGCACTGCTTAACGTGATTAAAGCATTTTCATAGGGTAGTATTTATGAGGTGAATATCATCACCCCAATCTCAGATCAGACCGACTGCCATCCGCATTACAATACTACTTATTGGCTATTATAAATGCGCTTATAATAAACGATGCGGATATTACACCCCCTGTAAACTAACGATCCTGCGGAACGTAAAAGGCAAGGGATCATTCCTAGTTCGGTAATAAAATAGCCCGTACTTCCACGTCAAGCCTAGCCCAGCGGCGGTCTACGCGTATAATGGGTACACGGGGAAGGGGTGGTGCACAACCCACAAGTTTTTCGGGCCCCTTACCATAAGGAGTAAGAAATCCAACAAGTAAATCTAGCAGTGAGCATTCAACAACTTAATCTCATATAATTCTTTATCAGATTAGCCAGGATGAAAATTACCACAAAACTAAACGCGAAAGATATCGTGAGTCAAATGCCGGTTTTGTCATTAAACAAAGTCCCACGATCAAATCACAATCGATGTTGTATCTTAGCGAAATTTAGTTTCAAATGCCACGGCACAGGGCTTAAAAAAGAAACAAGTGCAGGAGCAAATCGGACAAAAAGAGAGAGCGCGCCTGGGATTCAAAAGAAACAAAAATTATTTGTTGCAGTGACAACAACAACAACAGTAACAACAATGACCAGAAAAAGCAAGAAAATTTAATGAGTTTTGTAGCAAACCCGCCTGTTAAGCGTGACTCGTGAGATTTCACAACACATCACATCTCTCTCTCACTTTGAAACATGCCGGTATAAGAATATTCAGGGGTTGGTAGGTGATAGATGGGTGTGAAGTATTGCTGTTAGCGGGCACTCCTTCGCTTCTTTTCAAATAATAAAATCTTACTGCGGCGTTCCTAAAAAAAAAATGCAGCCCTACTTTACAGCATCATATATTGATTTCCACTTTTAGGTACTGCATTCGGATCCGACCGAAACTATGGAGTAGGTAAACACGTACCATAAATAATAAAAAAGTTGCATTGCTAACACAGCCGTCGTAAAATACGGTACGATACTGCGGCTAACCGGGCAAGCTTGTCAAGAGTATGTCAAGAGTATGTCAAGAGCAAAAGAAGTACTGGCTACCACACAAAGACTCTCGCATAGTCCAGCAATTTATTTATTGTTCCGTACTCTGCATGACGATCCAGCCTATGTGGATGTTTATAGTGTTTCACGTGGAAATACGCCCGGTCCTAATTTCTTGGCCAAGGCTGAATATCCTATTGTATATTATGCGGCTTTCAAAGCTGGTAAAAAAATATATATATATGTGAGATAGAATCTTCTTTTCGAACACGATGTCGTTATACAGCCGAGATAAGCACCCGTAAAAGAAATGTTTTGCACCTGAAAGGAGAATCGGCATTGCCTTAATTTGACTCAATTTTGCGTTGATATCCCTTGACTAGGTTTGAACTGTCTGTCTCTTCGACGCAGACGCTTGTAGCGGAATTGACTTTTTCATAGAAATTTCTTTTTTGCCCTCTCCCATAGCGTCATAATTAAGCAGCTCCAATAGATGGACGATTCAAAATGCAAGAGTGAATTAGTATATAATTTGGTTACTTAGTTCAAGTAGGTTTTGGGAGAGTTTAATTAATAATCTTTACTTCTCACTACACAGCCATTCACTGCGAAAAGTGATCACGTCCATTCATGACTTGCGAATCTCAATCTCATTGATTGAGCATTATGGCTATTATTCGCCGTATGGTGGCTCTTTATGAAATTTCGTTTAAATTGCCCATCCCGGTCATCTAAAGGCTAAAATAGTACGGCTCCTTTTCCTGCAGGATAATAAGGCGGAATTTAATACTACTTGCATAATATATCGTCTGTTAGCTATTTCGGGAAATACAGGGGTTGCGTGTGGGAACTCGTCAGAAAAGCTGCACCACGGCTCCGCAAAGACCCACCCCGCTACTCCTTCCCTTTCTTTTTTTTTGTATTTTTTCCGCTAAAAACCCCAGGCGACGGGCGATTGTTTATTTCTGCATATCCTTTTGCAGCCTTTTTTGCTATCAACCTCTTCCCTTTCGTCTTTATTTTCATTTCATCTTACTAACAGAGACGAAAACAAATGCCATTTCTCGCCGATTCATCTTTTCTATTATTACCGCTTGTTTCTTTTGCCCAAGTTTTCTCGTTTCGTTTCGTTTCGTTTTGTTTCTTTTTATTTTCCTTTTTGGCATTTCTTATTCTTGGATATCATCATCGTCCCTCTTTTCCTCCTTTAATGATAACCGATACAATCTTTATATATATATATGTAGATATATTACGTCCGTAGATCTATTTGTCTGATTCTGTTGGTATTCCATTAGTTTTCTTTTGCTTTTACCAATTTTTTTTTGCTAATCCTTTTTAGTTACCTCATATTATCCAATGGTGTTAACTACCTCCGAGGCTTCCTCTGAGGTTTCTCCTAAGGTCCCGTCTGCAGATACATCCGAAACTCCCTATATCAAAGAGAGGAAACGCTCGATCATTGATATTACCGCTGAGTCAGACACCCAGCTTCCCAGCAAGCCCATTGCTGACGTGGTCAAACCATGTTCTCCTGTCTGTCTCAGTTCAGATGATAACGAATCCGATTCGTCATCTAGCGAAGCAGACGATAAATGCGGGACTGGTGAGAATTCAGATCTCCATCATAATTATTCTCTCGCGAATGCTGCAGCGAAACTTGCAGGCGCTGTGCATAAGAAACGTGCATTTAGCAGGAGAAGCAGAACAGGCTGTTTGACCTGCAGACGTCGCAGAATCAAGTGCGATGAGGGCAGACCTTTCTGCCACAACTGTATCAAGTCCAGAAAGGTGTGCAGTGGTTATGCTCACGTCGAGGCCATGCTGCAGAGCAACAAAAAGAAGCTTAAGTCCCGCGATTCCATCGATCGCGACGGCTCAGAGTTAAATCTTAGTGGCGTTCCAAGAGCCTACGAGGTTCCTCCTATGAGCTACAACGCGTCTGAGCTCGCCGCACAGTATCACGCACCTTCCTACGTCGCTGTTCCACCGCCCCCAGCCAATTGGCAGTATGTGCTGACCTCGAGGCGTTCCCCGCTTCCTTCTCTTCCTTCTCTTCCTACTATGCCACCTCTGGCGCTTACAGCTACACCTACATCTTCTTCTGCAACAAGTGTTGCACCTCCTCTTTCTGTTCCAGCTTATTCTTCTCGCCAACTCCCACGGTTTTCGGTGATATCTTCTTCTGATTTTGCGCCTCTCCGGCGTATGTCTCAGCCTTCGATGGAAGACACCTTGCAACAACAACAACAACAACCACCTTTACGTCGCTCTTCTTCCTCCGAGATACAGCTAAAGCTCCAGCCCAAACAAGCTCGAAATGCCTCTTACGATCATTTATCTTGGCAGTATTCTCCAACTAGCCCTGTGGCGCGTCAACAGCCTTTTTTTGTTCAGCCTGGAATACTGCAATTGCAGCATCCACCTCAACCTCAACCTCAGCCTCAGTTTCAACAGTTGCCTATGCAAGTGCAACAGCAACCTACTCCAACCTATTCTTCTTATCCTTCTTGGACTTGGCAGTGTCAACCTGTTCCTATCGCTCCTTTGCAGTTAGAACAAACCGCAAGACAGGGACTCTTGTCTCCTGATGGGAGACAGATGCAGCAATCTGTCGATCCCTATATGTATCGGGTTGCTCCTATACGCAGATGATCTCGTTCACCTTTCACTAATTTCTGATATAGCCCTAATTAATTTTTCATAATGTATTATTATCAACTTATTATTAAATAAATATGTGTAAGCTGGTCAAGTTCTTAACCCTAAATGCTTTGATATTTCTCCTAAATATCTTTCTAAGATATCCTTAATACTAAAGATCATGATTACAGGTAATGAATAATGTTCAGCAGCCTTTTTTCCTTGTTTAAAAGCTTTTGCAGTTTCAAAATCTTTATATCTTCAAACACAACAAAAATTTCAGTTCTCAAAATGCTTCTGTGGCCCAGCAGGCTAAGGCGTCAGTCTCATAATCTGAAGATCGCGAGTTCGATCCTCGCCAGAAGCATACATGTCTACGTTTTTTTTCTTTCTTTACTTCCTGTGAATAACTGAACTACTGCTTTCACCATAACAGCGATATGACATTAATAGATTAATCTACGGATAATACACGCAGCCATCAATTAATCTGCAGACTCCGAATTCCACTCTTCAAGCTCCATTGTGGCCTCTCTTGTAATGGCAAACTTGACAGCTTCTAAAACATTATCGCAAATCTTCTTTGGCTTATACTTAGGCACAGTTCCTTCCTTATAGACACCTGTTTTAACAAGGATAGAGAACCATGACTCATCGTGAGCATTCGAAAAAAGAATATCCGAATCTGGAGTGTCACCCACAAAGTAGACAGTAGAAGCCCTTGGAATTTGATGCTTATGTATGGACAAATTCTGAAACGTTAGTCCTTCGTAGGAATTGTTATCATCATCATCATCTTCTTCTTCGTCCGATTCACTGTCATCAAATAGCTGGTGAACGTTTTCTGAAGCCTTATGAACACCCCGAATCACTTTTCGAGTCAACTCTTCTTCATCGTCCATAACAGAACCGGCGTTTTTTTCTTCGTTTTCTTCCGCCAGAACTTCAACATACTCTTCAAGAACATCTTCACGCCATTTGGAAAGTATCTTCTCTGCGTAGCGGAAGGTTCCACGCTGAGGTTTTCCAAAACGAGTTACCTTCAAGTCGCTCCCAGTGGTCTCTTTGTATAGAGCAGCGATAGAAACCTGCAAAGCACCCATTCCATATCGACTCAACTTGTAATCTGTAGACCAGATGAAATCTGAGTGAGCAAAGTATATACCGGGCCCCCCCGTATAGGTCTTGGAGACCGTACCCATGTATCCACCATCACTCATAAGTAGCTCCAAGATAATCTGTTGGTCTGCAGCCCAATTACGGGAGTCTGCAAACACTAATATGGCATCGATCTTGATCTTTGAGAAATCTAGATTCTTTTTGCACACCTTCTTATCCTCCTCACTGAGCTGATAATACGGAGAAACGGACGGGTTCCAGTACATAATATCCAACGGTATGTAGACATTCTTGAAGCCATAACCTTCGGCAATTCCCCGGCATGTATCGCTAACTCCACCTACAACTAAGACATTTTCATATGTTCCAGCCAATCCTTTCATTGGTGTATGTCCCTGAATGATCTGGTCAGTGGAGATATGAGTTCCCAACCGTTTAGAGAGATCTTGGGCTCGAGCAGCTTCAGGTCGACCCCCTCCATTGGTGACAAAGATATAAGGGACCAGAATATGGTACTTATTGTTACCGTTGAGCATACGCACAGCCTCGCGAGCATAAGGAATGGTCTGAGGACCGTTCAAGATGACACCATCGATATCAAAGGCAAAAGCATACGATGCCACTCTCGGATGGTCGATGATTGCCTTCTTGCATCTTTTACCGTCCGCGGAGGTCAACGAGAAGTTGGACAAAGCAGAGTGGGATTTCTGAAGAGTTGTAGATCCTCCGTTATCATTCAAATCAGTCAATTTTGTCATACTATGAATGGATCCCGCCCACTGGTCTGATAGAGAGATCGACGACGAGTCTTTCTTGGGAGCAGGAGTTAGTTCATCTACTCCATTATTAAGAAACGACCGGAAAGTAGGATCACGACGGGGGACTTCGTCCACTTTAGCAATGATAGAAGAGGCATCCACTGTCTTCATGTCTCTGGTAGGGTCCTCGGATACAGCAGTTTGTGCAAGGTTTGAGAAATCAACGTTAGGCATAGTTTATGGTGAATGAGAACCTATCAAATAGTTGATCTTCACTGATAGACGGAATCGTTATTATACTTATATACCCTTGAAATTTGTTGTTCCACTACTGATACCCAAAACAGGAGTTTTGGAAAGAAAGATCTCATCCCATGATGTCATAATAGAAATAAAATGATATATATGGTGTGGTTAATGGAGATACTATAAGATAAGCTGAGTCTTGGCACCCCCGATCTCCTCATTCCTTGATCGTCTATAGCCAGCTGTCAACTATTTGCTATGTATACAAGATAAATGCTAAAGACATCCAGGCATCGCTTGGTCTGTCAAGTGCCGAATTCTACTACTAAATCCAGACAAGAGGACGCCTGCTTCCCCATGACGTAATACGATTCACCACTTTTACGGAGTTGCCTATCTTAATCATCCCATCGTCCAGTCGATCGTCTTAATGATCATCTCATTATTCTTCCATCCTCTGCCTATAGTAATTTCTCTTGAACAGAAGTTTACTGAAGAACTGCACCACCAACAAGTTGCCACATAATGGTGCAACGATGAAAGGAAATTTCTCAACTAACTGCGGATTGCTAAAATCAAAGTTGTACTTTGTGTACATAAAACCCATCATCATTAGTGTGTGAATGATAAGTATGAGCGGTGCGCCTATTCTAATTGCTATAAAACCGATCATTAACTGCCATTCTGATTTACCCATATTAGACCACCCTTTGCCTTCTGCTACGTAATCTTCATAAGTGTAGTATCTTCCCAAGGAAACTGATGCGGCCTCTTTATTGTGTTGGGGCTGCACGTTTCCATCTTTAGATGCAATAAGGAGATCGTCTGAAAATTGTTCTCCCTTCACAGTAACAGGTGTTCCAACTTCTGCTTTTCTCTTACGCTTTACCATATTTAATACGCTATGATTGTGTGATCACAAGATACTAATCGAACTCTAAATTCCACTTACCCTCGAAAGATCTATCTATCTAATCGCGAATAAAAATACTAGCCACATATCATATATCACGTGACCTCAAATGACTGATAATGTTAACGGCATTGTATAAAGACGACAGAGTCTCTCTCGACAAAACCCCTAGATACAAATAACGGTGGCCATAATTCCACCCCAACCTAATCAACCAACCCAAAAATTTCAATCGTTGATTATTATAAATTTCATTCAATTCAATTAAATAACAGACGATTAGACCAATGGCTTAGGAGAGGAATTTGAGATCTCTGTGAGATTAGAGACTTCTTTTTCCCCGAATTTTGGCCAGGTAATATATCCCTTATTGGACATGGCAGTATAAAAAGTAGACCGGTCGTAAGGGGTGAGAGGATACCCGTTTTTCAATCGATCAGCCAAGTCTGGATTGGATGTGTAGTATCTTCCAGCACCTATAAGAGTCCTATCATTTTCATTGACGTCAGTCTTCAAGTCCAAGTAGTTCTCATCATGAAAAAATGCACCGGTTCTTATTATAATACCTTTCCAAGCTTTGATAACCCATGTGGTATCTTCACCGTTGAAGTCCTCTTTTTCAGTATCTCCTGCCATTCTTGGCTGGGTTAAAGCTATGTAAGCTAGCTTATTACCATTTTCAGCCCTTCTTTGCAACTGCTCAAGAAGGTATGTGTGAGTTTTAACAGAGCTGGCCTTTCCTTGGGCATCTTGATCCTCTATATATGGCGTTAGTTTGATGCCAATGTGATCTGCACCAACGGAAGCTATTAAAGCATCAACTATCTCCAAAACAAGCCGGACTCGATTTTCAAGATTTCCACCATACTCGTCTAATCTTTCATTCGTTGACTCTCTCAAAAACTCTCCAATAAGAAAAGAGTGCCCCGCATGTAATTCGATTAAATCAAAACCAGCAATATTAATAGCCCTTTCAGCTACAGAGACATATTCGGCCACCATCCATTTCAATTCCGTCTTGGTCAAGGCCTTAAGTGGGTTACCTGCTTCAATTGCCTCATTTTCAGTCTTTTCGTCAGCATAATTATTGGAAACTCCTCGGTAATTAATACCGTATTGCTTCAACAATCCTGCCGGTGCGGCTCTTCCCAAATTCCATAGTTGCACTGCAACATAAGATCCATTGTCGTGAATACTCTTTACTATCTGTTTCCACCCTTGAACTTGTTTGCTTGTCTGAATCACAGGTGTATTAGGAAAAAGCCCGAACTCTGGTGTTGGAAAAGAAGCTTCTGTGATGATAAGTCCTCCATTGTTTTCTGCTCTCTCTGAATAGTACCTAAGCATAGAGTCTGTGGGAACAAATTTGTCAGAATTGCGGAATCTTGTTGCTGGTGCATGAACAAGTCTATTTTTAAGAAGAACATGTCCCACCTTGAGTGGCCTGAAAAGATTAGAGTCGTTGAGTGCTTGAGGCATATTGATAAATGTTGATATTATGATTGCTTTATTATCTTGTCAAATTTTGTGATGAAATCCAAACGACATTGATTATTTGCTGAAACAACAACTAAATCCAACCCTCTTTTATATCTTTCTGGGTCCATCATACATTACTAAGCTTTTTAGCTACCCCCGATTTAAGTTGACTCCATCATAACATGGTTGCAATCTTTCTTATCGACATTTCTTTTTTTTCTCATATGCAATGGCTCATCAACTCCCAAATCGGAAACTAATATTTTTTTGCTTATAAATTACCTGCTTTATTACAAATCCATTCAAGTTTTATTCAGATATACACAATGCAACCGGGTAGCATTTATGCAGGATGCGAATTTAAGACATCGCACACAGTCAATTAATTCATTTAGATGCGGGCGATTACTAACAAATATTCCTACTTCTGTCTCATGCTAACGGCTTCGGTATAGTCCTAGAAATCTCACTTGCATACTTATGATTGTCCTCTCCATAGTTACCCCAAGTCAAGTATCCTTGATTAGACATGAGCTTATAGAAGCTACTTCTATCATATTTTGTGAGTGCGTAGCCATTTTTCAATCTGGTAGCTAAATCCGGATTGGAGCTGTAGTATCTTGATGCACCAATCAAGGTTCTATCGTCTCCATCAACATACTTTTTGAGGAGTTTATATTTCTCATCATGAATGAGGTTTCCAGTTCTAATAATAATACCTTTCCAAATCTCATTAACCCAGGAAGAATCCGGAACATATGCCTCTTCAATGGCTTCTGCCCCAAAGATATTAGGTTCCACAAAAGAAACATAAGCCAATCTTTTACCATGCTTGGCTCTTCTTTCAAGTTCACTTAAAATATAGCCGTATGTTGCTATCGGATCGGTCTTGGAATCGATACCTTTACTTCCCTGAAACCGGGAATAAGGAGATAATCTAATGGCAGTATGCTGAGGACCAATGGCCTCCATTACAGCGTCAATAACTTCAAGAACGAGCCTAGATCGATTCTCAATGCTGCCGCCATATTGATCCGTTCTATGGTTGGACTCTTCATCGATGAATTGATTCAAGAGATACATATTGGCAGCATGAATCTCCACATAATCAAACTTATCCACTAAAATGCAATTTTTGGCTGCAACCACAAAATCCTTTGTAACTTGATGAATCTCACTCACAGTCAAAGCTCTAAGAGGTATACCAAGTTTCTCTGCAATATTTTGACTCTCTTCATCCTGATAGATTGCAGATGCACCAACAAACTGCAATCCCTTCTGCTTAAGTAGCTCAGGAACTGCAGCTCTTCCGACACCAAAAAGTTGACAGGAGATTCTTGATTTCTTATTGTGAACAGCCTGCACAATCTTACCCCAGGCTTTCAGCTGACTGTCGGTAGAAATCATGGGCCAGCAACCCATAATACCCCAACGAGGAGAAACCATTACAGATTCGGTGATTAATAAACCACATTCGTTTTCTGCTCTTTCTTCATAGTATTTGAGCATTGAATCTAGTGGAACGAAGTCTTCGCTGACGCGTACACGGGTAGTCGGTGCATGAACAACTCTATTCTGTAATTCATAGTCTCCAACTTTGATTGATTTAAAGAGGTTGGTGTTTGCAAGCGAGGTTGGCATGGTTAAAATGACTTAAATTATTGCCAAACAAGCCAAAACACAATAAATAGTATAAACCTGAGATCATACGAATATAAATACTGTAAAGAAATACCAATTTGTAATCCTTGCTTACTAATGAGTAACATGATAGCATTTTGAGAATTACACGAAATTCGCATTTTTGTTTGGCTCACCGCTAGCCATACTGAATAGACACACTGATATATATCTCAATACGGCATTATGGAGAATGTACGATTGAAAAATGTCAGAAGTACTTTGGGATGAGAAGATAATCCGGAAAAAAGAAACTTAGATTGAAAAAAGAAAAAGCCGTTTGACATTACTCAGTAATCCTTTCCCACCAAAATTGCAGATTGCCAGCCAGCAGCAGCCACAGCAAGAACTGTTCCGTCGATATTATTCAACGTAGGCTTGTCCACTATAAGATCTTGCTGGTCGATATGGCCTATACGAGCGTTTACTATATCGGATACTTTTCCTAGGCCAAGACAGCCATTGAACCTTGACTCTCTTCCCCAAGTATACAATTTACCCGCTCTACTGAGAGCGAGGAAATGATAATCACCTGCAGATATGGTGGAAATCGATTTATGCTGAAGCTCATGGACAATTTGGGGGGTATTATAATGGTCACAAGAACTTTTACCAATAAGGACGTTATCATTGTTGGAAATAACAGTGAAAGTTCTAAAGGAGCCACTTAACCGTACAAATTTAGACGACCCGTGAGCTTTGATGTAGCTTTCGAAACGATTTAGACGAGTTCCAGGATTAGTATGGCCAGGAAGGGTCTCGGTAATATTGTCCACTTTGAAAAGACGTCCTTTTTGAGTCATGTAGATTAAAACATCTTGTAAAACAACGTAATCTGCTATGTTACCGTCAGCAGTTTTGGGGACAATGCTTACGAAGGCAGCGGGATATTCACCGTCACTATTAACAGGACGACCATTTTTCCATTGGGTACAATTCTGTCTGCGAGACCAAATTACGATGCCAACACCATCAATCAAACACGAGCTGAGAGTCCAACCCGCACGAATCTTAGTGATCCGCCGATTAATCACAGCATTTGCACCTACAGAGCCATTTCTAATCAATCGTAACGGGACTCCCTGATTCGACTGGAAACTAGAATCCCAAGTCCATATGATTCCAGACTTATCAAGTGCTATGAAATGACCCCTACCTGAGCTGACCGAAATGAAGTGTGTTTGGCCTTGATTTGATTGGTCAGTCTCCACTCTAGAAATAGCAGAACTGCCCCGGTTATGAACATTAGATAGAGGTATCGCATCATCACGTGACTCGGGTCCTGGGCAGTCCAGCCGCATGCCACCATGCCACATGTGACCAGTATAGTACAACTCACCATTTGTGGTTAATATCTGGAAGGAGAAACCACCTGCAGAAATATCCGCAATATTTCGAATGCTGTCGATTGTAATTGGCTTAAATATCCGTTTCTGGAGTCCCACTCGTTCGTAGTGACCGCTGTACGAAGAGACAGGACCAATCTGTTCGCCCAATCTCGCAAAAACGTTGGATCCAAACGTAAGCAATCGGGAATTGGCACGTAGTTTATAAACTCTGGGTCCCCATCTGTAAAAAGAATCAAAGGAGTAGTCATCTGTACCTAGATCAGAGAATGTCTTGATGTAGAGGCTGTGCCAAACGACAGGACTGTTGAGGATCTGATATAGTTGCTTGCACGTGAGAAAAAGGTTGATTATGTCCTTGGAATCGAGACAGTCCACTAGGTGGAAGGAAATGATATCATCAGGCAGATCAAGAAGTGGGAATGTCATCGGTAGGAAGATAGATATTACTAAGGGTAATACAAATAGTAGGGGTAATAGGGGAAGGTATATGCATTGGTGTACGGATGTAACAATTCATTGGGAGCTATTTCTAGACAGCAACTGGTCATCTATAATAATACTACTCAGCTCAATATCGACAAATTCATGCGATGTGGCTCTAGATCTTGCAATGAGGTCAGGATCTACGGTAGTTTTTTCAACTTCTGTGTTTTGCTGGAAACGGTAAATATTGTAGCAGACGATGTCTGTGAAGGTGATGGCTAAACCAACATAATTAACTGCATTGAGCGTATCATGGAAAACGATCCAAGAAGCAAATATAGTTAACAACTCCTTAAAGATACCAGCCACAGATAGAGTCATTAATGTAGCATATTGTAGGAGAATGTATTCTGAAAGGGTCATGAAAAATGCCAAGAGCCCCGGTATAACAATAAGAATGCACGTGACCAAATTACCCTTCGAGGACCAGACATCTGCATGAAGGAAATTAAAGAATCCTTCAAGCAAGGTACCAGTTATTAGGAGTACCACAGACATAGCGGGCGATAAATAGAGCATAATAAGGATGGGGTTACAAGTTCTTCGACTTCTTCTAAGCATTATTTGCGTGAGGGCCCATCGAAGACCAGACATACATGAAGAAAGAAGCACACACGTGACTCCGAGAACTACCAAGTTGACGCCGACACCTCTTTTCACCAGGAAGTGTCGATGATCTGAGGAAGAATCATCTTGTTGACCCCAAACCATCATAATGACACCGAAAGCCATAACTAAAACAATGAGTAGAATCTTCTTAGTCATGTTTTCCAACTTGAACAAAACTCCCCATAGTAAAACGAAGATTAAGGAGGAGGTTTTCACCATTGTGTAAAGCGAAAGAGTGATGAAGCGAAAAGCCGTATTGCCAAATCCTATATCACCAGCAGAAGCCAACGAACACGGGAGAATTTTGGTTACATATTCAGAGAAGGAGGGAATATAACTAAGTTCGGAAGGTGTATCACGTGACTCGCTGTTGAAAAGTTCGGGTTGGTATTCTTGCTGCTGGTTCTGTTCCTGTGGCCGGGCCTGTTCCAACTTGTTGTACCCAAATTGAGCCACATCATAGTTCAATCTGAATCTGGGAAATAGCCATAAAGAAAAAACCGACAACAAGAATAAAATGATTTGATGGAAAGACGTGATGATGATTGGATAGGAGAAATTCAAGTTCTTAGCAGAGAACATCCATTTATTGTAGAGGGAGATGCTAAGCGAGAAAAAATACCAGCTTAGGATGGCCAGGGAGGTGATTCCCAATTTGGGATATGCGGCGGTAATCCGACCAAGTAGAGAAACCCGAGGAACAGAGATGTTGGAATTATAGGTGTTGATCGAGGGTGAAGATGAGGAAGAAGACGAAGAAAGAGACGTGGATCGAGGCGGTGAAACGTCAGGTGGTGAAGAATCTATATTTGAGGAGGTAGAACTGGAAAGGGACGCAGTTACTGCTTCGACTTCTCCTGTGAGATCAGCCATGTCTAGTAGAAATGAAGAATCAACACCCGTGCTCAGGGTGAAAGGAGTTCAAGCCAGATCTGAACACTCAAGAAGAACATTTACATCCTTACACCAAAAAACATCACCCGCATTTACCAAGCTTTTCTGAGGCCTGAACTCGTTCATCCCAGTGAACGAGGAACTCACCAACCTGCATACAGAGAAGCCGAGCTTACTTCTATGCTTACTTTCCAAATACACGTGACTTTCACTTTACATATAACTCACCTCGCTTAAACACCTTGCTTATCTTCAGCTCTCGCGTTATCTATACTTTTCACGCCGGGTAACAGGCTTCTATTTCACCGACAGCTTTTTTTTCCGCTCGCTGCTGAATTTTCAAAATTTTCCCCAAAATTGGTTTTCCCGGCAAGGCTCAGGAAAAAGCTCACCACACTAAAATGACCTAATTGCTTCTCTTTGGGAGGTTTCCCCTTTTACCCTTTTCTTCTCTCCTCACTTTCTTCCTTGTTCACTGCTTTCTTCTCCGTTTTTTCTAAGCTACAGCGTTTGTTTCACCATGGACTATTCAATAAAGCCGTCGTTTTCGGACTTGCCGATCATATCTGGCTTCATTTCGCTGACCTATGCACTTCTCTCTTTGATATTTTGCTTATCCCATTTTACCTTTCAGCTTGTCAAACTACTGATCGATGGCGTTCATCCATCAGACACGAAAACTTCCAGTGCCTCAAGAAGTCAGAAGAATTTGAGGGATTTGAGTGACCTGGCTGGCCCAGGGAGCTTCGTGATTTCATGCTTCGACCACGGCTACTCGAAAACTGCCCTATCTTCTCATGTTTCGTCTGAGAGATCACTATTTCCTCCTTATGGAATCTTGAAAACTCTCAAGACAAGTGATTTGAAGCAGTGCGCAACTGGTTTAAACTCAAGTGTCGTTTCGTTTACTAATAACAAGGGCGAGGTTGAGTTTAAGGTTATTGACAAGACCATTGAATCCAAAAACAAAAGTAATCCACAACAGCCGTCCCCTGTTTCCGATATTTCCTCACCAAATGGAAGGGGAAGGGGAAGGATCTGTATTAACACCAAAAGCAGCCGAGAAATTGACGAATTCGTGGCGCTTTCACCGATATCCTCTGTGAAATCATCAAACTCTTCTACTTGCTTGTCCGAATCGCCCTCACATTCAGAATCGTCACCATTATTGGAGTCTCAGTGTGGGAAACTACACAAATGCCCCTACTGTAAATCAACTTTCAGAATAAGAGGGTATCTTACAAGACATATGAAGAAACACTCAAAGCGGAAGGCATATATGTGTCCGTTCTACAGTCAAAATTCTGCCCAGAAATGTCATGCTACCGGAGGATTTAGTAGAAGAGACACCTACAAAACACATCTCAAGGCTCGTCATTTCCGGTACCCCCCAGGAGTGAAGTCAGGTGACAGAACGGGAATGATGGGCTGGTGTTCTATTTGTGGTGAGAAGTTCGTCAACAATGAGATTTGGGTGGAGCGACACATTGAAAGGGGTATGTGTCCAGGATTACCAAGCGACTACATTAAAAGCTTGAAGATTGGCAAGAAGAAGACCGGGAAGCATTCAAAACTCCTCGACGCGGTGCCTGATGAGAAATTTTATCATAACGGGGGCTATAATCACATGACATTGTCATCTCCATCATCTTTGAATTCAATGAGTCCCGCACAGCAGAGTATATCATTTAGTGCGCCTGCAGCAACCACGACGAGGACTCCGGGATCTTTGTCATCGGTTTCGTCTATATCTTCATCTCCTATACCGTCGTTGGCATTTGCCTGGGCTCAACATAAGCAGCAGCAGCAACGACAACAGTTTCAAGGGGTTGAAAGGGTGGGGCTATTACCCCGCACATCACTAGCAGAGACTCCTGCGCTCTCAGATGATCAGAAGTCGACATTCCATGATGCGAAGTCGAATGACAGTAGCAGTAGCGGTGATGATTATGAAGAAGAAGACTATCCTTCTTTGGATGCAGAATGCTCTCCTTACACTTACATCTCTTACCCTCCTTATTACTACAAGAACGTGAACGATTCACGGAATCATCCTCAACAGCAGTTGGCTATAGCATCAGAGGGAAATCCTGCTGGATTCTTTGAAAATTCAACGGTTCCCGGAGATTACTACGACGAATATGGTCAATTATAGTGTGCTGGAGAAGCTGACTGGGACTTTTGCTTTTGCTTTTGCTTTTGCTTCAGCTTCTATGTTTACTCTTTCTCTTCACTATGTACATGTCAAGCGCTGACTTACTTTTTAATGTATAAAACGGTTTCGATTAAGGCTAAAGTAGACATGATGTAATCCCTCGCTTGGAGGCTTGTGGTTGGACAGGGCGAACAATAAGCTTCGCCCAGTTTACAATGCAAAACGCACAGTAAATGAAATCTCGGTGGTTCCTCATTTCTTTTTCTCTCATAGCCCTCGTCCTTAGCTGATGAAAAAGCTTTTACAGACAAATTCTACTGCTACTAAGAGTGAGACATCAACATAGGTGGTACACAGAATGAAATCGAAGAACGAGGCGCGATTCTGTTACCACGGTTCGATAGTTTCCTATCTATAGCACAGTGCTTCGACCTCTGTCGTCATCAATCCTCTTAACAGGGCCTCACACTCTACTCCAAATATAGCATTTTTTTCCTGGTGACGTATCAGTTTTTTTATTATTATCATTTTTCTTTTTTTAGAGCTTGAATTTCCATCGTCTTCGTGCTCTACATTTTCCTTTGGCTCGTACCATTTTTCCCTCGTTTCTCTTTTATTACGCCTCCTTCAAGTCCTTATACTACTCTAACATCTTTAGAGTTTTTGCTTCTTCAACACCCTCTTATATTTCTTCTTGGGTCTAATTATTTGTGTCTTCTCTAAATGCTGCTTTTTCCTTGCTTCCTTTCATTCTTGGCTCTACTGGTTTCTGCAGACGATCACAAAGTTGAAGTTGACACCGATAATTCTCCTCTGTCTACTGATGATCTTCCCACCCTGGTACTCACATCCTTCCAGAATAAGCTCTACGACTACAACATATCTCTTGGTGGGCCTTTAAGGAACCAGGAGCTTCGTTTAGACATTGCCAATGGTCTCATGTGGGTTCCTGGTGCCCCCTATTTCAAGCCTTGTTCTGGGGATAGTGATGAAGATGAGCAGTCTTCTTCGACCTCAACTTCCACGTCCTCAGAATCTAGATCTTCCTCCTCTTCTTCTTCTTCTTCCGTATCTTCTACAAATTCGCTTGTCGAGAATTCCACTGTGGCATGTGCAGATCTTGGCACTTTCAATATCAGCAACTCTTCTTCAGGTTTCTTTTACTCCTTAGATACTGGTGATGTTTCTGAGGCCTCAGAGGCCTCTCCTTTGGCTACATTATTCTCTGACTACATTTATCTCTCTGGTTATTGGGCCAGAGACAACGTTTCTGTGCCGATGTCCAACTACAGTATGTCTTCGTCGCAATCCAGCAAGGCCGTTGATCAGCTTATGAGGAGGACTAATGATGATGATAACGATGACGATAACTCTGCAGGTTTGTTTAGTCTTTCCAGCAAATCTGACTATAACGTATCTCTCGGCAATACTCTTTTCATCTATGCAAATGCTTCAGATGTCGGTACCGGCGGATTGGGAGTGGGGTTGGGTACTGAGGATTCTTTGGACTCGAATTTCCTCAACAATTTCGTACGTGCCGGAGTGATTAACTCTAATTCCTACTCTCTATCTCTCAACCCATCCAACGAGACATATGCTGAATTGATTTTAGGAGGTATTTCTACTGACAAGTACAATGGAGAACTATGCAACTTTCCATTCATTCCCGTTAAAGACGAAAGCGGTTCTATGATCACTTCAAATGGTGGAATATCCAACTCACTTCCCGTCGTTCCAATTAGCGGCTTTGGCGTTACATCTAACACCAATGGAAACTCACTGCTGTTCTCTTCCACATACGATGATCAAGTCAACCAGAATAGCTACCCTAAACCAGCTTTGCTTGACTCTAGAACTTACTACAATTATGTGCCTTTCTCTACACTCATCGAGATTGCTGTTGAATTGAACGCGTATTACGCAGAGTCCTTTGGAGCTTGGCTTGTTGACTGCAGTGCGGGACTATCAGGAACCTTGGACGTGTATATGGGTAATACTTCCATTAACATGAACATCTCCAACCTTCTCTATCCTGCCCACGACGACAACGAAACCAGCTTATTTTTTTCCAACGGAGATCAGGCATGTTTCTTGGCTCTGTTGCCAGACTATCTCGTCGGTTATTCCATATTGGGTACCCCTTTCCTTAGACATGCCTACTTGGCCGTTGATAATGACGGCAAACAACTCGCTCTAGGCAAGGCTGTTGTTAAAGGTAAATCTCAAAATAATGATACTGGCTATTCCGGTACTAATACAGCAGACAAAAAATCTCTCTACCCAATATCGTCGGGTACTATACCATTTGCCAAGGCAAATAACATTACAGACTATTCTGACTTGACCTTGACGATACCTGCTTCTATTAATATTACAAACAACCTGAGTGTCACCTCAGAGGTTGTGATTTCTGATGGCGAGGTGATCGTTACCGGAATAAACCAAAAAACTAGAACATATGTCTCTACGCCAGTTTCTTCGACTTCTGCAAACGTTTCCGGATATTCCGGAACTTCTAAAAATGGTCTGCCTGGTTGCAGTAAACATTTTCCGTTTGTTGCAAGTCTTATGACCTTGCTTATTGCATTACTTTGAGCGGCTCACCTCCCTCCTACTCAGCTTTCCTACTTTTATTCTTAATCTCTCCTTGTTCACCCTTTTTTACTATTTTAACATTGTATTTTAGAAACATAACAATCACTCTTTTAATCTATAAACAAAGTGTATCTGAGGGAAGAAATGGGAACCCGGCAACAATACACTGGACGAGCCACTCCCAGTCCACCAACCGCAGTTCAACGTTCAATAAGTATGCAGGAGCTAGATCTCTCATCTTCTGCTCAGGAAGTCGCCTTAGCTTGTGCTGCATTCGAAGACCCACCTGAATCATTCGAGTTACGAAACTTTTGTCGTGGTTGGAATACACATAGCATGATTGCAAGAGATCTGGTGTACGAATGAACTTAAGTGAGACCAGAAACTCCTCATATTTCAATCCATGGTCCAAGAACAATATTCTTTCAAAGCCTAGTAGTTTCAACAGAAGCAACAATCCGCCGTTTGATAATTCACCGCGCTTAGTGTTGTCCACTAAAATGCTGTGACCTTCAAAAGGGCGGGTCCTACCATCATGATCTCTCACCTGCTCGTAGGCAGTGAGTCCCTTTTTCCAATCTTCTTCAAATGGGAAAATGTTCATGCTTAAAATGCAGTCTCTATAAGATGACTTACCTGATGGAAGAAGGTAGGATGGCCAGAACTTTCGCCATTGATTACAGTATAATTCGGAATTGGATATGCAGTCAAAGATAAACTTAAAACTAAGAATGGGCCACCCCACGCATAGACACTGTAAGTACTTCAAGGTTCGAAGATGCCTTGACGATAGAAGTGCCACAAACTTGTAGTCCCGTAAAATTTCACTGGGTTGCAACAAATATCTGCCAACTCCACCAACAGGAACAACCTTCAGGCACTCTTCAAAGCCTTGCACGACGGTTCCTCCGTTGGCTTTGATAAATTCATCCACTTCGGCCAACTGCTGTTCACTTAATGATTCGTTCGAAGTTGAAGGCGTTGTAGTCACAAACAAACATCCGTCAAAGCACAACTTCGACAATGACTCAACACCTTTCAAACGCTTAAGCCGATCTTTTACTATGGTGTTTCGCTGGTTCCAAATCTCCAAAAACCGTTCAAATTGTTTCGAATCATCAAACACACGAAAATGGTAGTGTCCATAAACAATCGTATTCATATAGATCTCACCTAGTGCTACCTGAAGCTCTGGAAAAGGGGAAGATAGGCGGCCCGAGCTCTTCTTCGATGCAAACTTCCGAATATATACAGTATTGTAGCCTCGAACACAAGCCACCTCCGACTTTTCATCGATGTCCGGGTGTACAACATACTCCAGACCAGTAATTTCGTAATTGGATCTACGATCCTTCGAATACTTGATTCGATCGCCCACACGAAGCAAGACCGGAGCCATGATGCCGTTCACAGGAACATAAGAAATTTCCTCGAAGTTAACAACTTCAAAGAAGGTTTCGCCATTCAATTCATGCACCAAGTCAAGTATCCTTACAGGTATCTTGCTGCCCTTGACATCAATAAACACATTGTCAAATGGCTCGTAATCAGATACTTTGAACACGTTTGAAGTTTCCAAAACGCGTAAAACTCCCTTAGGGTGATCCAGGGCATTATGAGTACGCTTTTTGTTCAATAGAGGTTCAATATCAGGCCTTTGCACAGGCTTTTGAGATCGTAACTGCCTCAAAGGTTCACTATCGGTTTCATAGTTGACCAAATCAATGTCATCGTCAACAAGGTCATTTTCGTTCTTACCTTCACCTTTACCAATGTTTTCAAACTCTACCGTCTCCTTTACATGCAGATCTTGCTCATCTGATAAAATCACGGGCTGTTTATGCCTGTTGGTCCATATAAGGTCGTCTTTCTTTAGTCTCGTTCTATTTTCTCCGGAACTCTCGATTCTTAATGTTTCTGCATACTTTGAAGCGCTCTGCATATCCAAATCAATTCTGTTTTCTGTTGATGGTTGTACAGACCCCTGTGTGTATGAAGAATGCTTATGTTTCTGTCCAGCAGATTCAGAGAACACCTCCCCGCTCCCCCCCACCAGTAAGGTTGCAATTTGGGAGTTTGAAGGAGAGGACCGTGGCGAACTAGCAACTAAAATCTGCCTAAGGGACCCTGTTCCTACCCTAGAATCGGCATTTTTGTTGTCTAAATCTCCTTCAGCCTCTTCATCTTGTGTTCCTAGCACTTGAGTATCACGAGGAAGTACGTATCGCTCTATAGAGACTGCTGCAGGAGCAGAATGATTAGAGTGAGCCAAAGGGACTGGCACTCTTTCAGATCTAGACTCTATTGGTGGAGTGCTTGCCGTATTATTCACCGAATTTGGTACTTGCACATCATCCGAATGGTCGCTGTCCTCACTGTTCCTATTTGAAGCGGACAACTGTGCTGATTCATAGTCTACTGTTGTATCATTAATCTCGCTGAGTAATGAATAGTCGTTAACAGCACCATCACAACCTGCTTCCTCTCTTTTCTTCAACATTTCATTGGCTTTGGATGCCACGTCTCCATCCTCGATTGTTACATCATCTGCAGGATCAACCGATACAGCGTGAGGGGTTGTTACTTTCTCCTTGACTTCTTGAGAGGATTCTTCACCAATATCATTCAATAAATCCTTGATATCTGTAGCTCCATTGAGATTTAGCTGGATTCCAGAATCCATCGTGTCATTATCGTCACCATTTTCATCGTCATCCTGCCTTTCGTTTAATATGATGCCAACTTCCGAATCAAACTCATACGGAGCTTCCTGCTCGTCCCGGAGATTTCGAAACACTTCAGCCGCCGCATGGTTCGTGCTCTTGGCGTTAACGGATGGAGAAACTATACTATCCGGAACCAATTTCCGTGCCAATGGAGTCGAAAGCGCAAATCCAGACCTTCGCGTCATTCGTTCTGAATCAGGAGTTTCCTCGAAGGGATTACGGATCTTGCTCGCTAAAGGTGTTTGGGTGCCACTAGATAAGCTTATCTTCAGCTGGTCCTCTAGTCGAATCAACGATTGTCTATGGGCAGATATAGCGGATATATCGCCATCATTAGAGCCATGAGTATCCTCACTGTTTGTCTTTCGCTTTAACTGGGCAAAAAAGGCGCTTCTTGTCATGGAAGGAGGCATGTTCGTGAGGGTATCATCGTAAGGTGGAACGGGATTTCCATTGGCATTCGAGTTAGATGACGAACTTTTTGAAGACTGCTCGAAACCTACCACCGAAGACGCAATATCATTGGTCTCTTGAGAATGCCCACTGCTCAACGACAAGATTTTTTGAGTTTCAGACATTTCAGAACGACAAGAAACTAAGGTAACCATGACCATAACCGTACAGGATCAACTAAGGTGCCTTTTTCACCTTCTGAATCAACGACGCAAATCGACGCGCCGGCCAGCGATTAAACCAACTTTACTAATTGGGTAATTGAAGGACTTACCTTTAATAGATAAGTACATTTAGCGCCAGCCAATATAAGTTTGCAAAAACACTAGAATTCCATACTCTTCAACTTAGCATACTGCTGCTATTATTATTACTCTCCATTGCTACTATAAATACTAATGGTATATGCTATGGCTTCTCCTTTGCTTAATCTTGGGGGCCCCAAAATTAGCCGGATCATTGCTGAGACTGACAGCGGTCAGCTAATAGATGCAAAGTTCTCCCTTGAAAAAAGAATGGACCTAATCAAGGCCTTCATTGTTAGAGGCAGAGAGAAAGCCGCTTTAAGGGAGATCATGGTTTACGTGAGATTGTGCCCATTATCAAGCAAGCCATCTGAACTTCTCAATATCGCAAGGCTACTAGTTCCTATGGGTTTTAAGGATTTAGCCATCGTTTGCTATAAAGAAGCACTGCACCAACTCAGGTCTAATAAAGTTCTGCCGATTGGGATCGATTCGATCATTCGTGCAAATATGGAGGCTCTTTACCGTCCGCAAGTTTATGCCAGCAATTCTGCCACAACAGTAGTATCTACTTCTGAATCAATTGAACAAGAAACTGCAAAGTTACAAACAATAAGAAGTAGATTTACTAATGAAACGGAATTGGTCGAACGATTTGCCATTGCATTAACCAAAGAATTTGTGTCAGATAATGGCTATGCATTTAATTTGGTTAAAGAGTCCAAAAAGAAAGCTGAGTTTCTTAAGGAGCTGAAAAGCGAAGATCATCCATGCTCTTCATTTCTTGAGAGGGAACTACAAATAGGGAAACTAATTGGGAGAGTGGCTAGTAACCCAGTAACAGCAAAAATGTACAGAGATATTGTACGATCAGACCTATTGAAACACTGCCTCGAACTTCTAAGACAGAGCTTATTGGTTAAACCAAGTGATCTAGAATTACCATTAACAGCAGAAAAGTTGATTCTTAAGTTTAGTCGGCACTATCGCAACCAGCCAATGGAAAGTCCAGGCTCTCACTTTGCCTCTGTATTTATTCTTGGAGCACAAACTTCGTTTATTGAAGCATTGTTGGAGTTTCATAGAGGACGCAGCAGTCAGGCACTCAATCTGTTTGATATGTTGATATCAAGCTGTCTGGCGTGCCATTCCTTTTGCTATAAATCTAGAGAAAGAGCCCGAAATTTATTAGATTCAGACTCCCAGAGCAGAATGCAAAATACTGTAGTGGAAATCGGAGCCTCTTCTACTTGTTATGCTGTGGCCTGCTTATTGAGAAAGATTGATACTAGTAATAAAATACAGAGCTTGAAGAAAGAGGTATCCATGATTGATCGGATTAAGAAAGCTCTAGTGACTTTCCAGTACACAGGACAAACACTTCAGATTTCTCTTGATAACGTTGAACTAAATACCGCATTAGGAAGAATGGAGGAAATGTTGGCTATTATTAATGCCACAAAAATTTCAGTCAAAGCAAGAACAATTTTAAAGCTTGAAGATAGCTTATTGGAGAGTATGATGAAGTATTACATTAAAGCGCTAAATATAATCGAAATGGACAATCCAATGAGGCCCCGGTTATATGACAAATTGATCTGGGGAATTTTAGCACACGGAGGATTAGAATTAAAAGCTTTCTGGAAATTACGATATCTGAGAGATATGGCTTACTTACAAAGTGACTGTTCTTTAGTGAGCATCGAGGATCAACTTTGGTTCAACGACGATTTCTACTTTTTGGAAGACGGCATTAATAATGGCTTTCATGCCATTAGTGATAAGATCTATTATCAGAGATATCAGATGAAAGGAGAGAAATTTCCATTGACGTTACAATTAGGAAAATATTTTGTTCCCGAATGCTTCTTTGACCAACAATTCAATTTGGTTAGCGCTGAAGCTTACATTGACATGGAAGAACATGGACGGGATTTTGTAGTAGCAAAGACATTGGATATCAACAGAGGAATTCTAAAATCTGTTTCTAGGAGTACGTTGAAAAAAAATTCGAAGTTTACCAAAAGAATCTTGAGTCAGGTGAAGTTAGAAGAAGACAAGCTAAATATTCCCCAGTATTTACAGTAATCAACAAAATACATCTACTGAAACAGAAATAAGACTAGAAATAACAATGAGGATGTTGAAACAACTAGTGTCTTGACTCAAATTGATAACCAAAACTTTGCAGACTGATTTGATCTTCAGGTATGCTTTAGGATGAGGTGTATATTAATACGTACGAGGAGAACCATATGCAGTAATCCTTAGCATAGACCAATTAGGAACTTTAAATACGCCGCGGCGATCGACTCAATATATAAAATTGTAGGGAAGAAAAATAAATTAAGGAAGTAACATTAAGCCGTTTCTTTCTTTGCACCCTATTCATCCATTAATCACGGTTATCAGGATTGCGCTTGTCTTCAATTGTGGCATTTTTGGTCAATTATAGCTGCCACTTTCAACTGAACTTTTGAAATTTTTGTTAACCGTTTTCTGCCAACTCTTGTCTCCATAAGTATCATTCTTTACTATCGTCTTCTTTTTTTGCCATGTCTACGGTCGATTTGGACTTGTCTAAGGTGCTCGAAAACCTCGAGCACGCAGCCGAAGAATGCTCTTTGGAACAAAAGACTGATGTTGTATCGTTCTGTACCATTCTGGATGTATATCTCAATGATTTGAGTGTGTATTCGGACGAGCAAAAGTATCAGTTGATGGATAAGCTTACTGAGATTTTTGAGGGCAACCACAAGTTGCTACACGATGTTTCCTGGGATCTATTGCCGGTTTTTGTTAGCTTTCTTAATGCGGACTACAATCCCAGCGCGGGAGGACTTAGGCAATCGCCGTCTATCATGAAGTTTATGAATCTTTGCGAACTTTTGGCTCTATACGGCGAGCCTAAAGAGCTTCTTTTGGCCTGCTGTGACCGGATGGAATCAATTAAACCAAGGACAGCCGAGGATTTCAAGGGATCTTCCGAATTTCCTTTAAACGTGATAAATGATGACTATTTCCGTAGGTGTGTTGTCGAGATTCACTCACTTTTCGAAATCTGCAGCAGCTGCCTTCGTCGTAACACTACTCTCAGGCCTTCCAAGTTTCTTGGTGTTGCTGTTACTTCTCTAATAAAATTTCTCAAGACGCCATCCGATCCGGCCCGGTACTTGGTCATTGTGAGGAGGTTCTACACGTTCATTAGAGACTACACGCCTCCAGATCTTCCAGAGAAGTTGCCTGCAGACTTTGAGGAGTCAGAGTTACCAAGGTTAGTCGCTGATGAAAATTATCTTCAGCGGAAGTTGCTTGAACTGCTTTTTTCCTTTGTTGTTGAGTACATGACAAAGAACTTGGGTGGTTCCTTGGTGGCACTGCTGGTTAGTGGGTTTCCTCAGGAATACGTGTCTCGTGATGCGCCAAGACTCGAGTTCATTGGCCGTTTTGTGACGTTAGGTCTCTCTATGGACTTACAGTTTGACGAGCTACTGCAACAGCAGTTGGAAGATGCAGAGACTCTATTCGCTGGTACCAGAAAGCTACAAACCAGCGATGACGTCTTTGCAGCTGTAATAGAGGGCTACAACAAGGATATGAAGAGAGATACGAGGAAATTGTCCATGTGCCCCTCATCTATTGTGATACTATACACTTATGGTGTCTTCGTGTGCAAAGAGCAGTTCTCGCGGTCTCCTCTTGAGGTAATACCGCTCATCAAGCTTCAACTTAAGCTTTTTGTTCCCTTCAGTATCAGGCCCCAACTTGTTCATAATGCAGCTGTTGTTTGCAGCATGATTCTTACGCTAGAGGCCTTAGAGAAGGACCCACAGAGAAGCAGAAGCCAGCTGGCAGACCCGGCTAACGAGCTCTTGCTTCTCACATATTTGCAGAACCTTTCCGTCTTATGCATGAATTCGGGAAATGTCGTTGTAGTGCAATTTTTTTACAGATTTTTAGTGGAGTTACTTCTGAACTCGACAGATAAGATTGCTTACGGGTTCCTTCTTGATACAATCAGAAATTGTCCACTACACGACTTGCAAGCCAGGTGTGTCACGATTCTCAGGGACATGATGAGGAGGGAGAAGGTTCCGGCAGCCGGTAAGGACTTTAATAGAACAGTAGATGGGTTGAAATCGTTGTCTGTGGATTCTACAGTTGCGCCATTTCCCTCTGATGTATCTGAGAAACCTCCTCTTCCTCCTAGATCGTCCAAGGTAATCGTGTTCACCCCTTCAAGAAGAAAAGATATCACGGACCTCTTTGACAAAGCGCTCGACGAGACCTCGGTTGATCCTATACATTCCTCAGCGAAGCTTTTAGCTCTTATATCTTTGGTTACCGCTGAAAAGGAACATTTCGACGCTGTGGAGGTCATCAAATGGTTGAATGCCACGGAAAGTTTGGGCAGAACTCATAAGAAGAAGGCAGAGAAAGAAACAGACTCAAAGAAAGCCGAAGAATTGGCAGCTTTGGCAAAACTCCTAACTCTTGTAGCTGCTAAAAGCAAGGTCAACTTCCTTACAGAGGCTGACATCAGGACTTGAGTTCGTTTCGGATTCCTATATTATATTGTATATATGTGTATCTGCTAGGAGACATGCATTTCTCCCCACTAGCCTTTAAATCCCCTAATTAAATCCACGTCTTTCAAATCGCCAAGTTTACTTTCATCTGTAGTCGGTTTCCTATCTCTCAATGGACTCTCCAAATTTGCCTTTTTGTTCTTTTCGACGTCGTCCCTTCGAGACGAGGAACCATCAACCGCTCTTGGAGCCGTTCCCGGTGCTGCTAAAGGTGTAGAGAACTGCACATAATTCCATAATGCTGGCGAGGAGTTCACTGATGGACGTGATTGTGATGAATTAAGGGAAGAGTCAGCCTGTAAGTCCGGCTTTGTAAACCGATCATGCTCTGGGGTCACTGGAGCTTTTTTGGTGGCCGTCGTTGTTGATGGTGCTGCAGCAACTGCTGATGCTGTAAGACCTTTTGGAGTGGGTCTCTCCTCTGACGAATCTTGCTTTGCAAGCAGAGATGCCGAACTATAATCTGTACGAAAATCGGGAAGAACCAACGGCTTTATTGGGGAGGAAAGGTTTGAAGGTTGCCCGGCAAGTCCTGAAGGAGACAAGTTAGGCGTGGTGCTTGCTCCCGTACCCAACGACGGTATGTCATGCATTACAGAAGCAGAAGCAACTCCTGCTCCTCCATGTACGGTAGCAGTAGCGGCAGCAGTGATGTAACTTAGAGCCTCTTTATGCGGTAGTAATGACTTGATTGGTGAATTTGAACCAGAAGTCACCTCGCTTTGTTCGTCTTGTTCACTGTGCTGTCTTTCGAGCTTTGGCGGGGATTCAGATTCAGAGCTTCTCAGACCGTTCCCCATCATCCGGCTTGATTTTCGCCTGTGATGAGTCGGCACCGTTGCAACTGGTATTCTTCCAGACTCTGGTAGTGCATGGTTACGCATAAGATGCAGTTGTAGCTGCCTGGCCACAGAAGTACCTCGTTTACCCTTGTTTAAAGTACCATCTCTCCACTTCCTTAGAAAATCTCGTCGATACGATTCGCTAATCTGCCACTTCATACCCTTTCCGGGCTCATTGGGTCTTCTGGGGACTTTCTCAAAGGCCTTATTCAAAGACAAGTTATGTCTTATGGAGTTCTGCCATCCTTGTTTGCTATAACGATAGTAGGCAAAATGCGAGGCTATCCAATCGTAAATTTCTGAAAGAGAAAGAACCCCTTGTGGATTGGAAAGTATTGCCTGTGTAATCATCGTGGCATATGAATAAGGCGGTTTCATGTCCTTGGCCTCATCTTTAGAATAGTCCTGTTCATTGGAAGGGTCGCGTGAGGATCCCAACAATGTGTTGTCCGACTTGTTGTACATCTGAAAGGCTCTCACGTTACCGGTGCCAAACGTGCTGGTCATCGGCTCACCTGGCAAACTGGTTCCGTTACCAAAAAAGCCGGAATGTGGTCTCTTTGAAGAGAAATATGTAGTCCGCAATCCTTGAAGAAACGAATCCGCAATACTGGGGGCAGCATCTGGCAATATAAACATCATCTGGGTGCCTCCGATGTCCAAGATATTGCCAGAGCCAAGAACGTAGGGGGCCCCGTACGGCAGATCCAGCCGAACACCGTCCACTTTAACTCCATTTCGTCCGTATACAAACAACTCCCAGCGACGTTGCTCCAAATTGTACTGTATAAGAGCATGGCGACGGGAAACGACTTTGGAAGGACCTAGATCTATGTCCACGTGATCTGCATCGTGCGATGAATTGGAACCACCACCAGCGTTATTAGAGTGCGACTCCGTATTACGACCAATTATCACTTTAAGCGTTTTGACATAGTACGTCCACGTTCGACCGGCTATCTTCGCATAGGCCTGAACCTCATTGTTAAGATTGAGATCGTTGCTGAACTGACTTGATACATTTGTAGGAACTGCATCACTGGGTATAGAAAGTCGTTTAATAACCTGGTTGATTAGCTCATTCGAGTCTTCACATGGAAGCTCATTGGCATCATCATAAGATCGTTTAGTCTCAGTAATCATAGTCACCATGCAAAATTTTCTATCAATAATCCCTTAATATACTGTATCGAAACTATGGCGCACACTAGAACTGTACTGTGTGTATATCTATGCACTGTATCGTACCTGTAATCTTTAGCCAGTTAAAACTAGTAGTCAAAAATTAACCTGTGAAAAAGCTGAACAAGATTTCCTATGAAGATGGCCAGCAGTAAATCCTCCAGATGATACCAGTTCTATCTCAAGACTAACCTGCTCTTTACTACTTACACATGTTTATTTTTCCTACGCTTTTTGTTTACCTTGCCGATTTTTATTGACAAAAGATTTCATATTTTAATTTCTTTCCTGTGCGCACATCTTATAAAGCATCCGTGCACCATATGCTACGGTCCTAGTCCTAGTCGAATGGGGTATTGAATGGGTTCTTAGCGTCATCTTTCTTTGTTGTTCCTCCGAAATCAACCTCTAGCAGCATGTCGTGGTTGTTGTTATCGTTGTTGTTATCGTCGACTCGGACATCATCATCGTCGTTGTTGCCATCCTCTAGACCCTTTCTGAAGTTCGCTCTCATAATTTTGAGTGGAATATTCAAACCCTTCTTGGGAACAAAAGTATGGGAGCTGGAACTACCTGTAGGCGTTGTATGTATTGACTTTGTGCTACGGTTAGTATGCAAAGTCTTTATGGAGCCCGAAGCTGTACTCACAGCCCCATTTTCGCGAAGTTGCTTGGTGATCAGCTCGATATTCTCCTCATCACTATCCGAATCCTCGGAACAGGACAAAGAATCCGAGCCAGAATCCGACTCAAGAGGTTCTGGAACATGTTTCATTATAAGAGGAGCAAAACCCGTAATCGGCTTGTGATAGACAGGCTTGGATTGTTCTTGATTGGCATCTTCTTCTTCCTCTTCTTCTTCTTCTTCTTCCACAATTACGTCATTCTGTAGATCCTTTATACCAAGAACCTCTCCAGAGGTATCACTATCACCGTCCCCGTATTGGTATGAGTTCCTACTGATACTCACTAAATGTGGAGTAGAGCCCTTGGAAGCCACTTGACCTGCATGGAACGAAGCATCATCGATACCACTCAGATAAGTCTCCTTGGAGAAGATACTCGATGCCTTAGTTCCAGAAGTTAATGATTTACCCGTACGAATCTTAACTCCAGGAATATACGCCACGTTCAACACATTACTAGCCTTTGTAAGCACCGAAGTAGCTGCAGTAGTAGCGAAACTTGCCTGGGACATCCTTTTGCTGCCATTATTGTTCTTCCAGCCATCTTCTGTGTTACCAGAATAATCCCCGTACGCCTTGTTCTGGCGCCTTTTACACCACCATTTCTTGTATACAAGGAATCCTACCCCTCCAATCACCAACAACACAAAGATCACCGATCCTACAGCGATTCCTCCAATTTTCGCTGAATTCAAAGAGTTTCCCGTCCCCGTAGACGTAAGCGTAGTTGTTAATTTTGTACAGTATGTCTTCGGACACTCGCGACATGTCTGTGTGGTCATTGCACACTCTTCGTTGTTGTCACATACCGGGCATTTCGGTGTACCCGAACAGGTGACGCAATCTTCTTCTGACGTTGAGCTAGAGCTCTTGCCCATTCCCGTACCGGCTCTCTTTTCTAATTTAAACGGATAAACAAAGGACTGCGACAGCGCAACCATAACAAGAAGACAACGGGACAATATTTGGCAATAAGAAGAAGAAACAACTGGTCAAAGGAAAGGGTATCTTTGAGAGTATACAATCACTAGAACCTACGGGATCAACCCACCAGGCCATCCAGAATTTCACCCGGGCAAAAGTTCTGCGCTCCCCGCTATCGCTATGAAACGCGCGAGAAAAGACCCCTGTAGACTCCTGAAACGGGTGGCTACGTCATCCCGAATAAATAGCAGAATGAAACATAACTCCTATATTAACGTGAATGCATATAAAACATATGCCACTTTTGAAACGCAACGTAAGCTGCATACATCAGACTGACATTGACAACTTTCAGACCAACAGAGAACCTCCGTTCAGTAAGAAATACCTCTACATTAAGCGTTTTCGAAAATTGAGCGCACTTACCCGAATAGGCAAATGAAATAGGATTTCCGTACCTGAAGTTTTTCCGGATGCACAGGCAAATATAAGAAATAACACTAAAGAGAAAAACAAAAAGAAAGGCCCGATGGATACTGCTGTCGCTAGTAGAGAGAGACAAACACCATTATGAAGCGAATTACAAAGCATTGCATCTGTTCTTGATATTTCTGATCAAAAAAGTGGGTGAGTCTTTCTGAGACTCTTGCGTTTTAGAGTTACAATAAATCAAATAATAATACTACCAGGATATGAACTATAGTAAGATAAGAGGGCACTTTAAGTCATTAGCGGCTTTCTTCCTTCTGAGTGTAGACCCGAATACGCTGATAAGAAAATTCCATAATCTAGAGAATAAATGAAATGGAGATAAAAAGGTTTTCTCGGAAAATCTTGCATATACTATGCATATGCTTCGAACCTTGCTTTTGACTTCCTCTTTTTAGCTGATTGACCGTTGACAAGGCCTGTCTGCAATGGCAGCTACAGGATAAAAAAGTGCATACCAGTAATCTTCGTACCAGGACTCTCCTTGGATTGATCCTTCAGCTTTGTATCACTGTATTATTTGAGATAGAACTAAGAAACCGCCGCATTGAATAGTTTTCTAGTTACATTTATTTTTCGAAAAGAGTAAAGACACAGACCCTATCTTTATTTCTCTAAGTGAATAATCTAAATTTATCCGGTCAATTTTTTTGGAAGCGTTTCGTCTAACTCAAGAAGCTATGTTGATTGCACGGGACTGAATTTAGCTGAAACCGATAAGTCAGCTAGACAGGCAAAGAGACATATTATTATTGCTTCTCATAAGACCCACCCAGACTTATAATCTAACGAATAGTTTAGCGGTGTTGGAAGCCTATTTTAAACCACATATTTAGTCCCATTTAAGAAGATTTTATCATCCTTCTCTACTCTAGCTATAGTTCTTATCGTTAAAAATACACCGAGATACATAAACGTAAAATAAAAAAAAGGAAGGAATTTTGTGATTGAATTGAGTGAATGAGTTCCTAATAGTAGCCTAGATTAGAAGCTATAACCATTTGATAGATTGAACTTATCTTCGTCTTGTTTGATCTGCGACATCGAAGGATCCTGTTGGCCCAATCCGGGGTGTACTTGAGGTTGGCCTTGCTGTTGCACTGACTGACTTCCAGAGTACATATATTGTTGAGGATGAGGCTGTGATTGCGGTTGTGATTCGGGTGGTTGAGATTGCGACTGCTGCTGCTGTTGCTGTAATTGTTGTTGTTGTCGCTGCTGCTGCTGATATACTTGATCCAAATATTGCTGCTGGTATAATTGCTGGTATTGCGCCTGCTGAGCCTGTTGCACTTGCTGGGCTTGCTGGATTTGCTGACCAGATACTGGAGAATCAATCGAGGTAGTCAGAGGGCCTACAGAACCATCTGAAACCTGATCATGCTTCTTATTTTGCTTCTGATGGTGTGAGTGCTTCTTCTTCGGCTTCTCCTCTTCTCTTGGTACGATATCGATCAAAAAGTCAAACATATCGGATTTCTGCAAAGCCGCAGCAATGTCCGATTTTTGTAGCGTTCTGCGCTTGTTTTCTTCGGCGTGAATCCAGGCTCTCATAGTGAGCTCAGTAATGAATATATCGCAACCTTTGGCAAATAAAATAGGAGCCTCTGCGGATATCATCTTAACCTCTTCATCGGTCTTCATAACCTTTTTGATTCTTGCCAAAGGTAATTGATGACTTTTAAAGTCGTACTCGTCTCTCTCGATAGAATTGATTGTATCCTGCCAATACTGCATCATCAGGTTTTTACACTTGCCTTCAAGACCTTGTCCAACGTTAGCAAACGCCCCTGAAGGACTGTCAAACTCCCCCTGTTGTTGTTGCTCTGCGCTGACATTGCTACCAACACCAGCATCGGAATTTGCATCAATCTCAGAGGTGCCAACAACTGTACTAACAACAGCAGTGACACCATCGTTATCCATGGCAACTCCCCCCACATCAATACCACTCACAGCAGCACCTATTGGTCCCACTCCGATACCGTTCTCAAGACCCACAACTCCCAGGAAAGGTGTGGTACCACCGGCCTGGGTACCGTGCGGACCCTGGGTACTCTGGGTATCGTCCACCTGGTTGTCTTGGTGACTTGAAACATCACCGTGAGCAGCCTGTGAACCATCAAACGTATTTGCACCGTACTGGTCATGGCCATCGTACCTCGAATAACCAATATTGTTCTCCATATGTATGCACGTGATCAAATCGAAGCTATCGTGCCAGGTGTAAGCACAAGACTAGATGGTATTAACAACGACGAATAGAAAAGAAGAATGAAAAAAAAAAAGAAAGAATCACTGAATAGTCCAACCTGCTACCCGAGTTCCAATTAGGAGACAAGTCTCGAGATTCGCCCATCTTATTTGTTGAATTCGAGGGACATCAAATAAAAAAAAAATGTGTGAGCTTTTTCTTTACTTTCGAGAATTTGACCGGCCGGCCTCGTTGAGATTCACCGGGGATCTTTCGAACGGTGAGGTCCAACATAAACAATGTGGGCTGCTTTCGGTAATATTTGGGGTAATATTACGGGGATTATATCCTAACTCCTTATTATGCCGGATTTACGGGGATTATATCCTAACTCCTTATTATGTCGGATTTTATCTTCAGAACGTCTCCTAAGGGTTTCTTCTATATAAGAGCATTATTAGGTCCATTCACTCTATTAATCCTTACATCACCAAGTCTCAGGAAAAAGCTAAGATGTGTTTGCATACATCTGATAGTGTAGAGCAAACTGAGCTTCCAAATGGAAGTTCAATCTCAATGAAAGATTCAGATAGTAATCCATCCAAACAAGCCAAAGAATTGGATGCGGCTAACATGGACGATTCTAAAGAAGTCATTATGAAGCCCAAGTTTAGAGAAAGTGATGCAGGTGATGGAACTACAAGAGAGGACCAGATACTAACAGGAACAAGATTTTATCTGTGTGCAGCCTCATTACTTCTCTGTCTCTTTTTGGTGGCCCTAGATCAGATGATCACGGCGGCGATTTTGACAACTATTGCTAACGACTTTAAGGCTTTTAATAAGTTGACGTGGATCACCGCCTCTTTTATGATGCCTTTAGGATGTTGTGCCCAAGTCTGGGGTAGATTGTCCATCAGCTTCGGTAGAAGGTGGACAATGGTCACTGGAATTGTTCTTTTCGAGATCGGTTCTTTAGTAGCAGCTTTATCCAACTCCATGGATATGTTTATTGGAGGTAGGTCTATTCAGGGTGTCGGAGGATCATGCATTCAAACCATAGTTATGGTGATCGCTGCAGAAATTACTACCATTGATAAGAAACCTTTACTTTTCGCATCACTTAGTATAATGTTTGTTGTGGCTTCTGTCATTGGTCCGCTTGTTGGTGGTTCTTTGGGTGCTTATACCACCTGGAGATGGTGTTTTTGGATAAATATATGTTGCGCAGGTCTTATCTTTCCTTTCTTTCTTTATTCCTACAGACCCAAACCTCCTGTCAGTTCTTTCAAAGAAAAACTCAAAACTGTCGATCTATTGGACAACTTTTTGATGATCGCTTCTTGTGTCTTAGTCTTATTGGCCATATCCTTTGGTACTACCGAAACAACTTGGAGATCTGCCTCGGTTATCTGCTGCTTCATCATTGGTGGTTTACTAATGGCTACCTTTTGCTTGTACAACTTTAAATATTCAAAGTTTCCTGCAATTCCAAGAAACATTGTCTCTGTTCCCACGATAATGGCTGCATTTGGCTCCTACACTTTCAACTACTCCACAGTGATGGTTTTTGCCCAATTTTTGAGCATATACGTTCAAAATGTGCTCCATCATAATGCTTTCCATACAGGTCTTTTTATCATTCCTTGTGCAATCGCTTCCTCTATATCTGCCATTTGTAACGGTATCATAATTAGGCAAACGAGCCAAATCAAAATCTTTTCTGTCTTGGCAAATGTTCTTCTTCCTATATCCACGGGTCTAATGATTCTGCTAGATACAAAGGAAAATTTGGGTTACATCATCGGCTTTGAAATCCTTCTAGGTGTTGCCAGCGGCTTAAATTTCCAAGGACCAATGATGAGCTCGATGATAAAAGCTCCGAAGACCCCTAGTTCTACAATTTTGACAGCTGCCTTTCTTAATTTTGGAAGAAGTACAGGCACTGCTCTTTTCTCCGAGATTGGTGGTGCAATCTACATGGAATCTTTAAAATCCGGAATGAGAAAAATTGCTCCAGATATTGAGGAGACTCAATATCCCCTCGAAACTATCCTCTATCAAACTACCTTACTTGAGAAATTGAGTGTTCATGATGAAAACTTGATCTTGGGCCAGATCATGAAAAGTGTTAGAAACGTATTCTGGATGGGTCTAGCCATGTCCTTTATGGCACTCATTTGCTCCATATTTATGTCCAATGCTAAGTTACCCAAAAGCGAAGACGTCGAGGCTTGAGTCAGAGTAGAAAGTTAATACAAATAAGTTTTACTATGTAAGTAAATCCCTAAAATTGTCCGTATCTCTTTTTCCTCCCGTTTTTGTGGGGCTCCAATTTTCCCTTTTTTTTTAGGGGGGCTCTATTTTTCCCTCCCTTTTGCCTCCTTTTTTGCCTCATTATCAAATTTGTCTTTACTAACAGATGATCCGTTGATAGCTCAAACACTTCTGATTATGCCAATGGCAAATCCATTCCAATCGTTTTCATCAGCGGTCGGACGAGACAGTAATGTGAGAGAGCATAAGCAAACATTCGACGAGCTCTACGGAGAGCCGGAGAACTTTTTAGAGGTTGATGTGATTAATCCGATAACGTATGGATCCCAGCCTTCCAATATGTACACAGACTATGAAATCGTGTGCCGTACAAATATCCCTGCGTTCAAAAAGAAATCATCGCGGGTCAGAAGGCGATACAGCGATTTTGATTCATTCCGGAAGGCTCTCCAGCATGAGACTACGAGAGTGGTGATTCCCAAGCTACCTGATAAGTCGATCCTGACTTATTCGCAAAGATTCAACGATGACTTCATAGAGGAGAGACGTCAAGGATTGGAGAGGTTTCTTAATATGGTGGCCGGTCATCCGCTACTGCAGACGGGATCTAAGTCCTTGATCAGCTTCATTCAAGACGACGTATGGGATAAGGACAGGTTTGTGTAGATATCTCTTCTGTCATTCGTCATCGTCACCTATAGTTCCCCTATGTATTTTTAAATAAAGCCCTAACTACACCCGTACACCATTTATGTATTCTCTGAATGCCTCGCCAAATCAGGTTTACATTGTGGGACTCTGCTACGTTCTGCTTCGATTTTTTCCGCCAATCATTTCACTCGATTCACACGTTTCAATTGTATCGTATTACTTGGTTTGGTGTAGGGCAATTCACACTTCCAGTATTTGAAATTTTTCTTTCGCCCTCTTCTTATGTCATTGGCACTCACAAGAACTATCTGGAGAGAAACGTCATTTGCTACAACCAGAAGATTATTAAACTTCAACTGTATTCGATCACAGCCCTTTGCCAATTATTTCAGAAGACCTGTCCTACAACAAAAGCTACAATTTAGCCCTAAACCCATTCTCTTTTTATCTGCCATGCCTCTTATGACCATTTCTGACTCAATTATGGATTCTCTCACCAAGAGTGAGGTGATTCCAACCGTTATACATGACAAATCCTTTGTTCCAAAGGGCTTCCTTACTATAAAGTATGACACCGGTAAGGAAGTTACAATGGGAAATAATATTAAGCCTTCAGACGCTCAATCGAAACCTCGCATTGACTTTACTTTGAATTTACCTAGTGATTCATCTTCAAGTCTTAAGATTTCTAAAGGTGACAAATTTACCCTTGTTTTCACTGACCCTGACGCACCCTCCAGGGGCAATGAAACCTGGTCGGAATATTGCCACTGGATACTTGTCGATGTGAAGTTGAATACTTTCGATGATACTGCTGTGAATGCAGTCGATACTGCAGAGAACCAATTGACCACCGAGAACGTTGATGGTACAGAACTTTTTTCTTACGTGGGCCCGGGCTGTCCACCGAAGACCGGTAAGCACAGATACGTCTTCTTATTGTATAAGCAGAAGTCTGGTGTCGTGCCAAAGGTGCCTGAAGGCAGACGTAATTGGGGTACGGGTGTTCCTGGTTACGGTGCTGCCGAGTATGCCGAAAAGTGGGGATTGACCTTGTACGGTGTCAATTTCTTTTATGCTCGCAATGAGATTCAGTAAACTATATGATGCATAGTGACTGGTCGCCGATTTTTTATTTACTTACGTAACTTTTTCTTCCTTTTATGGCCTGTTGTTTAGTTGGAAAAATGAATATATTGATCGTCTCAGGGACTTACTTACTTAGCTCAAGTTTCCTTGTTGGGAAAGCTCTCTTTAATTGATACGACCATCATATTATTTACTTGGACAGCTTTGGGGATCGCCTCGGAGAAACCTGCCAAGTATGCTAAAAAAAAAGAAGAGACGAAATGGAAGCGTTTCTTTTTTGGGGCTCTCGCTAGTTCTTCCTTTCTACGTTTCTTGCTAGCATCGGACTATGGCAGCCAACATATTTCATTGGAGGAATCAATCAAATGCTGTTATTGCTAAGAGAGCCAGTAAAAGCAAAGGCTTATGCCGTGCCGTACCGTACCATTTTGGGAATAAGCAGAAGAGATTCACTAGCAATGACATAGATCGGAAGCCGAAAAAGCGTGGTATAAGAACAATTATTTCAGGATTCCCGAAAAGGAAGAATCAGGGGGTGCGAACTTACATAGATGGACGGCTCCCATGCTGGTAACTAAACTAGTCCTTCTCCGGGTTGAAAACAATCCCTGCGAGATTAGCAGCCTGGTCGAATGTCGTCACACATCGTCACGCATACTTCGATGTTGGGTAATGATTATAGCAGGGGTGAGGGGAGGTCGAATTGAATAAAAAGGTTGGCACTAGGAGCTAAGACATTAAACGAGAAAATTTCCTTAATGCTGTCAATTCTAATATTTAGGTGGATGGCCGTGCCTACAACCTGTAGCATAACGTTGCCCAAAGAACTGGCCCAGCAGGAATCTCCGAGTGAAAAATACCCTCGAATAAATTTCAGAAGCGGATTTCCTGGGATTTTTCAAACGCATGGTCAGCCGTACGCTCTGCCGGAGTAAAGAAATGGCCAGATCGGGCGGTAGAGAGCGATGCGGTTGGCTGACGGTCTGGTGACATAAGCAGTTCTGGTCCGGGACCCAGCCCAAGCCCGATCTTTATCGTTTCTTTTTCTTATTTTCCACCTTTTCAATAAGGACAACTGGTCCCACCCTGGTAGGATGTCTTCCTTTTGGAAAAAATATCTGCTAGTGTCATTACAAAATCAGCCCCAGCAGCTCTCCCCTCTCTGGTCTCAACAGGTCATCTGTGTGTTAGTTTCACTTAAGTACTCACGAATCCACCACATAATTGATCGTTCCTCATATTTTCACGTAGTCCGGAGAGCCGCCCGCCTGTGTCCTCCCGGATAATTTGTGGATAATGGCTGCACACCCCCTAATCACCTGAGCATTTGTGCACCCCCCTCTGTACTCAAACAAAACATTTAACTAATCAACCAACTAATAGATCAATCTATCGTCTTATTATTTTATCTCCTTGCTCATTTTGTAATATGCGAAATCCTTAATTGTCTCTAGGCATGATCGTGTTCTTCCTGCCCGGAATCACACCAAAAATGAATGCATACTTCCCTTCCTGTTGATCAGTCAAGAAAAAAAGCCGGCAATTTCTTCATGCCTGTTTTTGGCAAGCCAGAAAGGAACGTTTCTTTTTCTTGTCACCTTTTTCCATTTGGAATCTCGGGAGAATCATATAGGCAGTCCGAAAAAGCGAAAGAAAAAGAACTTACTAGTGAATCTGGCGTTTCAGTAATTGGCAGAGGTGAGAAGGCTTATCAATTATAAATACCATGCGTTTTCTCCTAGAGGTGAAGGATTGAACTTACTGTTTGATTCTTTCTTTTTCCTCTTTTACCATCAGTGAAATTTATTCATCACTAAAACAAATTATTATTACTAAAGATATGTCGTTTGAAATTCCAAAGACCCAACACGGATGTGTTTTCGATAAGAACAATGGACCAATTGTCTACAAGGAGATTCCAGTTCCAGTTCCAAAGCCAAGCGAGATCTTGATTCACGTCTTGTTCTCCGGTGTTTGCCATACTGATTTGCATGCATGGAAGGGTGACTGGCCTCTTGCTACCAAGCTTCCTTTAGTTGGTGGTCACGAAGGTGCTGGTGTTGTTGTTGCCAAGGGTTCTGAGGTTAAGAACTTTGAGCTCGGTGATTACGCCGGTATAAAATGGTTGAACGGTTCATGTATGGGCTGTGAATTCTGTATGCAAGGTGCTGAACCAAACTGTGCCAAGGCTGATTTGTCTGGTTACACTCATGATGGTTCTTTCCAGGAGTATGCTACTGCTGATGCCGTTCAGGCCCCTCACATCAAGAAGGGTACTCCATTGGATGCTGTCGCTCCAGTTCTATGTGCCGGTGTTACTGTCTACAAGGCTTTGAAGACTGCCGACTTGAAGGCTGGTCAGTGGGTTGCCATTTCTGGTGCCGCTGGTGGTTTAGGTTCTTTGGCCATCCAATACGCTAAGGCCATGGGTTTGAGACCTCTTGCTATTGATGGTGGTGAAGAGAAGGGTAAGCTTTGTAAGGAATTGGGTGCCGAGGTCTACGTTGACTTCCTCAAGTCCAAGGATATTGTCAAGGATGTTATTGCCGCTACTGACGGTGGACCACATGGTGTTATCAACGTTTCTGTCTCTGAGAAGGCTATTTCTCAGTCTACTGAGTACGTCAGAACTTTGGGTAAGGTTGTTTTGGTTGGATTACCAGCTCATTCTTACTGCAAGTCTGAGGTGTTCAGTCAGGTCGTCAAGTCCGTTGAAATCAAGGGATCTTATGTCGGTAACAGAGAGGATACTGCTGAAGCCTTGGACTTCTTCGAGAGAGGTCTTGTCAAGTCTCCATTCAAGGTTGTTGGATTGTCTGAGTTGCCTCGTGTGTTCAAGTTGATGGCCGAGGGTAAGATTTTGGGAAGATACGTTTTGGATACTTCCAAATGATTCAAGATTTTATAACTTCTATTATGATTAATGAATAGTCGAGCTTTTTGAGTTGATATTAATTTCTAAGTAGTCTTTTGTAATTAGTCTTCTAGTCGCGTCGATAAAGAGGTCCTATAATTGTTCTTTTTATGTTCACCTTAATTTCAATTTTGCCTTATCATTTTCTTCCTATTCTCTTCTTACTCAATAATGGTCCAATTAGAATCATCGGAGACGGGTAAGTTGCTGTTCAACAAACTTGATGATCCCAAGGATACCGCCTTTGACAAGTTGTTCAAACATCTGTTTAGATATGCTGCTCCCAATCTATTTATATGGGGTCCTCTAGCTCCAGCTCATGATGCACTCTTACCAAGGGCTACTATGGCATGCGTTCAACTCGGAGTAGGTGCTGCAGTTTTGTATGGAACCTTTAGAAGATATAGTCCTGCTATTGGTGTAGTCAGGCGCCGGTTTAATAGGATCACTTGCTTACTGGCTGGTTCCGGGTTGATCGTAACAGGGCTAAAAGAACTCAGCTATGACGTTGATCCTCTGTCAAATCCATTGTATATAGAGATCCAATTGGCCCGGGAGTTTGGGCCTGAAAGATTGCAGAAGCCCACGCCGTCCTCCTATTGGAATGGGCCCAAGAACTTCATGCCTATGAATAACGAACAGTACTGGAAGATGATCTATTCTTTGGAGGTGAGTCAGCTTATGGTCAACGAATATAAAGCCTCTGATTTGATGCATAAATTCTCCGACTTGGTCGAAAAGTCCAATGAGAAATATGAGCATTTGGACGAGATTCTTACCGCCAAGATTGGTGACGTTATCAAGTCTCCTGTTCCAGCTACTACTAGCACTACTACTCCAACAAGCTTCGGTACTTCCCCGTTTTCTCTCATTAGAGAACAGAACGAAAAGAAATTGAAGTCAAAGACGTTGGGTGACTGGTTCAGGCACCAGCCCATCGATTCTCTTCAACTCTCTGAACATAAGCAGTACCTTGACTACCAATTTCCACGGATGAAGTTGGAGGATAACGAGAAAAAGAACTGATTTGATTAACTAATTAAAACAAAAATGCAAACATAAGCAATGTTTACTATGGCGAATATTATGCTACAGGCCCTTAGAATCTTCTCTGACCCATTGGAGCATTGTTAGCTCCGCTCTGGTAGCCGTTATTTCTTCTGTAGCCACCCCGACCACGGCCACTTCCTCTGCCGTATCTTCTACCACCTCCTCTTCCTCCGTAGCCTCCTCTACCGTTACCGCCACGGTTTCCTCTTCTGTCCAAAGCCTGTAAGTCATCTGGAATCTCCTGCTTAGCTTCACGCAAGATCACGATCAAGTCGTGAGCCAAGCCCGCGCTGTCCTTGGTGAAGAACGTAACAGCAGTACCCTTGGCACCTGCTCTACCAGTTCTTCCAATACGATGAACATAGTCCTCAACATTACCAGGCATGTCGAAGTTAATCACAGAACTGACTCCCTTGACATCTAAATGAATGTGTTAGTAAAAAAATTATCATCTTGAGTGGCATACATCTACACTAACAAATAAGCACTACGGTTAAACATAAAGCTGAATAAAGAAGTCCATTTTCAAAGGGATCATGCAGTTCATATAGAAAATAAGTATACTACTCATTCAAAACTTTGGTAATTACCCCAAAATTTTAATAAGTTAGGAGGCAGGAAATAAATATTAATCCTGTCATTCGACAAACCCCAAAAGCAGCCGACCAGCGGCTAGACTCTTCTTGATCGTCTCCTATCCTGTAGCATACATTAACAATTGAAACCCTTCTTCTTAACCTTCTTAACCCAACTTTTATAACTGAACCCCAGCCCATTATCCTATTTGTTAGTAGCAAAGCGTTGTGTGGTACTTACCTATACCTCTGGCTGCCACATCGGTGGCAACCATGATTGGAGATCTTCCTGAACGGAATTCCTCTAAGACCCAATCTCTTTCCCTCTGTTCTTTATCACCGTGAATAGAAAGAGCTGGATATCCCTCCTCACGAAGATACGTAGTTAATTCGTCGCAAGTTCTCTTAGTTGAAGCGAAGACAAGGATCTTAGGATCCTCAGTCAACATCTCCTTCTCCAAGTACTTGCAGCACTTGTCTCGTTTCTCGAACTCAGAAATAACGTCAATTATTTGCTTGATTGTATGAGAGGCGGACAATTCCAATGAACCAATGTTCACCTGGATATACTCTTTCAAATAATCTCTAGCCAAACCTTTCACAGATTTGGGCCAGGTAGCAGACCACATAAGGGTCTGTCTATCTGGACGAATCTGATCAACGATTTTTCTAATTTGAGGTTCGAAACCCATATCCAACATTCTATCAGCCTCATCAAGAACCAAGTATGTAACTCTTCGTAAGTTAGTCTTTCCAGACTCCAACATATCCATTAATCTACCAGGAGTGGCAATAACAATCTCGACACCTCTGGCCAAATCTCTAATTTGAGGACCTCTAGGAACACCTCCGTAAACACAGGTGTTTCTAATTCTAGAAGATTTACCAAATTTACTACATTCTTTCTGAATTTGAACGGCCAACTCTCTGGTAGGTGCCAAAATCAAAACAATGGGACCGTCACCTGGTTGAATCAATGGTTGAGCATTGATATGAACAATTGCAGGCAAACAGTATGCCAAAGTCTTACCAGAACCGGTAGCTGCAATACCAACCATGTCCCTACCAGACAATGCCATAGGCCAACCTTGGCACTGGATACCAGTAGGCTTATCAAAACCTTCAGCTTTGACCTCTTTCAAGACATAATCAGGAAATCCGGCCTCGTCAAAAGTCGAGATAGGTCTTGGCACATCCTTACCGAAGATCGACATCTCATTGTCCTTTCTGAATTTAGCAATGGCCTCCTCGGTCATACCAGCAACGACAGGATCCTCCTTATAGAAATCCTTCTCAAACTTTGGCATAGTGTCAAGATCCCACTCTTGTTTCTGTAATCCGGAACCAAGTTCATGTTCGTCATAGTTGTTACGACCACCTCTGAAATCTCCACCATAACGATCTCCGCCTCTGTAGCCTCCTTCGTTATGGAAGTTGTCTCGTCTTTCGTAACTGTGGCCACTAGAGCCACCGTAACTTCTGAATGATCCTCTGTTGTCGTTTTCGTATGACATGTTTTTTTCTTACGATTATAGAGAAACAAAGTGATACAACAAGAGAATAAAAAGTGTCTCAGGTCTAAGGATAAAAATAATCATGTAAAATTTTATTTTAATCTAAAATTTTTTATGTAGAAAAATTTTTTTTTTTTTTTTCATTGAAAATTTGCAGAATTTCTTTTTTCTTACTCTAAATAGGTACAGCTAAGCAGCGGATATATCATCAGAGCTAGAGATGGGTACAGTTATAGGCACAGTCAGATATGTTTAATCCTCTTTATTACTAATATACAAAATAGATGGAACATGAATTAAGGCTCTTCAGTTGCAAAGTCTTTGGCGTTCACTTTAGCCATAAAAGTGTCCTCTATGTACTCGCACAAATTTGATAAATCATCTAGACCTTTATGTAGCACTTGAACAGCAGTCTGATCTCCGTAAGTTTGAATTCTGACATTCATCTTGTTCTCTGAGGGATGAGGAATTGAATAACCGCAGAATTCTACCGCGGGATTCTTCATAATTATATAACGTAGGGCATTACCTAAGGTATGGTCTTCGTCAACAATTTGGAAAGACGCAAGAGTGCCATCTTCAGAAGCTCCTGGTAACACCTTAATTTTTTCATAGTCAAGGTTATCCTCTTCCATTTCAGCATCTTCCACAGTTGACGATTCTGTTTTGCTCGTAGTTTCCTCCTTCTGTTGATTATTTTCCTCCTCTTTGTCGCTCATTTCTGTCCCGATAAAATAAGTGGTTATTTGATCGTAATGAATAAGATATGATAAAAAAAATTTGAAATCCAAATCCAACTTTTTTTCCATTTCTTGTTCGCTTTTTGCAAGAGAATTGTTTGCATATATCACGTGAGCGAGATCATGTGAATACAAAGGACTAACAATACAATCGAGCTTTCGAAGGACAAGAAAGAACCAGTTTATTGGTGTTATAATAATAAATGGTGTTCTAATAAAGTTGGGAGAAGGAAGACTAAAAAAGGTATAATTCAAAACTCGATACCTTCTGAGTCCTCACCTGAAGGTATTTCCTTTATCTGGGATTGGGCAGGAGTGACTATAGAAGTAAGGAGCAAATAAGCTGATTAAGGAATGACATTTTAGACCAAATGAACTTCGGCTATTCTTCTGCTAAGTCAGCTTAGATTTGCAAGAATCGAGAGATGAAGCATCAGAAAAAAGAAATAGTACCAAAGAAGCAGATCCAAAAAGAAAGGAAGTGATTGAATAGAAAAAGAAAGACAGACCGGTGCGCGGCTTGAGTGGTAGGATATGACTATGTCTAGGGGTGGGGAAAGAAGGGTCCAAGAAAGAGTAAGGATTTCGTTGATCGATCTCGTTGACAGATTTCGTTGACACTTCAAAAGCCAGATTTTTTGACTAGTTAAAATAAAGAGTCTCGAAAACCAAGTATAAAAATAAGCTTTAGAGAGGATGTGCTAATATAAAGGTTTGAGGAGGTTTAATGCTTGTTGAGAAATAAGACGACTTGTATTGGATTAGGATGAACTAACTATAAGTTGGATAGTAATAAATAATTGATGAATCATCGAAATTTGTAACTACGTTATTCTTCTCATCATAATTTACCGACTGGGATTATATACAATAAAACCCTACAATGATTAAATAGGAAAATAGCTTACCCTCTCCTGATTACATAATCGCAAAGCTGGGGGGCGAAAAAGAAAAAAAGCAGAAGTAAAGAATGATGGAAAGAAAGAAAGAAAGAAAAAAAAAATCACAAAGAAAAAAGAAAAGTTGTCACCATTTGATTCAGTTTCTTTTTACCAAACAACATCAACATTTCTGCTTATCACACAGTCAATAGATCGGACAAAACATCCAGCTATCAGACCGCGTATTGAGAAGTTTCTGAAGACCTTCCCCGTGGATTGTAACTGACCGTAAATTGTGTTCGCTGGACTTCTAAAGCAGCCACACTTTATCTGTCACCGTGAATCGTAAGAGGCGATCACGAAAAAGAATAAGAGGAAGCAAGTCACAAAAAGCATATTATCTACACATCAAGACCATTTAAGTCTAAAGATAAGGTAAGAAAGATGTTTCCAAGACAAGATTCTATCTTCTATCCAAGGTTCTCCTTTGATGGTACGGCGCAGCAAGGCTACCCAGGTCAGGCTACTGGTCAAGCCACTGGCCAACAACAACAACAGCAGCAACAGCAGCAGCAGCAGCACGCCCAAGGTTATCATGGGGTGTCTGGTGTGAACCAGGTCAACCAGCAGCCTGGTAACAGTGTTGGTGGAACCAATGGAAATGGCGCTGGCAATGGTATCAATGGGCAGAATGGATCCAACGGAGGTCCTGGTGCGAATGGCCAGAATGCTGGTGGTGCTAATGCCAACGCAGTCAATGGTGCAGCCGGCTATGCTCAGCCTCCGCAGGAGTTTGGCTATGTGGACATGCAACGTGATTATAGCTTTATGTATCCACCTGGGGCCGCTGCCGCTGCCAGTCAGTATGGACCGTTCATCCAACCATATTCTTCCGAAAGAATGCTGCACGCAGGTTCTGATCACCTGTTTGGTGGAAGAAGACCTTCTGAGCAGCTGGACGCCTATGGACAGCCTACTCCAACGTTGCAGAACCAGGGTGTTAATGTGAACCCCTCACAGGCTGCCAACCAGCAGAACTCGGCCGCTGCTGCCGCTGCTGCTGCCCAGCAATATCAGCAGTTTCAGCAAGCCCAGCAAGCTGGTCTGATTTCTCGTCAGGGCTCGCACTTTTTCAAGCGCATTCCTTCCATCCAGCAGCCAGGAGCCACCGGTGGACAGGAAGTTCAGCAAGGAGACATTGATTCGTTTCTTAAAAGGGATGGTGTTGGTGATATTCTCGACAATATCCCCGGTTATCCGGACCAAGGGGGTAACTCTGGTCAACAGCAGGTGTCTTCTCAACAGGGAGAGCGTTCTCAGCTGGGACAAGGACAATCCCAACAACAAGGTTCAGGAAATGGCACGCGTTCTCGCTCGTCTAAGTCTCCTCAGCAACAGCAAGCTCATCGTGGTAGTATCTACCAAGCTCCAATGTTGCCACTACCATCAAGAATGGTGAACCAGCCTCTAGGATATCAGGCACAGCAGAGGGGAGGTCCTCAGGGTCAACAAAGTGCTGCAGCTGCTCAGCAGAATCAGTTCCAGCAATTCCAACCTCAGCTGCAGCACCCAGCATTGCAACCTCAGTTCCAAAGATCTCTTCAACAACTGCAAAGACCTCAACCGCAGATGATGTCTTTTGGAACTACTCAGCAGGAACAAGCAAAAAATGCAATTGGCAAGGTGAGAGATCGCAAGACACGTCGCACGCGGAAGCACAAGAAGTCTGAAAGTGGCAGTACTATTTTAGAGGGAGGCTCTTTGAAAAAGAAGAAGTCTTTGCCCGTACAACAACTTGTTCCCCAGATGAAGAATGCTGCTAGGGTAGCCACCACTGTTGATGGTAAGGCAATGCTTGTTCCGGCCTCTGAAGCCATGCACACTGAAGATGGAAGACCTCTTATTGGCGCCACAAAAGTGGACCAGTTGATGCTTGTAATTCAAGCCAGAAAGAAAGGTATGACTGGAGATATTAGGCAGGCTGAAGATGGTACCGTTCTGGAAGAGATTAGTGGTCCTGATGAATCCAAAAGGCAGTCAGTGCTGCCTAATCCCGTGGAATTGGTGGGAGGTGTGGAAAAGCCTAATATTCGTGGCCACAAGCAGCACCAGTGCCAGTATTGTATGAAGAAATTTACACAATCCACGCACTTGGAGGTCCATATACGGTCACATATCGGCTTGAAGCCATACCAATGTCAGTACTGTTCCAAGAGATTTACCCAGGGTGGTAATCTCCGGACGCATTTGCGTCTCCACACGGGTGAAAAGCCTTTCAAGTGTGACACTTGCGGGAAGATGTTTTCTCGTAAGGGTAATCTTCAGGCTCATCAGCTCACTCACCAGAATGTTCGTCCGTACCAGTGCAAATTTGACAATTGTAACAAGTCTTTCACTCAGCTTGGTAACCTTAAGGCCCACCAAAACAGATTCCACCAGGATACTATTAATGCCCTCACAAATAGGCTGGCCCACATGCGGAACCTCGAGGATTTTGAAAGATTGCCGGAACAGGAGAGAGATTTGTTGGACTACTTTGCCAGTTTGTATAAGAACTTGAACCGTGGAATCAGAGGAAGAGGAAGAAGCCCCAAACGGAAAGATAGCAAGAAGAAATGAGTGAGCATCTATTGTGTCTGACCCTGTATTTTATTGTCAACTTGTTCTGTTCCTGTTTTGTATCCATAGTGTTTTTTCTTTCCCTTTTTTACATTATTGTCTCTATTTTGTTTGTTTCTTTGTTTAGCTTATCTATTAATTGACCAATATATATATCTCCCATAAGTAACTTACCTGTAAGAATATGTTTATTTGTACCGAAATCTACGAGCCTATATTTAACACTGTATGTGATATCTCACTGTTTGTCCCTTCTCGTCCTTTTATTGTCGAAGAAATCATCGAATAGGAAGTCTGCAAAGTTACTGTCAAGAGGTGGTGTCTCTGTTGGTGAGGCCGTTGAAGAAAAAGCTACAGAGTCTCCCTCCTGTTGAAGTTTCTGCTGATCCTGTTCTCTCTGTTGTTCCGATTGAACCACCGTGGAAAGGCCAGAAGGAATGGCCGATGTGGGCTGTTCAAATATGCTATCCTGTTGTCCATCGTAGGGTAGAAACGCGGCCACATCCTGCGGCCTGTTCATCAAGGAAGCAGAAGCGTTTGCATCAAAAGAATCTCGTTCTGTACCAGCAGGCAATGGTTGCATGGAATCTGTACCAGACTCCTGAATACTCTGGATCTGTGGATGGCCAACCGATTGGCTCAGCATATAAGGGGGTAAAAATCGTCCGAATATCTTCATATCCAGTTGATCCATCGGACCAGGAACATACTGAGAGTCGATTGAAGATGTCCCCAAAGGATCGTTCTCTCCAACCACTGAAGGTGGTGCAAAAGGTGTAGCAGGCTCAAATGGCAGCGTGGACGAGTTGTAAGATGACTGAATATCCGCAGATGAAGAAAGTGCAGCCGCATTAGCTGTTTTCACTCTCGAAGAAGTTGCCGCAGGAGGCCCTACACATGCATTTCTTCCTGCTCCCTGCTCAGCAAGACTGGCTGTTGCCAGATTAATCCCAGTAGGAACACCGTCGATGAAATTCACACCATTGATGATCTTGTTGATCTGCTCATTAGGAAGCTTGTGAGACGCGGCATCGACAGCAGAGTAGGACAGAGGAAAATCTCTAGGAGATCCAACTGATTCACGAGGCCCACTCTCTTTCTGTTTCCATCTTCCCATCCGAGGAGTAACAAATGATTCTTCGCTATGACTGGATCCGGCTGTTCGTCCGTTCATCTGCTCAAACAAGGCGTTGAGAATGTTGTACGTTCGGCGTGCAGCAGTGGAACTGTCTTTCAACTGATCTAGCACTTTTTTCCCGGATTCTGCATCCTTTTTAACAGCCAAATAATTTGGATCCAAATTGCCATCTGCACTCAACGAAGGAGCATAGTGAACGTAGTACACTAGACATGCCACGGAAAAGAAGATGGTGTAAATAGAAAACCAATACGAGCCACTGAGTAAGTGTCTCTCAATCATATCCTCCGCCAACTTCACAACAACACGGGCTACATTGATACAATTTTGTGCCTTTGATAGGGATGCCGTAGATCCCTCGATATCAGAAGCCGCTCTTCCACCGGCCGCAATATAATGGATGAAAGGGCGGTATAAGATAATTCTGACATGTAAATACGACATGTGAAGCAGTCTATTTGCCTTAAGGTACTGCTCGGGAGGCTCCATACCAGGTTTAAGTTCCATAGGTAGTGAGTCGAGCCATTTCTGAAGCTCCATTTCAAGCTCGGAGACAATATCATGTGCCATGCCTGGATGGCCTTGAATAGCTCTGGCAAAACTTCTACTTTTTGGTGGAGCGCTCTTCCTTTTCACTGGATACAACTTGGCCACTATATGGCCCATGATGAGCATTAACTTGGTATGTGCATTGGCAATACCGGAACTGGACAGTCTACTGCCTTGCCTCTCATAGCGATAACCAGTAATAGTAATGTTTTCGTCATCGAGCTCAATCGGAAGTTCCTGATCAAAATCATCCTCGCTGATGGTTCGAGGTAATCCCAACATTGTGTTGACGTATATATCCATCTTGTATAGAGTCCAAAAAAGTCGCTTTCTAGTCTCTAACTCAATGGCATTGAACGGATAGTCTAATTTTCTATGTAGACCTTCCCTTAAGGCAGCCCGAAGCGCAATGCCAATGTAGGCATAGCAGGTGGAAAGTCTGGCGGAGCATTGCAAGAAAATTATAAGCATCACAATTGTCTGAATACCAAATGTGTCTCTTGTATCAGTAATATCAATAAGTTTTCTTGCAGCAGTGAAATAACGGTAGCCCTCATCTTCCACGTCTTCCACCTTAGGTCCTGCTTCCTTTCGGGTAGAGATGCCAGAAGTCATTTCATCACTCTTGAAGAAAAGAGCACCACATGCCAGTACGGAATAGACAAGAGGTAAAAATCTCTGTTGCTTGTTAGTGTATTGAGACGGATCAATGTCGTAAAGTTCATTAAGGTCCTCGATGAATGCTGGACGGTGGTAAAACCGAAATAAAACGCATGCACTACTCCAGGTTTTTGCTATAAGCTCTAAAGCCACCTCTCTGGAAGGGAGAATGATCTTAATCTCGCGACCGATGGATGAATCATCGGAGTTTATGCAAGACGAAGAACCGACTGGGGTAAGGGCCACAGCTTTGGACACTGCTGAGAAAGGAAAATTGTCCAATCCTGAAGTGACCTGTGCGGGTTTAATGGCTTGGGTACCCTGTATGCTCTTGGCGCCCTGCATGCCTGGTGAACCTTTAGTACCGCCAAATGGCATTTTAACTGTAGGAATGTACGGCACAGGGATTTCGGGTAATAAATCATATGTGTGAGCTATCGCTTTACTGCCAGAAAGAGAGTCGTTCTGATTGGTCTCTCGGATTTTGTTCAGAGCAGCCATAAGCTTCATGGGATTGATCGGTTGAGGATTATCGTTGAGATCTGTGAGTTTAATGTCCGGTAAGAGTCTGTGAAGGATGTCATCGTACAGCTTGAGTCTATCTGAGAGCTTGGCAAGAAGTCCAGGGTTCGACGAAGCCAATGCTGATATCGTTGGGGATGATGTATTGGTGGTTAGAGTGTCTGTATGGGACCCGCTAGGCGCATTAGGACCACTGCCACCTGAACTACCGGAGAATCCTGAGTTTCCTGGACCGGTAGCTCTCCCCCTCCCGCTGGAATTTCCGTTAGTGCCACTCAGAGAGCCATTTCCACCTTTCTTTCGCGTTCGGAGAGGTTGGTTGTAGCTGCATTCGTAACTGTATACAGTACAATGAATGCATGGGATATCACCTGAGCATTTGATCTTCAACTTGCGACATCGATCGCAGGCCCGAACAACTCTCCTTCGTTTGGGAAGAACTGTACTGTGTAATCTTTCGGAAAGAGTTATAACTGCTGGGCCGCGACTACCACCACCCTTTAGGGATGAAGAGTCCCCCAAATTAAAGTGAATCGACGTATTGGGTAGAATTCGAGGGGCGTCCAGTTTGCGAGGCTCCACGGGCTTAAGTCGCCGTTTTGCCATGGTAAAAGGAGCTGTATATTAACGCTATATGAGGGGTGCAGATTTGACCGTTTTGGAGATGCACTAGTTTCTTTTGAACAACTAACTAGCCCTTAGTGGAAAGTCAGGTTATCCATCACCGCAATCTTTTTCTTTGTGCGCACTTAGATTTTCTTTCATCTTATGTCCCAATTCGGCTAATTAGATTGACTTCTTCACTTTCTGAGAGCTAAGCAAAGCTGATGGAGGCACTTTAATGTCCGACATGATCTATTTGCGTTTATTGTTTCTCGGTTACATTACAGTAGCATAAAAATTGTCTACATTGCTTTTTTCTCTCTTTACTCCTTTCTGTCCTTTCTCTACATAAGGTTTATGCTTAGCTCACTTTGGTTCAATAATATATTTTGATTTATGTGTTTGAAAGCTCTTAATAGCTGCACTAATAGTTATATAAATAATTGTTTTTCTCCATATGATAGCAAATAACACTGTCGATTGTGTACTGTGATTTTACCAGTATTCCGCTGGTCCTCGATGTTGATGGAATTTCCTTTCACCGCCGTCAAATGGTTCGAATGGATAAGGTGGTGGGATTGAGTAGAAATCATAATCCATAGGAGGCTCCCAAGGTCCCATTGGTCTTTTTGAAATTTCTCTTGGATCTCTTGGACCCTTTGGGCCTCTTGGACCTCTTGGACCTCTTGGATCTCTTGGATCTCTTGGATCTCTTGGACCTCCTGGACCTCTTGATCTTCTTGGTGGTCCTCTTGGTCCTCTTGATCCCCATCTTCCTCTCGATCCTCTTGGACATCTAGGACCTCTTGGTTCTTGTGGTTCTCCAAACCCTTCAAAACCGTGATGGTGATGACTTCCAAATGGAGGAGGAGGTGGAGCAGTCATGAATATGTTAACGCCGGGTATTGAAAATGGTGGAGGTGGAGGTGGTGGTGGTGGTGGCATTCCCTCGAAGCCCATCTCTAGAAAAGGTGGTGGTGGTGGTGGTGGAAAAGGAAAACCTCTAGGACCACGGCCACCATGAAAGCATGGAGGTGGAGGTAGTGTAAATTCATCCTCATATATATCTTCTGTTTCGGTGTTGGAATCAGAAAGCACTTCATTGGTACCCTCATCCTCGACCACTTCCGGAAAAGCCTTTCGGTTTTTAAGAGTGCGCGTCACTTTACTCAATAAGTCGAGCAATTCAGCTGTATCCATCTCTCCGATGGAACGTGTTCCTGTTAAGTCAACCATTATTTTTGATCGTAGTAGTAATCAAGTAATCTGTGTAATCGAAAGGAATTTGCAACCCCTTTTATACCTCGGCAACCCAATTTCGGGAGACGGGGCAGCCTTCCTAATGGGGATTGGTCACGCCATCCTCAAAAAAAAAATATGCATATTTTCTATATTTATCATTCATCTCTACCAATAGAGGAAATTGGATTTTTTCAATTCCCGAATCCTGCATGACCCATTTAGATCTCATCGTATTCGGAAATAGACAAAAGCCGAAACCAGATACCACTACTATTTCTCTCCCATCTTATCATTCGTTGTAGCTACCGACTTCTTCGTTTATAATTATCTACAAGAAAACATGCATCTCGATTTTTTTCATCCAAGATCTGATTTAGTCGTGACTTTTCCCTAATTCCTCTCTTCTTGATAAACGTCTTTCAGTTTCCACCCAAGCTACCTACCTCACTGAGCCATACCTAGAATCTCTTGTTAGAGTAGGGTAGAGAACATGAAAAACAAATTTTGAAAATTTTGAATCCAGGAAAAAATTTCAATGAATCATACATATATCCACTTGAGAGGTGACAACAGAATATTAGGAGGAATATAAATAAGCCAGCAATTTCTGTGATTTTTTAAGGGGATTGCTATATATTTGTGTTTGACTCTCTTTTTTGCTTATTGATTTAAATTGACGAGCTTTCATTCGTTATCATAAAATGGATGCTACCAAGAAGAACGAGCAAAACAACACCGAGTCGGAGGAGTATAAGCTTAGATTGAACTTCGGTGCTGAGAAGGAAAAGCAGATCATGAATCAGATCAGAAAAAACACACAGCAGAAGTACAACTCTGTCATGGGAACATCTATGATGGGCGGAATGTTTGAGTTTGCTTTTAGAAAGAACTAGTTTTTTTGATCTTATCTACCCCCAAACTATTCACTTTATTCCGTTTTTCATTCTTGGTTTATTCTCACCTAGACAACAATATTCTGATATAATCGAACACGAGTCAAGTCTGCCTATATAATTCAGACTTGGTTTTTTATTTGCGACCACTAATAATAATAACAGTATTCTAAATATATTGATCCGCTTAGATTAATCCGTAACTACGCGACATCGTCGGAATTCGTGCCCTCGGACCTGCCCGGAAGTCCGAGATCCTCCGATCCAGGATAAACTCTTAGGTACATGAGTTTTCATTTATTTCCAACGATATACCCACTGGACAAGCTTCTAGTATCACTTCTAACCTCTGAAGGTAAGAGAGTTTGTCTTTCGAATAGGTCAAAGTAAAAAAAAATAACCGACCAGGGTGAGGATTGAACTCACGCTCTTGCGATTAACAGTCGCACGCCTTAACCAGCTTGGCCACCCAGTCAATTTATGTAGTTTTCCTGTCTCAGATTATAATGTCAGTTTCTCAAAGGCCTCTGTAAATCAATTGTTGCGCTCATTCTTCATACCGAGCCAACTATAAGTAAATATATTTTCAGAGTTTGTAGATTAAAGTTATCTTTTATATTATAACCAACAAGTTATTTTTTTTGTTCACGTTTGTAAATATTATTTTTATTCAGTAATTTCTACCAGATCTTGATAGCATGAAGAGAAAACAGACAAAATAATATACATATAACTATTTCACTGTTTTCTGACTCTAAAAATGGTCAATAGTAACAAAAATATTGCTACAGTAATTTAGCACTTATTGGAATTGCTTTTGGATCCAAAAATCATAGTAAAAGATCGAGTAGACGTATGGTTTTTGCTTTAAAAAAAGGTTATGCCCTTATCAATTACTACATCTGTGCAGTCCGTATACACATGAGTTTGTATGCTTAGGGTTTATAAAGTGTGACTAGAAATCATTATCCTAAATGTAAAACCATAAAAAAAAGGGTTGCAAATATCGTCGAGCTGGATTTGAATTATTAGTTATTATTAAATGAATATTAAGAAAACTACGGATTTCAAATTAGGATCCGAGCTTTCTCAATGGACTATGCCTGGATCTTATTGGCAGTGTCACTAGCTTCATTGGTTTTGTTAGTTTCACTTATATCTCCACTTTGCAGAGAATCCAGATTTTCAGAAGTGCTATCGGCTCCCTGCGCAGATCCTTTACTCTTTCTGTAAGGATCCTTAACAAAAAGACAAGCAATAAACAAGATAGCACTGGTAATACCAATGTAATAGGCATTACGGAATTTCTTAAACTGCTCTTCTTTTGCAGCAGATTCTGTCTGTATCACCAAAACCCCAACAACGGTTGTAAACAATGCGCTACCAATTGCAACACCAACTTGTCCAAAGGTCTGGAATATACCAGAGACAACCCCTTGCAAATGCAAAGGTGTTTGGGACATGATAGCATTAAGATAAACCATGAAAAATATGTTGACACCGAATCCCATTATGAACTGACTTGCGAACTGAAATTTCCAGTAATCATTTATGACTTTATAATCAGTTCTTGAAACCCAGATGGAACCACCTAGTAAAAGAGAAGCCGAGAAAATCAAAGTGTTTCTAATACCCACTCTTATTGCATATTTGCTTCTGTAAAGAATAGATCCCAGGACAGTTCCGACTGCCATTGGAAGTATTTTAACAGAGGCAATAAGAGGAGTGTTTCCGTGTAAAAGAATATTGTACTGAATCAACGCTGATACAAAAGCCACATATGCTAACAAGCAGCAGAAAACTCCTATTCCCAAGAACAAAAAGTTGGGAAGCTTGAAGACTTCAGCCGGAAAAATCAATTGAATCCTCACTCTCCAATCACGTTGCATACTGCTGTAGCTTTGAATAGTGCTTTGGTCCGATCCATTGTCAGATTCAGTCTTATCGAGAACTTTATTCTGGTCCTCAATATCAATATGTGCTCTAGTGACTATCCGACTAGCAGCATTATTATTATTCTTGAAATGCCTAAAGTAAAGAGTTTCAACACAAACCATGAATATAATTAGTAAACCACCAATAGGAATAGTGACGTAAACCTTAGGAGTCTTCCAACTACTTCCCGCTTCGGTCAAACCAAAGATGACAAGAAGTAAGCCGACAACTAAGAGAAACACGCCCGGATAGTCCAAATCTCTCAGCTTCATTTCCTTATGATTATCAGTTTTTTCAATGGGGATCATAAGGAAAAAGAGAATTACAAGACACGTTAAGGAAAGTCCAAAGGTGAAGTAGAAAAATCCTTGATACCCAATGTTTGTGACAGAGAAGACACCACCGAGCAAAATTCCTAAACCCAAACTTCCTGTCAAGACAATAGATAGCAAACGAATTGCCCACTCCAATTCTGCTCCCTGGAAATAGTTTGCAGCAAGAGCAAAACCACTTGGCATCAAGGCAGCTCCACCTATACCCTGTAAAGCTCTAAAAACAATCAGAGCAATGATACTAGGTTGAGGAATGGCAGTTAGAAGAGAAAAGAAGCACATCACCATCAAACCTATCATATAAGTATTATGTGGTCCAATAATATCACCAATCTTACCGAATAGAATAATGAAAGAACCCAATGTTAAAGCGTATGCAGAAAGAGCCCAGGAAGCAGTTGCTGAAGAAGCATGAAAATACTTTTCTATGGAATATGAAGTAGTCAAGGCACCAGTGACGTTAAAGTTATCCATAGTAAGACCCAACAAGATAATCAAATAGACAAACTTTTTGTTTCTGTATCTATCTGGAACTATAGTACGACCATTAGAAAAGGCTTGAGAAGCTTTTGATAGGATTGAAGACATGCTGCAATGATAAAACCGTTACCGCTGACTAATTGAGCTACATAATTAGAGTTACAAGTAGGTAGAAAATGAGGAGTTCTTATATAATAGAGGAAATTATCAAGATATTACTAATACTTGGATAGAATATATAACTAAAAGAAAGCTAGAGGTAGCAACTTAATTCCACTTAAACCCGTGGAGACCAAATTGAGCACTCCAGAAAATATGCGATATATATATCATCCTGGAAATTAATAGTGCATGATATATAGATGTGGCTGAAATCGAATAATAATGGCCACGTATCTTACGATCCCCTTTTGACTACTATAATCTATTTGTAAGCGGAAATAAGGATCTGAGATGAGACACTCGCGCGGAGTAGGAAAGAAAAAAAAAATTAAAATGGAGGTTCAACTCGGCATGAAGTAAGGATCTACCTTACTGAGGAGTTAGACTGGAATCGTTAGGAGAATGACTCGAATTATATCTTGTGGTGCCCCAATTTGCATCCTACTAACATTAATTCAATTTAGCCTTTGCATTTCTCCGGATAGTATCTTCAAGCTTGACTGGCAGACTGTGCAGATAGGTCTCCCGTTTACCTCTATAGTAGGAAACGCGAGAGACGGAAATGCTAGCACCATTATATCTTTGACGGACAAAAGCATGTTGGCAGTTCAAGATCTAGAAACGGGAAATATCCTTTATAGATATAAATCGGAGACATCCTTTGTGAATACATCGCAATTGCTTGGTCTTGAAAACGACGAATTTGCCGTTGCGTTTAACTATGAGGATGGATCAAGTAGGATCGCATTTTGGACTTTCAATGCTACAGGGTTGATTAAAGCTGAGAAATTATTTAAAAAACATGTCATTGGTTTGGCAACTACGACCAAAAACACTGTACTTGTTGTTGACGATGCTGGAGCGCTATATGAGTTGGATGATCACTCACAACATCAGCCAAAACTTCTTTATCAAGGAGTTCCCGAAAAGGACAATTTTGTCAGGGCAATGCTTACAGAGACAAACTATCACCATCATTGGATCGTTTTCCTCGAGGGAAACCATGGCCAAGTGCTATTCTATACCATAGATCGTGATGGCGATGTCAGCGAAGCACAACGCTTTAGAGGTTGTGGTTTGGAATCGCTTTCCTTTGTGAAAAGCATTTCTACTTACCCTGTATGTCTAGGGTCAAAAGCCTATGAGTACAGCGAAGAGTCTCGTGATTTACATGCTTCTTTTGAGGGTCTTGGCCGTGATCTCTTGGATCTTTCTGGGGCTGAAAGAGGTCTCCAAATGATCAACGATCACTACTATGTGTCTATTACTCGTGGAAATGCAACTTTATTTGATATAGATGCTTCTATTTTCAACCCGTTGGTTACTTTCTCTCTTCCTGAGCACATCAAGCACGTCGAATTCTTCGTCACTCATGCAGGACGAACTCTCAATGCCTATATCACCGGCGACGACTATACTATTAGTCTTGTATCAAACGGTAGGATAGTATGGCAAAAAGATGAGTCTTTAGCATACATAACTGATGCTGTGCTTCTAGATCAGTCGCAGACGTCTTCTCTAATATCAACATCTGACGAAATCAAAAATGAACGCTCCTTCAATTTGATAGCTGCTTACATTAGTCGTCTCAAGTATAACGTACACAAGCTCTTTGGAAACACTTCCGAAACTGTTGATTTCAACCTTCATTTTGGGCTTCTTAAAACACTTGTTGTGATGACAGAAAATGGCAAGATAGCTTCCTTCAATACATTCGGCGAGCACACCAATCTCTCGAATCAATTGATTGACATCTTCGATACTGGCTCCAGCAATCTTACGCATTTAGTCAACGTAAATGAACATCTTCTGGCTGTGGATGACGGGCTTAATTTATATGAAGTTGATTTCAATCAAAAGACCATTTCTTCAGCAGATCCCTGTTTTGTCGATAGCCACTTTATGATATTAAAACCTGCCGATAGCGAACCAAAATTGATCCAGACCTCAAGTAGAGACTTCTATACCACAGCCAAATCCAAAAACGGCCATGCATTATATGGATTTCACGTGACCAATGAAACACATAAGACATGGCGACACATTCTTGATGATGACGAGACCATTCTTGCCATTCAAGCCAGAAGTTACGATAACAACTTGGTGGCCAGTAATGGGATCACCATCGCAGATAGAAAAGTCCTATACAAGTATTTGATTACGAACTTGGCAGTTGTCACTATACATAGTGAAAAGAGTCAGCAAGTGACAGTTCAGCTACTTAATGTGGTCACGGGCCAAGTCTATGATTCATTCACTAAGCATACGGACAACGCAGCGGCGGTTCATGTACTCTTTGAAGAGAACTTCATCATTGTTTCAACTCAAGAAAAGGGCAGTATCGACACCGTACTTACGTCAATTGATTTATTTGAATCACTCACTCCAGACTTGAAGAAAACAGGACACCTGGCAACCTACTCCTCACTCGGTAACTCTACCATTATCCCTGAGCATGCCACTAGATCATTCATTCTTCCCGGAATCAGTATCAAACAGATTTCTCTCACTTACACGAGACACAATATTGCTCTCAAACATCTTCTCTTTACTACGTCAACGGGCAGCTTGATGGCGGTACCAAAAATGTTAGTCAACGGCCGAAGACCTTTAATAGAGATCTCTAAGAGTATGCTGCAAGAACCTCTGCTACTCAACTACGAACCTTATATCGTCCCTTCAGATAATTTGATACTGAGCCACTATCGTCAGCTAATGACAGATAATGGAGATCGGTTCCGAAAGCTAATGTCAGTTTCAACAGAACTTGAGTCTACATCAATCGTCGTCTCCGTCGATACAGACTTATTTGTCACGATAGTGAAACCCTCAGCATCATTCGATACACTAACGGGAGACTTTAATAAGAAGATCCTACTGGTGACCATTGCTGCGTTGATTGCGGCCATTTATTATACAATACCATTAGCATCCTCGAAGAAGTTGAAGGATCTTTGGAAAAACACTTAAATAGTAATAAAAACTTCGATCACTTTTTTCTCTTTTCTCGCTTTCTGGTCTGCTCGAGTTCCATTTGCTTGCGACAGTCCGGACAGTACCATATACCCTTTGGGGGGCTCGGTAAGACCCACACATCCATAATGAAACCACTCATACCGACAATTCTGATTGTCACATGCAATCATATTACCGTAAGACACCTGTCTACAGAAACAGTACAATTCATTGTCCTCACTATTTCTTCCAGAAGCATTTTTAGGAATCGTAACAGTACCAGAGGCGCCTCTTTCGAGCTTCTTTCTTCCAGAAACACGACTGAGCCCGGCCTCTGCTTTAGGGGTCACAGGGCCTAAAGGTTCCTCAGACTTGAACCGTCTTCTAATAGAAGACGAAGCGGATGACGAACTGACACTTGGACTGCGTTCTGAGCTTCCGGAACGAGACCTTGATCTGGACTGTGATCTTCTGGACTGACTTCTACGCGATCCACTACGATCATAGGAAGAGGATATAGGTGATGTCGACCCATCCAAGGATGCCTGAATCAAACCGTTAGTCAACGAAGATACCGAGTCCAGATCTATGGACATTGATTCTGGGTCCACACCCAAAATTTTCGGTTCGCCACTCGCCTCCAACTTTACACAGTCCTTTTCTAGAGATGCAAGATGCTTGGCAAGCAAGTATAATGCCGTATTCGCTATGACGCACTTTTCCTTTTGCAATCTGCTTGCTTCTCTGTATCCATCTTCGATTTTGCTGTACATCTGCTGTTCTTTTGGATGTTCAACAAGTGAACCGTTCTGTTTAATGTACTTTTGTAGCTGCCCATCACTCTGGTGAATCTTTCTTCGTATTTCATAGACCTCCATGTCTTTCTCCCTCATCTGTTGAAGCAGGTATTTCAACTCCACCGGAAGGTTAGACATACTCTGGGTTTGCTGTTCAAGCACACTAGCGGCATCCATCTTTACATGAATCTTATATTACTGAAGAAAGGAACAAAAGGCAAGAAAAAACTTATGCATGCAGTCGATTATAAAAGAGGCTCTCTAACTTATTTTTCAGAGCGCGAATAATTCAAGTCGACCAGGCACGCTACGAGGCTGGCTACTTACTACTCTACACCATACTATACATACTACTAGATGTAAGACCCGTATCTGACAAGCTAAGTGTAATAGTCACAAAGAGCTTGCCTTTTAAAAGTCTAGTTGTTCTTGCATAGGTGCGGCTCCAGATCCAACAGCAACATAAGTTGCCTAGACACAGAAATATAGATTTGACTCTAGACCATATGCTCACCGATTTTCGTTTTTACTTGGGATAAATGATGCAATTGAAATCCATTTTTTTTCTAACTATGACTGCTTCAGTGTTCCCGGCCTGTGAATATCCGTTTCGCCATAAGGTACCTCGTACCTACCAGCATTTCCAAAACGCGATCTGCGAGGCTTGCGGATTCCGGACAAGTCTCTTTGTTTCCTGTTAGCCTGAACAAACAAGTACATGAGTAAAAGTGCAACCACCACAAGCGTTGGAATACCCATGATCACGTAGTAGATATCGTCCCCAGTCACAGGCATGACGGCTTCTTTTCTCATTTGCTTAGTGTTCTTGCCAACAATTTCCTTGAGGCGAAAGTCCACTATCAAATGAGGAGCATCTAATATCCGGAACTCATCATCTGTGACAGAATCCGGTTGAATGGCAATTAGTACCTTCTTATAAACAGATCCTTTTAGCCATTTCTTATCAACATCAACGGGGAAGAATCCTTGTGCGTTTAGAACCCAATCCGAGGTGAAAAAAGCTCCGGGCACTTCTCCCTTGAAAGAACCAGCATCTTCACTGAGCTGGGCCACGTCATTCGCCACATCTTTGACCGGTCCACGAATATCCCTCTTCACTTTCATTCCTGCTTCACTTATTTTCTCCTTGACATAAGCATAATGGAACCTAACAGTTTTGACATCATCATAGAACCGTGAAAACCACGTCACAAAGTATGTTTTTCCCACTCTCAACTTGGAATTATCCTTTGGCCTACAGAATGGCTCGGAAATATCCATATTGGCCATTCCACGATGGAAGTAGAAATCTGGCGTACATCTCATAAGTGGACTCAACTTCACGTAAGTATCATCTTCCGGAATCATGATGACCTCATTTACTTCATCACCTTTCTTTAGATTATGTGCCTGAATGTCCTCCTGCTTATGGACGATAGTAGTAGCCGTCTGAAAGTAAGTCTTCACGTCAGGCAATCCGTTTTTAACCTGCCCATTTTTAATTTTAGGCTTGATCGTTTTCGGAGAACCATCGTTCTTAATGCTGATCCACCACTCAGTTCCTGATGCCGTTTCCGGCGGTTTAGTGCTGAAGGTGATTCCACCAATCACTGTTGGTGTCACCACTTCAGCGATCGAGCCATAAATGGTTCTAAGCCAAGGATCAGGACCCTCTTCCTTATGGGTACCAACGTTTTTCTCGGATTCTTCTTTGAGCCATTCTTTGTTGACGATGACTTTACGACGTGGATCTCTTTTGTCTAGAAGGGGAGAGCCTGTAGTCTTCGATACCTGAGTAGTGAACGGCTCGAATGCCGTGGTTTTAGGAGGTAGAACAACTGCGCTTGCAACCCCATAGATTAACAGTGTAGCAAAGATCAAATTGAGGTGCATTAAAAAAAAATTGTTCAAGAGAAAGAAAAACAAGTGATGGACAGGTTGAAGAGATCTACAACTGACAACGCACCAAGATCGCTCGATCGATCGTTCGGACGAAAAGAAAAAAGAAGGGTAGAAACGAGTCGCAACTTCGACGCGTCGAATCGAAACTTGATTTATCTGCTGAGCTTCAGTATATTATTGATTGCTTTGTGACTGCCAGTACTCTTCTTCGGACTAGGCCCTCAAAGGATACTAGAGGTGCAACATAACAATACAGTTTCGCTAGAACTTGATACGATATACATATTAGGAGACACAATACGGTTCCTTTTTTATATTGAAGCACTCAATGAGATTACAAGAGGCAGACCCACAAACCTCCGGGGTTCGGAAGTATCAAAAAACAAGCAAACGCAATAGGCTCCCATTGTCATGCTCGATGTGCAGACAACGTAAGGTTAAGGTAATTATCCCCAATATTTTTTAATACGATAGTAATCCCTGAAAGAGACTGATGTACTAACAAAAGAACAACTACAGTGCGATAGAGGAAGACCTTGTTGTAAAGTTTGCGAGAAGCATAACATTTCTCATCTCTGCCATTATGATCCTAGACTCTGGGAGAGCAAACTGGAGACACACGACGGGAAGGAAACCACGCGTAAGGAGTTGATGACACATACTCTCAACAGTGTCGATACTACATCTACAGCTTCCCCTATAGACAGTCCGCCAAAGGTGAATGTGAAGTATAAGTCATATCTGAACAGAATATTGAACACAAACTTAAAATCTAACTGTGGTCCAATTTTGAATACGGATACAGCCCCTAAATCAAATATGTCATCAGCGATTCAAGAGATAAAGCAGAAGATCAACCAATTGGAGGCATCTATTACTCATGATTCTAGGAATTTGAATGACATTCAACCACCTCAACCTCATGGCAACAGAGAGTTGTATTTGATTAGAGAATATGGTGCTAATTCGAATGATACCGTAGACTTTTTTAACGATCCTCCTGCTATGCTTATGTGGTGCTCCCGTATGAATAATCACGGTCCGCTCTCATGGATTGCTCTCGTGATGAAAGACCCATTTCTTATGCCTATTCATCGTAAAGTGGTTGGTAGAAGAAAGAAGAACTCACTCTCTGTTCCTGAATACATTAAAGCTAAGATAGTTCCAGAAACAGTTAAAGATGCCGAATTTAGTCGGCAGATCATGGATGACGCTGGTATGTCTGAGATGGGACCCATGAATTTGGCTGGATTGAAGGATTCTATCCTGGCGGGTACAAACAAGACATTAGAAGCGCAGATATTGAAAGTTTTGCCACCGACAAAGGCAATATGGATGCTCGTGGATAGATTCTTCTTATATGTCTACCCATTTTTCCCATATTTAGATAAGAAGGAATTCATTTCACAGGTTGAACAGATCACAGGCTCTAGAACTTCGAAGGCAGAGTTGGCCAAAGGTCTTCATTTTCGAAAGAAGCTTGATATTGCTACAATTGGCACGCTTTTAATAGTACTGAGGATGGCATACATGACCCTTGCAAACAACCACGAGAAGGCGACGGATTTTCCCAAACCCTCGGCGGATGAAGCCTATCTCTTACAGTACCTGGTCGGGTCTGAAACCATCAAAGTGGCGCAATTTTGCTTGAATCAGTTCCATCTTTTACGCCGATGTGCATTGAACGTTTTCCAGTGTGCTGCATTGATGAGAGACTATCAAAGAATTGATGGCTCCGATGGATTTGGTGATGCAGAACAGCAGATTTATTTGGGTACTTTGATACAGATAGCTGTTTCAATCGGCTTGAATCGAGACCCCAGTAAATTTGATCCTGCCGTGAGCTCCAGCAGACTAGGAAATCTTTGGAGGAAGATTTGGTACGTTTTAATATGTCACGATATCGAGGACTCGGCAATCTTTGGCACTCCAATAATGTCTCGTCCTGACTTCTTTGATACCAGGCCTCCTAGTTTCTCTCAAGCGACATCAAACACCGATAACCTGGACGTTGAACGTGAAACTGTTGAAGGTATTATTTCAGGTAACGAATTGTGCAAAGTTTTGGGCGATGTTGTGAATTCTGTGTTGGATATTCGTAATCCTCCTGGTATGGGAGACTTACTCTTACGGTTGGATAGACTAGAGACATATACCAAGCAGCACTGGGGGTCACTTTTGCAGATTTTAACGTTGAACGACGGCATTCATGCACACAATTTGAGAAAGATGAATGCCATCATCTCGTATATCACGGTGCAATCGACGCTACACCCCGTATACTACCATATTTTTCTCCTCTATGAAAAAAAGCACAACACAGAGGCTTGCTTCAAGTTTGCAGAGAAGATTTTGAAGATCGTAATAGAGATCGTTTCACACTTTGTTGAAATGATTCGTTACAGTTATCGGTACGTTGGCAAGGGATTTGACTACCTCTTATCACCGCCTTTAGAGACGGCTATTCAGAAATGCCTTCAAATACAGATTTCTTTATATATGAGATCTATGACCATCAGAAAGTCCATCGGAAAGGGCTCGATAACTTCAGAAATCGCAACAGACATAGATGCCTTTATGTCAAGACTGATGAGCCAAAACTTTGGTGAAAAATATTTGCAAGGACTTATGCCTGTTTCAGGTCGCTCCTTTTATGCGTGGAGAATGATGAAAGCTACCTCTTTCATTTTCAAGCTTTTACAGAAGGATAAGTTTTCGTATCCCCCTGATCAGTACAACTTTCTAGCGGAATTAAAACCGGACAAGATACGCTATCTATGGAGACTTACAGAAACTGATAGGTATACGACGAAACAGAAACAGCTTTGGAGGTGCGAAAACGTAAGAAAGAGTAGCGAGGAGATGTCAGATACCTTTACTCCAGCACCAGAGACGACATCCAGTACGACTACATCGCATTCTTCACTACCAGCAACGGTTCCCCTGGCGACTTCGACCTCTTTAGAGATGTCATTGGAGGATATTGACAAGTTTTGGGCGGAAATGCTTAGACAACAAAAAATTCCTATTGCTGGTGTGTCCGGTAACAATCGGAATTCAACATCCAATATCATTGACCCGGCAATACCTGCAGAGTATCGCGATGGCTTGACTACAGATTCGATAGACATGCAGTTTCTTGGAGACTTAGGCCTAGGGGATACGTACGAAGTAAGCAGTGCTACCGGCAGCAGTCATAGTGGTGTCAACAATGACAGTCCAGGACTGGTTCTCAGTGATTCTTTTGGTGATCGTGATTTCATCATGGGGAAGAACAATTGGTAACCACCTTCCTTATATTTATTACTTGTATATTCTCTCCTAAGTTATAATCTAGTTCCTACGCTAGGTATGTGTGTTACTTCTCTTATATGCCATATTTCTCTGCATGTGTGTTATATATTCTCTCATATGTGATAATTATTTCTTACATTAGTGACTCTGTATATGTGACTGTTTGTCGCGTTCCCCGCTTATCGTTATCGCGATCTGCATGTTGGCTGCTCGCGTCTGAAAAAGGAAAATAGAGAAAAAAAACATTCATCTATTTAAAGATCAACATTCCCCTATGATAATGTTCATTCTCTTTACCCTTTTGAAGACAAATTCTTCTTCTATTGATGTCCATACCATCTAATGGGGCGCCGCTAACAAATATGGCAAACCCAAACTCAAACTCTGTGACTGCTCAGAACAATGCGTTGTCCACTCCTCTTACTCCTCTTTCGCACGGCATCAACTCTACTAGTCCTGGTAGTTACAGAGCTATTCCTATTCCAAATAGAAAACCTAGACGTTCAAACTTCTTTGCATCACCACTGAGTTCTCTGAATGCCAGTGGACTCAGTGCGTTTGTTGGTTCGTATCAGAGAGCTCAATCTTTCCGGTCCTTGGAACCCAGAATGAGGGCCTCTAGATCGTACTTCCAAGACGACGAAGAGTTAATAGACCCGCACACTCTTGCGCCTTCCCAATTGGGAAGGAAAATCAGTGTCGTTTTCAACCAGGTGAACAAACCAGTGTTTGATAATTCCACCTTCGACGAGGCTGCCGTGGATGACACTTCCTTCTTGGACCAATCATATGCAGATTACAATCTCTCCAGACAGCCTTCTATGACATCCTCCGTACAACAGAGTTTACAGAGAGTTGCCAATCACGGTCAATCGCTTGCTAGAATAATGACTAACGATACAGACTCGTTATTTTTACGTCAGGTCGAATCCAGAACCGGTGTAAAGGTCACTATGATAGCTCCCAGGTCCACTGTAGCACAAACCATCTTTAACTCTATCAACGTATTGATTGGTGTTGGTTTATTGGCACTTTCCAAAGCCATGACGTATTCTGGTTGGCTCTTTGGATGTATCTTACTTGTGTATTCTGCCATAATCACTTTTTGGACTGCCAATCTTCTCAGTGCTTGCATGGATACAGACCCTACACTCTGTACCTATGCAGATCTTGGTTACAAGGCATTTGGTCCAAAGGCTAGACTTTATATCTCGATTCTTTTCTCGGTCGAGCTATTAGGGGTTGGTGTTTCATTGATTGTACTTTTTGCTGACTCTCTCAACGTTCTTTTCCCAGAGATTAGCACCGTTCAGTTCAAAATCATTGGCTTCTGCATTCTCACCCCACTATCTTTTCTCTCTCTTCATGTTCTTTCTGGGATTAGTTTGCTAGGAATAATATCTACGGTTTCTTTAGTTATCATCATAACTGCAATTGGATGGGCGAAACCCTCTTCACCTGGTTCCCTTATAGACCCTATGCCAACCTACATAATGCCTCCCTCATGGATGGATCTTTGCATTTCTTATGGAATCATTTTGGGCCCCTTTGGTTCCCATTCTCTTTTTCCAGCCTTGAAATCTGACTTGGCTACTCCCAGTGATTTCAAAAGATGCTTGAAAGTGACGTATTCTGTTGGCTTCATGGCCGATTCCACCATGGCCATCATTGGTTTTGCCATGTTTGGTGCTCATGTTCTCAATGAGATTACTAAATCTGTGCTCGTTACAAAGGGTTATCCGAGGATGATTTACATCATGATAAGTTGCTTTGTATCGATGATTCCTATCGCTAAGACACCCATCAATGCATTGCCGATCATCAATATTATAGAGTACATGTTTGGCTTAACATCGCAGCAACTCGAAGATGCAAAGGTTACAGTATTCCAGCGTGTGTATCGCGCTCTCATTAAACTGTTTGTCAATGGTATGTTTGTTTTCTGTGCTATTCTTTACCCAGAGTTTGACAAGATTATAGGCCTAAGTGGCGCCTCGCTTTGCACGCTTATTTGCATTGTTCTTCCTTGCGCCTTCTACGTTAAACTCTGCCATCCCCAAAACAGCTGGGTTTACTATACAGTGATGGTGATAGGATTAGTTTTGGGCTCGATTTCTACATACGCAGCCATCGTGAGCTGATGATTTCGACAAAATATACCTCTATATTAGATTATTATCCAGTTATATATATACCTATGGCTGCTTGACTTCAACTCTTTTCTTCTTCTGCGCTGCCTCCTTCATATGGTTATGGATCTTTCTCTTCTTGGCACGTCTGAGCCTCTGCTTCTCTGCTCTGTCAAGTTCATCTTTGGCCATAATCACACCGGAACGAAGCTGGACTTCGTCCTTTCCAGCCTTATTTCTAAGCTTATATATTTCCTGAGGCGCCAACGTATCTGCTGTAGACAGAGTCAATGGCTGTGCATCCTCCATACTAATCGTGGACGTTTGAACCTTAACGTCAAGAAGCTTCTCTGCAGGTTTAGGCACAAAGTGTGCAGAGCAGAGAGCGTCCAATTTGTAGTTGACTTTTGTGAACAGCTGCGATATCTCGTCATGAGTTTTCTTTAACTCCTCATTGGCTGCCTCTGATTGATTATCCATATATTCGTCCTCATAAATCTCAGCCAAAGACTTGATTGACTTCTCCTGCGATACATCAACTCTTTTAGAAGATTTGAAGTCATGCATTTCCGAGATTACACGTTTCGGCACCTCATCAAAACGTTCATCTTTAATTCTGCGTCTGATTATCTCATCTAACGTGTCTGTAGTCTCCTGAGTGATCACCGGCACAGGTTTCGCAGTTCTTTCGAATTCAAGGTCTTCATCTAACAATGTGTCTTTATCTCTTTGCCTTGCATTTACTTCTCCCTTCATAGTCCATTTCTTTTCAGCAACAGCCTCCTCTTCTAACGACACAATCTCTTCCTGTATCTTCACTTGCTGTTTTTCGAACGACGACAGATTGTCAGCACTTTTCTTGTCATCAACAAGTTGCTCATTACCAAAATCGGCGTTAGCTTCTTTGAATGCCTCATCGTAATCGTCTTCGTCCAACTTACCGTCAAACCTCACCTTTTTTTCTTTCTTATGGCTTTCTCTTTTTGGTGTCTCCTCTCTATCCACTATAGGCTTGAAGAAATCCTTGTAGTAAAGCATCTCATCGTCACTTCCGTCACTGATATCACCAAAAAGATCGACCTCTTCATCATCTCCTTCCTTATTCAAATCTCCACTTTCACCCAACGTTTTCACTTGAGCGTTATAGGCATCAATCGAAAATACATCATCGTTAAGTCCAAACGCATCTTTCTCGGGCTTGTAGTCAACATCCCCATCATTGTTATCGTTGTGTCCGCTCTCTTCATCCTCTTTGTCTTCCTTCGTTTCTTCTTCACCTTCGGAATCCTCTAATGCATTATAAAATTCGGCATCAGAACCGAGTTCGGAGATACCTTCTTCTTCTTCTTCTTCCACTTCTTCCACGTCCTCCTTTTCTTTGTCCTCATCCTCATCCTCATCCTCATCTTCTTCCAAACCATACTTTTCTTTCAACTCACTTAACTTTCCACTCAATATATTCTCGTTCACACCATCAACCACTAACTTAACCTCTCCCCAGACTTGCGATGGCATCAATCCATCTATATGTATTTCATCTAGCACAGAGTTATCCTTCGTAATAGGATCAATGATCTCCTTAACATCTTCTAGTATCTTCTCTGGTGCCAAATTTCCCGTTAACACCGTTTCAGGGTGATTCACTAATTGCTCCATACCGATTATTCACTAACCAAAAGCAAGGAACAAGGACTAGATCGTAGTCTTTGAAGGAATCTAAAAATTTTCAGTACCTAAAAAAATATGTACGTATACACATCCGTACACCAAAATGATTAGATTATGCTCCGCTAATTAAACGCTAACAAGGATTTCGTAGATTAGCAGCAAGAGCTTACTTATTAGTTGAATGGTTTAATCAGAAGTCTTTTTGCATCATGTTTATTCCTCTTTTCTTTTTGATAAACACTGTCACATCATGGTTTAGTCCTTTTTACAAAAAACGCTATTGGCAGTATTCTGATGACCAGAATAATCTCTTGAAGCACTGTGCAGGTATGGGACCATATGTTCAAGGTAGCGGTTTTGGATTTGACTATGATGAGATACCAATGAATTTGGTGGTGGATCGGGTGTTTGTATTCAGCAGACATGGTGAGAGATACCCTACAGTGGACCTGGAGCTCTCTCTTAGAGCCGTCTATGACAAGCTTAAAGAGACCAAGGTGGATCGATATGAAGGCCCCATGTCGTTTGTGGAAAAGTGGGATTATTTTATTACAAATAGATCTTTGATTGAAATGGAAACCAACACGTCACAATTTTCGGGATTAAAGGACATGCATAACTTTGGACAAGATATCAGGCAGAGATATGGTGAACAACTCTATAAGGAGAGGAGCGTAATGCCTTTTTTCACATCTGGATCACAGCGGGTGATCGATTCGTCAGAAGCGTTTGCAAGAGGATTCTTTGATGGTGATAATAATGAAGAATTGGCCAAAAAAATGGTGATAATACCGGAGAATAAAAACCAAGGCTACGACACTCTAACTACAGGAAAGAGTTGTGACCCTTACCATAAAAAAAACAACTACCCACATCCTTATGTACCAAGATTCATGAAACAGGAGGCAATGAGATTAAACAAGCTTTCACCGGGATTTAATATGACAGCCGCGGATGTTAAGATTCTAGCACAGTACTGTGCGTTCGAACTCAATGTCAAGGGTCACAGCGATGTATGCGATGCGCTTTCCATGGATACGTTTATAGAGTACGAATATTTGCATGATAGTGAGGTATACTACACCAATGCCGAGCATCCGTACACCTTTATTCTTGGCTCTGTCTACGTCAATGCTACTCTTCAGCTCTTGAACGAGAAGAATCCCGAGCAGAAGATGTATTTCAGCTTCACGCATGACACAGATCTTCTCTTCTACATGAATGCATTGGGAATATTAGATCATCAGGAGAGAAAACTTCCTATTGGGAGGATCGAGTTTTCGAGATTTTTCAAAACGTCCGAATTAGTCCCCATGGGGGCTCGAATAGTTTTGGAAAGATTGACGCACGAAAAGACTCAAGAAAAATATGTGAGGGTCATCATTAACGATGCTGTGATTCCGTTGAAATCCTGCCAGGATGGACCGTCCTTTACCTGCAAGTTGAGCACACTTAATCGACTATTTTATGAGAAGTTGAGTGAGCAGCAGACGTTTGGTGACAAATGTAACGTGGACAAGAAATATCCACAGTACTTGAAGTTCTACTGGGACTGGAAGCAGTATTCGCGGTAGCTCTGCCCGGGTAAGCTGATCCCTGGTGGCTTTGCACGTCACCCGGAAACCCCGGCTATTCTTGCGGTCGTTCTACCGTCGTCCAGGCCTTCTTGCTCATTCATACGTAACACATCGTAAATTTGAAAATTAATTTTGGACTAAGGGTTCTCACTCTCCATTTGCTATCTGCCAGATCAACTTGGATCATATTTGAGTTTCTCGCACACATATTTGCCTTTTCTCGTAACACATTTTATTCACGCTGCACCTTCATTATCTCTCGTTTTAATATCCAACACCACATGGAATCCCCCCACTATTGCAAAGCTTGCTCCTTGCCCATCACAGACGGCCAGGCTTATGAGCTGGGTGCCGATCGTTGGCATGTGGAATGTTTTAGGTGCTCGAAGTGTCACAAACAACTTGGCGTTAACTCCAACTTTCTTGTATTGGGAACCGGTGCTCTTGTGTGCTCCGAATGTTCATACACGTGCAAAAACTGCGGGAAGAAGATATACGATATGGCCATTTTGACGGGAGATTGTGCCTACTGTGCAGATTGCTTCAAGTGCAAGTCCTGCAAGAAGCCTATCGAGGATCTACGTTATGCCAGGACTTCTAAGGGACTTTTTTGTATGTCGTGTCATAAGATTCTGATGGAAAAGAAGAAGAAGTATGACAAGATGAAGAAGGCCCGTAAGCAAAGGGAACTTCGTCGTTATCAGAGGGATCAGGAACCCCAAGAGAACCAACCCGCTGAGCACAGTCCACTCAGCGTGCAGTCTCAGCAGGATCAGCGGGATCAGCGGGATCAGCAGGATCAGCAGGATCAGCAGGTTCAGATGGTTCAACAAGCTCAACATCAGCAGAAACAGAAAGCTCAACAGTCTCAACAAGCTCAACAAGCTCGGCAGGATCAACAAGCTCAACAGGATCAACATGATCAGCAGGATCAACAAGCTCAACAGTCTCAACAAGCTCAGCAGGATCAACGTGATCAACAGGCTCAGAAAGTTCAGCTGGCTCAGCTGGCTGATAATAGTCCCCAAACTCAGTCACTCTCTCAATCATCAGCCTTTTCAGGTAGTGTATCGCCTGCTTCATCAGATTCGCCCATTTCTGCTATGTCTGAGAATCTGCGCTCCTTTACTCCTCTCTCAAATTTGTCTCACGCAAGCCTCAACCAGGCAAAGGTGGTAGGAAGAAGGGAGAAACAAACAATACGGGCTACGCAACATTCTACAGCCCCTGCACAAGAATTATCTGCTCCAACTACTCCAGAACTTCCTATTGCTCCTCCTCCTCGTACGCTTTCTACTCCTACATCATCCAGCTCCGTATCTGCTGCTGCTTCCTCGGTATCATCCGCACATCTTGATCTACCTTCCAAGCCTCTCATTCGTAACAGTTCTCCAGAAGTACCCCGTCAGGCTCTTCCCTCTTTACCAAACAAAAATCTAGATACCATCCATCGTCGTGGAGTCATAATGGATCAATCATTTCTTAATCCTGAGCAAGAGAGCTTCATCAATCTTGGCGATAACGATGAGGATAGCAATATTGACCGCAGCATCGACTACGCTAATGAAGATTCAAACGATGATCTCCTCCATATATACGACGACGATAATATTGTCACCGACACAGCGTCATTGGCATCCAAACCAGCATCGCAGTCACTTTCATCCGCTTTTGTTCCTCTTCACTCTCCTCAGGATGCTGGTCTTAACATTCAGGGCGTCACATTTCCCTCGCAGAAAAGGTTAGATTCTCCTTCGACCTCTAAAGCGTCTTCTTCCGGCACTTTTGGTGCTCTGGCATCACCTTCTATACCCAACATGAATTATACAGGCACACCAGGCACCAGGGGTACCTCAGAATCGGCGAAGAACTCACCTGCAATCATTGAAGGTGACGGGTGGAAGGACTTCAGGGTGCGTAAAAGCCCATTTAGATTCGGTGCTTCTGGCACTGACAGTTCCATGCAGGCCTCTGCATACCCAGGATCTCCATCTCATTCCAGAAAAGGCAGCTCCAGCTTGGGTAGATCACTCACTCACGTGTTTCACAGGCACAGAAAGGGTAATAGCAGCAGCATCAGTGCCAATGTCAATGGTATTGACGGAAGCATGCCGGGAACTCCCTACTCCATAACCGAGTCTTCTCCTGAGCACAACAGAACACAGTCTGAACACTCTACTTCTGCATATGCAACTCCTCCTTTACCTTCTTCACAGGGATTCCATAATCGCTCCTTTTCTGAATCCCTGCAGGAAGCACTCAAAGAAGAAGATGACGGTAGCGGAGTACTGGCAGAACGTAGAGAACAGATTTCTCAGGCAGAGAGAGAACTTCGCCTTCTCAAATCGGAGATTAACACTCTTTCGGCCACAAAGGCGGCTATGTCACGCGATATTCAGAATCTTCAATTACAGAAGCGCTCACTGCTAAGTGAAATCACTGAGAAGCAGGAACAATTGAAAAATTTCAACAACTCGAAGACTTCTCTACAAGATGGAAGATCCGAAGGTTCGGGTAAGGATGGAGATAGTTCTACTTCTACAAATCATGCATCTTCTACCCCTGGCTATCAAGCTCAAAATATACCTCAGTATGCCACAAACAACTTTACAGGGACTACAGGCATTGCCGCCGCTAATGGATCTTACTCCTCTGGCAAGAAGGCTGGTGGCTTTATGAGACGATTCTTCGGTGGATCGCAGCAGAGTTCCTCATCTTTACCTACATCGGTGTCTAGCCACTCAATTAGTGGTCCTCTTAATGTGAAACAAGGCGAAGAAGCTCTACAGACGTTGAGAGCGCAGATGGGAGGTCCTTCTCCTTCTAATAACAACAGAGTCTACGAACCACCGGATGAAGTGTTGTCTTCGTCACCTACTAAGCCTCAGAAACAGAACCTTAGCTCTGGAATTGGATCTCTGATTCGTTCCAGATCTCAGAACTTTCTCCAGCTACGAACTGGAGGTCTTGGAATACATGATTTTGAGAATAACGGTATTTCTTCTTCACTATCGCCTATTCCGGCATCTCCCGTTGTTACTCCGGGGGGACTTTATGAGTTAAACTTACAGCAAAGAGCTCAATGTGAAAGTCGTGTAATTCCATATGTGATCACTGCATGCATGACGGATGTTTCTAAAAGAGGATTGACTTCAGAAGGCATTTATCGTGTTAGTGGATCGGCACTGGCCATAGACAAAATCGAGCGGTATTTTGCCTCACTTGATACCAATACTATCAACCAACTAAGCAATCAGCTTTCTCAGAAGACCGCGGTCAAGCTTGATACCGATATTCATGCTGTAGCTGGTATGCTTAAGAGGTATCTGAAGAAGCTTCCAGAACCTGTGATACCTTTTAATGGATACGAGCAATTCATTGAAGTTGCAAAATTGCCTAATGATCAAGTAAGGGCTCAATCTATGCGGCAGTTACTCTCGATGCTACCTTCAACGAACCTTAAGGTGCTCAAATTACTTGTGGCTCATCTAAACGCAGTGGCTGCCAATGAGCAGTACACCAAGATGACGAGCAGTGCTTTAGCGACTGTTTTTGCACCTACTTTGGCAAGAGAAAGGGGAGGCGATCCACAGAGAGAGATTCTGGATAACGGAGCCAAGACCCGTGCTACAGAGTTTCTTTTACGTAACGCAACAAACGTATTCTGAAGTTGTGTATATATCCCTAATTCACCCTTATAAATATGTACATATAGATATCTCACAAAACATCTTTTATATCAGGACTACTATACATTTCGAAGCGTCTCTTACCCGTTCTTAGCAGATACTCAATGGTGGCGAAGTCTCTTTTGGAGATGTGTCGACTTTTATTGAATTCCGAGTGAATATAGCTGATCCAGTGAGACTTGGATTCGACAGGTTTCTTATAAGCTGCCCTTAGACAATCCCTATATAATGACAGAACTTCTTTCTGTAGGCCAGAGAATCTGATCTTAGGCATAACAGAAGAAAATGCCCAGACAAAGAAAGAAAGAAAGATAGAGAGAGGTATATAATAGCATCGATGAAAATTAGTGAGGAATGACTGCTATTAGCACTACTAACCATTTTTTTTATCAACTCGATTAAGTATATGTAGTTTTATCTAAGCAAAAAGAGAAAAGCAAAGCGTATATACCTATAAGAATAGGCACAATACCCACCATCTCTCAAAGTACCTAGCTCAGTAGAAGGTGGTTGGACGCTTTGGATAGAAAGTGTTCTTGGATTTGAAGACTCTGTGAGGCAATGGGAACTTGACATCCTTAACAAGGAACTGTTTGACGTATTGTCTTCTGATATCAGAGGTCTTTTCCAATTCGACAACCTTCAAAATGTGGATAGATCTAAATCTGGCTCTGTGTCTGGCAGCCAAATCACAATACATGGTCTCAACAGCATTGACTCTGGTAACATCTCTGTATTCCTTGTACATGTTGTGGGTACCAGATCTGGAGTCGTATCTGATCCAAATACCAAAGTTCTTAACCTTGGTTGGCTTAGCCTCACTGATGACGTTCAATGCAACAATCTCACCAGAAGCCTTCTTGACCTTGTGCAACTTCTTCAAAAAGTACCAGTATCTGGATTTGGCAACAACATAGTTTGGAGCAAAGATTCTCATTCTGTACAACTTTGGCTCTGGGACAGACTCGGTTGGGAGTCTTCTGCCAATGACTTGGTACTCGTGCAAACGGGACACTAGGAGGGTGTTAGTATGGAGGGTTCTATCGGTGAAATCATAGATGATATGGTACTTACTCTTCAATATTAGTCAAATGCGGTGTTTGTTGAAGCTTCTAACAAAGAGGAAGACTGTTATTGAATTCAACTGTAAGTGAAAAATCAAGGAAAAAATTTTCAGCCTCTACTGACTGAGGGCTTCTTCCCTTTCCGGCAGCTGAGAAAGTCGGGCTGTGCGAATATTGAAAAAAAAAATCGACTACAAGAAAAAATCAGGACTTAGAGGTGCGAAGTGTTTACAGCGAGGGTTTTATAGAATCACGTGGCTTATGAACTGAACGGGCACTTTTCTGTTCGACGCATGGTACAACTCGATCGACGCACTTCGGACAATCTTCACCACGATCCAACCAGTGATCACTAATTTAAATGAAATGCGCTACGATGATCGAATCGGCGAGTACGAACTATTTTTACTGTGCCTCGTTAGAATTGGAAGTAGTCATGCCCCTTCATGCCTCCTGCTTTATAGAAAGATCAAAAATTGAACCTCTTATCCCGTTGAGATTGCGTACTTGTACTTGAGTCGTTCCTCGTTTACTCAATTTCCAAAACGGAAGAACCTGCAATTTACTTTCTTGAGAAATCGGCTGATTCTCGCCATACCCTTGCCCTATATGGTAATCTAATATGCATTAAGACTTTCGTAGCGAATCTTCTGCGACCGGATCTCTGTCAGGCACATATACTTAGCGTTGTGCATCAATAGGTTAATGCATGGATGAAAAAATTTAGGAATTCTTTATAGCCGTCTGGCATCCACAAGGGAACCACGCCGAGGCTCCTAGCAGGACCTCCAGTAGGACCTCCAGTAGGACCTCTACCAGGACCTCTACCAGGACCCCTACCGGGGTGGCCTGGATCCACGGGGTCCACGGGGTCGACTGGATCCACAGTACCTCACGCCTCGTACACATCGTTCCGCCTCTTTCCCTATACGAACTACTCAAATTTTATCTACTGATTTTTTCGCTCGTGCATTTACTACGCTTAATCGTATATAATAAACTAGATCTGCTGCTAAGAAGAAGCAGATTTTATCAAAACTTTTGCAGTCAGGTATCTTTCGTTTCAAATATGACTGAAATCTTCAACTCTACCGTTCTAGAGAACTTGACTTCTCCTAGCTTGGTCCAGGTTACGAAGAATGTGTTTGCGACACAGAGCCAACTTAATGTCCTTGAAAAATTATGGGCTGCATGGTATGCGTACATGCAGAATGACACCTTGGCCACTGGTCTTATGTTTTTCTTGACTCATGAGCTCTGGTACTTTGGCAGATGTCTTCCTTGGTATATTATTGACAAGACTCCTTATTTCCGTAAGTGGAAGCTTCAGCCAAACTACATTCCTTCTGACAAAGAGCAGTGGGAGTGCTTAAAGGCCGTCTTAAGGGACCACCTATGGCTTGAAGCTGCCCCAATATGGACTTTCCATCCATTGTGCAAGTCCCTTGGTATTAAGGTGACTGTTCCTTTCCCTGCTTTACACACTATGCTCTGGCAATGGGCCTTGTTCTTCGTTCTCGAAGACATGTGGCATTACTGGGCACACAGATTATTCCACTACGGTGTCTTTTACAAGTACATTCATAAGAAGCATCACCGTTATGCAGCTCCATTTGGTTTGAGTGCTGAATATGCTCATCCTTTAGAGGTCGTTTCTCTTGGTGCCGGTACTGTTGGTTTCCCTATTCTATATGCCTTTATCACTCATGATTTACACTTGTTCACCATTACCTGTTGGGTTATCTTTAGATTGCTTCAGGCTGTGGATTCTCATGCCGGTTACGATTTCCCATGGTCTTTGCATCACTTTCTTCCCTTCTGGGCTGGCGCTGAGCACCATGATAGACATCACCACTACTTCATTGGTAATTACGCTTCTTCGTTTAGATGGTGGGATTTCGTCATGGACACTGAAGCTGGTCCTATCAAGAAGGCCGAGAGAGAAGGTAGAAAGAAGTCTAAGATTTCGGCCAAGAACGAGTAGAGTGACTGAGAACGCTGGAGATGTAAAAACTTCGTGTATTCATTGTTTCCTTCTTTGCATCCTTTAGAACAAGTGATGTTCAATTCTTCTATTATTTTATCGGCGTGAGGACTGAAGGTCCCACGTGTCTACTACCTCTATATATGTCTTTTTTGCGCATTCATTTTTGTTGTTGGTTTATCCCTTATTATTATTATTATTATTATTTTACATGACTAATACATTAATGTCAGGTATCTATTATGGATAGGTAGTTGAAGGAGAGTAAAATGGATCAGCTATATGAGATCAAGAGCCGAGATGAAGAAGAAAGGAGACTAAGTTCCTTACATCAGTACATCCGTACACCATAAAATTAACTCCACTCGCGTGGCGATAAGTTATGATCTCTTCGTTCCTTAGGAAGGGGGACCCTTGGCTATCATCGCTCTCTTCACATAGCCTTTATATTTAACTACAACACAATGCCTGAGCAGACCAATCGAGGACAGCTGTTTATATTTCTTCTTCTCATGCTGTACTTCATGTCCAGTGCGCCTCCTCAAGATGCTGGTTACCCTCCTCCAACAGCGCGCAAGCGTATCATGAAAGAGTTTCAAGGGGAGCTTGAGGAATCACGCAAATCCTTGGCTGGCGATTATGAACAAGGATACGGAAATCTTACAGGATTTAGGTTAAGTTACCACGATGCTATATTGGGCAGAAACCTCTCCGATTGGCCATTTTCCGACCACCTTAATCATCCTTACGAAGAGACCGAAGAATTTAGCATTTTGCCAAATGTTGTTAGTCGAAGGGCACGTGATGTTTGGAATACCGAATCCAGAACGGTAGAGTTACCTAATGAAGATAGTGACACGCATCCTTCCAAGCATAGATCTGGAGTGTATCACCAGAACGTTACGGGATACGCCAGGGGAACATTCCATAAAGAGAAGATATCTTTGGTGCCCATACAAATGGAAGTCCCAGCCTATTACGACAAACTCAGAGAGTATAAACAGATTCAGAACGAGATCAACTTTGGTAATGACCTAGGACGGACTTCTCCTTTTGAGGACGACGAACCTGATCATTCTGACACTCCTGTAGATATTCCCGTCCAGCCTAAACGTCCTGGGAACATCACAGCCGTCTCTGGAATTACCAAGTTTTCTATGTACAACACAAAAGATGAAGAAATGGCCGAAAGTGCGGGTGAGACAACTGCTGTCGATCTTATAGTGACACTCAACGACAATGGAGAACACGATGAGCAGCAGGTCAGCCTATCTGGTTTATACCATATAGACAATGGCAACCTTGTGGCCACTACGCGGTCTGCGAAGTTTGCTGGGATCTATGCTCTTCCACATTTAAATTTGGGACCTGGAAAACATTTCAACTCCACTAGAGAGCTCTATTTATTGAGAAGTAACCGCACTGCTCCCGAGGATATCACATTTTCATTTGTGGACCAGCTACTCGAGGATAGTGCCAGCTGTGAGTACGTTGCGTATTTACATTTTGAGTCCACTGATATGGACCTTAAGGAGATCCATCAGATCGATGACGAACTTACCAATCCTATGGGAAGACCTCACAGAGTTCCACCTAAACTTCGCATAACCGGAGGTGTCCTCTACTCTCCAGATTGCGGAATAATGCTTGATCTTGATCCTGCGGAGGGACCGAGAAACGAGGTTTATACCAATGATCTTAGACGCACCATTATATTCCTCTCCTTCATCGTGTTGGCGCAGATCATTCTTTTCGTCAACCAGATGAACGTTACCAACACACCCTCCACTCTCTCCAGAATCTCCTTTTGGACTTTGGCCTTAATAAATGTAGCAGACGGCTCTTTCAGTATGATTGCTTTGCTCTGCTCGATGATCTTCAAGGATTTGTACCTCCAGTTTGTCTTTTGCGCCTTCTTGGCGTTTACGTGCTGTTCCATATTTGAGATGAAATATAACATAATGGTGTATTCTGCACAGATTAACGAGAGACCCATCACTTGGAGAACTGCTCTGCAGGGAACTCCTCTTGACGAGAGAACCGAGGAAGGGAACGAGACCACTCCTGCTATCACTGCTCCGACTCCGCAACCCCAGGATGACCAGACTATTGCTGCTCAACTTTATACAAGGTACTTTTGCACGCTCATATTTCTATTTTTTGGGTTGAGTGTGACTACTTGGCCTATCAAACAACGTAGGGTGTTTGAATACATCACGTTGACAGTCTTTAACTCTTATTGGTTCCCTCAGATCTACCGAAACGTGATTCGGGGATCCCGAAAGTCATTTACCTGGCAATTTATCCTTGGCACCTCTATTATTCGCTTGGCACCAATTGCCTATGCTTGCATCTTTCCCAATCCGTTCTACCACCATCCGGACTACATGTTTGTGGTATTTTTGAGCTCTTGGATTGCCATCCAACTTTTTGCTTTGTTTCTTCAGGAAATACTCGGACCTCGATTCTTTCTTCCTGAAAGGTATCTCCCAAAGACCTACAAATATCATCCATTACTTACCAAGGGAGACTTGGAAAACGGCTACAATTTTGAGAGTTTTGTTGACTCTGACCAGCCGCCTGGATCTACGCTCAAGTGTAAACTAGACTGCACCATTTGTATGCAGTCTCTGGAAATACCGGTCATAGATAATACTGTAGAGAATACGGAGCTGCATGAAAGCATGGCTAGTAATGCCCGAAACTTGATGGCTACGAGAGCATACATGGTTACACCTTGCAGGCATATTTTCCATACAGAATGTCTAGAGGGTTGGATGAGGTACAAATTACAATGTCCCGTGTGCAGAAATAGTCTTCCTCCGTTGTAGTACTGATATATAGGTAATCATGAAACCACTAAAAAAATGAAGAAAGAGACCCCCAAAATAGCTTCCAAAATGCTGGGACGAATACCGTCGGAGTTTCTATACCCTTTGAGCGGATCAATTACTCGCGAACTCGGGGCTATATAATGCAGTGAGTTTTTCATCGAAATCCACGTTCTTGTTCAGCTGATCTCTGCAATTCAACCTCCCAGAATGACCGTCAAACAGTACAAGGCGTGCCTCTTTGATATGGATGGTCTCCTTATAAACTCTGAGGATATTTATACAAAGTCTTTTTCTAAAGTCTTGATCGAAAATTTTGGTAAGGAGCAGGGTCTTACGTGGGATGTTAAAGTGAAGCTTCAAGGACTACAAGGTCCAGATGCTTGCCAGGTAGTGCTCGACAGTTACCAATTGAACGATGTCACCACAAACATGGAATTTCTTAGACTCACCTCTGAAGAGCAGGAGAAACTATGGCATACAGTGCAGTTTCTACCGGGGGCTTCGGAGCTTATTCAATATCTTCACTCAAGAAATATTCCCATGGCACTCTGCACTTCTTCGTCATACGACAAGTTTCTTGCAAAGACATCCCATTTGCAGGAGTTTAAGTTGTTTGGCGATAAGGTGGTGACGGGAGACGATCCAGAAGTGACTGGTAAGGGTAAACCTTTACCGTATGTTTGGTGGACGGGATTAAGTAAGATTAATAAGGGACGTAGCGAGGAAAACGCGATCAAGGCAGAAGAATGCCTTGTCTTTGAAGACGCTGTCTTGGGATTCATCAGCGGTAAACGGTCAAATGGCTACGTTATTTGGGTGCCAGATGTCCGCGCAGTAGAGGTGATGGAGCAGGATCAGATTGATGAATTGGTGGGTCCTGATAACAAGCACGGTACTCTTCTCAAGTCGCTGGAAGAATTCCAACCGGCATCATATGGACTCTAGATTGGGTATGGTATAAATTGAATTTTTACTTTATTACTTAGTAAGGAGCGTTTCTGAATAGGAAGGAGACACTTTCACCGTTGTGTAATCTTCTAATGGCCTCAGCCAAGACACCAGAGATGTCTATAGAATCTAACTTAGGGCAAAGTTTCATCTTGTCTTCAAATGGCACAGTGTTGGTACAAACGACCTTGGAAAGCCTAGAGCTATTAATGTTATCGATGGCTTTACCACTCAAGATACCGTGAGTCACGATAGCAATGACAGAATGAGCCCCATTATCCAGTAACACCTCGGCTGCCTTCGACAATGTACCGCAGGTATCAGCCATATCATCGACAATGATGCACACTTTATTTGCAACATCACCAACAAGAACCATACGACTCACCTCGTTGGCTCTGGCTCTCTCCTTGTGGATCAATGCAAAGTTCAAATCCAATCTATCGGCCAAAGCGGCGGCCCTTTTAGCACCACCGGCATCTGGTGACACCATGATAGCGTTTTTAACGTCCAGGTTCTCTCGGATATATCTGAGGACAGAAGGCTCTGCATACAAGTTATCGACGGGACTGTCAAAGAAACCCTGAATTTGCGCAGCATGCAAATCCATCGTGATCACATGATCACATCCTGCAGTCGTCAACATATCGGCCATCAACTTGGCAGTGATTGGAGCTCTGCTTTTATCCTTACGATCTTGACGTGCGTATGGAAAGTTGGGTAGTACAGCAGTGATTCTTCTGGCAGACGCAGTTTTGCAAGCGTTTATCATAATGAGTAACTCAAGAACTTTGTCGTTGACAGGACCAGAACCTATTTGCATGATAATGTAAATGTCTTCATCTCTGATAGACTCTCCAATAGAGAAAGTGATTTCTTTATTAGAGTCTCTTATGAAATACACTGATGAAAGGGCGAGTCCCAGGCGCTTGGCTACAAGCTCCGCAAGATGCCTGTCAATATCACTGGCTAAAAGTTTGATTGAGTTGGTCGACATGGCAATTTTTTAGGCGTGGGCACAAGGCAACGGAGGAGTCAAGAGGTCCATTGATGAAGGGGAAGGGTGAATTAAAATTTTTTTATTTTAAGGGCACCCAAAAAATCTGTTGCATTAAAAGAGATGCATAAATATATTAATGCGTTCTATCCTTATCTATGTATATTCATTCTGTCTTAGATTACCTTCATGTCCACCTTGAATTCAGCAGATTTCATCATTAACTCAACAACAAAGAGAGTAAGCCTTCCGCCTCTGATATCTCCTAAACTTCCATCTGTATTGCTTGAAAGGTTCTCTATACCTCAGTTAAAGATAGGGGATATCTGCATTGAACAATCCAAGAGCAAACCGAGAGAACGGTCGGGACAACGGTCGGGACAACGGTCGAGACAACGGTCCCCGATAAAGCCAGATCATCCAGCTGTGAATGATTACGTTTTGATAGCCAAGGGTTTGAAACATGACGGAGAAAATAAGTTCAACGGTAAAGATTATAAGCATGCAATTCTTTGTTTTACTGAGTCTCTCTTGCTATTTGTCATTGACTTCTATCTCAATGAAAAGAAGGCCCTTCAGAAACGTCAGGAATCCAAACATCCTCTGAAACTTCGTGAAAAGGAGTGGATAAGTCTAGTCAAGTACAGCCTGCATATAGTGAACAATTTCGACTCTCTTAAGGCAGAGATTCCAGAATTGAAGTATCTCTTTGGCCTCTGTCATTATGTGAATGGATTCATACTTAAACACATGATTAACTTGAAGGAGCAGAAACTAAGGGAGGCCATGGACGAGGCTGTTGCTCAATCCGTCACAGATAAACACAGACAGGTGATTATGACGCAGAAGCTGTTGAAGCTAAGAAGAGCGTCAAGGAATTCACTACGCAAAGGAGAAGCCCTGCTATCACTGTTTGATGTTATAGAAAAGTTCCCTCACTTGTTCAAACAGAGCAAGAGAAGTATCGATGATGTAAATCTAGAAGAGTTCATTCTTCCAGGCCATGGACCAGAGCATGGAATTGACTACTGCTTACCAATAGCAGAACATACATTCAGCTTGATAACGATGGTGAACTTCGGAATGTTTTTATTGAAAGACTGGGCTATATTGACCGGGGTGAACGACTATAAGTGGAGTATATAAATAAAATAGATAACAAAGTCTCTTTTCTTTTCTTTTCTTTTCTCCTACTGAGCCAAAGTGTCTGGATATAGGTAGAATGAGATAGCTATAATAAGATAGGTGCAGATCAACATAGCACCTTCTAACCAGTTAGATTCTCCATCAAGGATTAAGTAGTTCGTTATGAACACCGAAACAAACATCACTGCAGTTTCGTACGTAGAGAAGTAGAGGGACATTGGAACATCGATAGCCCATCCGATTAAGACCAAAAGCGGAGTGACAAATAAGGCTATTTGTATAGAAGAGCCGACAGCGACCCCAATGGCCAAATCCATCTTGTTTTTGTAGGCAACAACGATGGCCGTAACATGCTCTGCCGCATTACCAACGATAGGAATGACGACCAAACCAATAAAAGTCTTTGAAAGACCCGAAGTTTCGACGATATCGTCTATCGAAGACACCAAATAATCCGCACAGATAGAGACAAGCAAGGTAGTAATTGCCAAAACGATGACAGATTCCCAGGCTCCCAAATGTTGCTGTTGGCGCTCCTTACCCAAGTCATAGATGGATTTGGGTCTGACAACAATATTACCTCTTTTGGCAAGATGATTGGAGGAACGGGAAGAGGGAGAAAGAGACCGATCAGCAGCGGCAGCTGAAGGAACAGATGATGAATCAAAGGGACCAGTGTAAGCATCAATAACAGGACTATTACTGCCATCACTGTCCGAATCTTCAAACAAGAAAGCATGGGTCTTCAATTGGAAAAACATGTACAAACAATAGACGACCAAAAGTAAAAGAGAATTACCACGGGAGAAGTCTAAGATTTTGTCACTTAGGGCGGGAGTCTTTTCAGGTAATGAAGCATGGAAAGCCGCAGGAAGAAGCAAGCCAATGACAGAAAGAGCCAGTAAAGAGGACATGGTTTGAGCGACGGTCTGGTTGAACGTCTGCTGAGAATAACGAATACCACCAGCAACGAAACAGGATCCTAAAACAAGCAACAAGTTGGATAAGATAGAGCCTAACATAGAAGCCTGAACAACAGTCACCTGGTTTTGCATTAATGCAATGATACTAACGATGACCTCGACAGCATTACCGAAAGTAGCGTTCAGCAAACCAGCAATGGAATTATTGTGAATACTTTCACCTAACTCTTCTGTTGCATAGGCCAAAACAGAGGCCAATGGGATGATACCAAGGAAATTGAGGCAAAATACGGACGTAGAGCCCCAGTGGAACCAGTCTGCCAAGATGCCCAATAGGACAAATATCAAGAGCCAATTGATTGGGGAAGATCTAATGGCTAGCGAGAAAGGTCTGGAGACATACTGCAGAGCGTTTGTATCCCTAATATAACTGGGAAGCAAAGATGTTGATTCGGACGGCATTATGAGGAATTGATTCAGTAAGTGCTAACGTACGAGACATTAGAAGAATATGAAAAATAGGTTGCAGTTTGCTCCAGCGCATAAACGTGACGTACATAAAATCAAAAATACATAAAGTTATAGATGCATATAATCTGAATGCATAAAATTATAGATGCATATGGTGTACAGGCGTACTTAGTGGACATGGGAGGTTCCCTGCTTGCACCTAATTTACTTGTTGATGCTGTATTCCGCCGTACCGCTAAACATGAGATATATACCATTCAACAATTGGATCATAGAAAGTAATCATTACTGCCCCATTAGGACTAAATAGAGACATCAGAGTGGTCAGCGATAGAGACACTGAAATTTCCGCATTGGGAATTAATTGAGTGCATATGAAATAGCGATCGACTAACAGTCGGTCGGCGTGAATTCTACCACGCGCAGTGCGACCCAAAGGAGCGCGTTATTCAGAACATCACAGATCGATCTAAATGCTTCAGCCGTATGCGCCCTATGACCTCTTGGCAGCCGTCAAAACACGGAACGCGGTGAAGGCGCAAAATTAATAGTAACCCCTTTGCAAATAATGTTCTCAAAGCAATATACCAAAACCTTTTTCGGACACCACAAAACGCGTGGAAAAGGCCTTCGAGGATACCCAACCCGCAAGGTCACTCGAAGGGGGTGTTGCCAACCGGTATCTACATGAGGGTAAGAAATAAAGAGCGACCTCCAGGCCAGACTACTCACATAAATCCACAATCAAGTGTTCACCGGGCCCCGAGCCCCAAAAGCTCCCTAATTTCTTATTGCGCTCTGGCGTGAAACATTAACCAAATCGGGAAATCACGCGGGCTAGAAATCGGGCAGTATGGTGAAATTCTCTAACGTTTTTTTTTTCAATTTTTCAAACTTTTATTCAGATTGGGAAATTCTAAAGGGGGGTCTTCTCATTATGTCCATGTACGGCTGCAACACAGAACTAACAAGACTGTTGTTGAATGAAAAGTCAGAAGCACTTTTACAATATATATGAACGAGATGTTCCCTTGGTAACCACCACAGCTTCTTGCTAGTGCACCAATATACACTTGTCGTTTTTTTTCTTAGCTTAGTGAAGCTTTAGTATATTCATTCTTTCTCTGTCAAGCTTAGTACAGGTCCTTTCATTCCTTTCCATCATTCCGCTGTCCACATTCCGAAATGTCTGATTTAGAAGCTCTTCACGTCTTTGTCAAAAGACCTGTCTCCGAGGAGATGATCCAATTTTTGGTTGACACTACAAACTCTGTTATCACCCTTAGTTCATGCCCAGATCACTACCCCACAGATGGATACCACGGCTATCTCACACCACCTTCTACACCTCCATTGTCTTCCGTCAAAAGTTCCAAGATTCCTTCTTTATTCAAGTTCATCGAGCATCTAATCAAGTATTCCCACGTTCCTACTTCCACACTCATGTCTTCTTTGGTGTATCTCACGAGACTCAGACAGGTGCTACCTCCTAATTCAGTTGGCATGGAGTCCACTAGGCACAGAATCTTTCTTGGTGCTTTGATTCTCGCTGCAAAGAGCCTAAACGACTCCTCTCCACTCAATAAACACTGGTGCAAGTACACCGATGGTCTCTTAACCCTGAACGATGTTAATGCCTTGGAGCTCGATATGATCGAATATCTGGGCTGGGACAACCTCACCATTTCCAACGATGATCTCGTCAAGAATCTTAGCCATTTCTTGGAACCAATCAAATGGAAACTTAGACACGAAAGAGAGCTCAAGTTATCTGAGGCCAGAGCTGCAGGCTTTGCTGCTGCTGATGTTGTGGTTTCTGCACCGCTTGCATCTCCTACAGAGCCTCTTTTCGCTCACAGCAACTCTTCGCATTTCTCTATACCCCATCCTACTTATTGCTCTGGCGATTATATACCTTCACCAACTTCTTCTGTTGGTACTAGTTCCTCTGTGGCTCCGATGTCTGTCGATTCTTCTATGCTTTCAGTTCCTTCCTTGGCCTCATCGTCATCTACAACTTCTGACTCCACCATTTCTAGTATACTGACCGATTCACTCTACTCAAAATCTCCAAAATTGGCCAATATCGCTGGCATATCTTTGAAGCCCCTAAGACTCAAGGGTTACGTTGATTCTCTTTCAAATAAAGAGAACAACTATAAACTGTCAGCGGACTACTCACATCAACCTCGTATGGCAATCGAGAGCCTTTAATCTGGGCTGTTCTTCTTGTCACCTTTTCTACCTACAACCTAATACTTATTATACCCTTATTCTTCCTATTAAGTGAGCAAAAATAAAATATACATTTACACTAAAGGTTTTATCAGTAGTAGTATCGAATTAAGGGAAATCAAAACAAAAACAGAAACAGAAACAAACCAAAAAAACGAATCCAGAAGAAGAGTGTAGAACTTTAACGCTAACGCTTTCCCCTTCTTCAGCTGTATAAATCATCTTCATCATCTTCAACAGATCCAAAAGCTGCACCTGATGCATCACCAGTTCCAGCGGCCCCATTGGCACCATCGGCAGCTTCTGAAGCATCGCCATCAAAGTGGAAATGAGACATCTGTCCTCTTGCAGCCTGCATTTGTTGAGCATAAGCCTCATATCTTCTTAATTCGGCTGGAGACACAGATCTCTTGGCTGTTTTCATGGCTTCTTCGAAATGATGTCTAGTAATGTATGGAACAGGATCTGGACGCTCATCCTCCTCAACATCTTCGTCACCCTCGGCATCAACCTTCATCTCATCACCATTATCAGACTTTTCCTTTTCTTTATCTTTGGCCTCTTGCTCGTCCTCATACTGCTTCTGCGCTTCGATAGAGTCCTTGATGGCATATTTTGCAGCTCTTTGCACAATATACGATAAATCGGCACCCGAAAAACCATTACTAACTCTAGCAATGGCATTCAAATCGAGGCCTGGCTCCAACGGAGTCTTCCTTAACTGGGCTCGCAAGATCGACATTCTAGCAGCTTCGTCCGGCAAAGGAACGTAAATAAGCTGGTCTAAACGGCCCGGTCTGAGAATGGCAGGATCAATCTGATCAGGTCTGTTTGTGGCACCAATGATAAACACGTTTTTCTTGGAGTTCATACCATCCATTTCTGTCAATAATTGATTCACCACACGATCCGAGGCTCCACCTGCATCTCCCATATTACCACCTCTGGACTTGGCAATTGAGTCCAACTCATCCAAGAACACAACGGTAGGGGCAGCAGCACGAGCTTTGTCAAAGATATCACGAATGTTGGACTCAGACTCACCGTACCACATACTCAACAACTCTGGACCTTTAACAGATATAAAGTTGGCACTGACTTCAGTGGCCACGGCTTTAGCAAGTAAAGTTTTACCTGTACCAGGAGGACCAAAGAACAAAACACCTTTTGAGGGAGAAAGACCAAATTTGGTATATTGATCTGGATGCAAAACAGGATACTCAACAGTTTCACGAAGCTCCTGCTTGATACCATCAAGACCACCAATATCTTCCCAAGTGACATTGACGCTTTCGACGACAGTTTCACGCAAAGCAGATGGATTGGAGTTGGAAAGGGCAAATCTGAAATCATCCATATTGACGGCCAAAGAGTCTAAGACCTCAGTATCAATGTTCTCTTCTTCAAGATCTATCAAGTCCATCTTCTCACGGATTTGCTGCATGGCAGCTTCGGAACATAGAGACGCAAGATCAGCACCGACGTAACCGTGTGTTTCCTGAGCAATAGTTTCCAAGTCAACATCGTCAGCCAACTTCATGTTTTTAGTGTGAATCCTCAAAATTTCAAGACGTCCGGTAGCATCCGGGATACTGATATCGACTTCACGGTCAAAACGACCGAAACGACGAAGAGCGGGATCAATAGAGTTAGGTCTGTTGGTAGCAGCAATCACCACAACATTAGAACGAGCCTTCATACCATCCATCAAAGTCAACAATTGAGAAACCACACGTCTCTCCACTTCACCATTAGTCTTATCACGCTTAGGAGCGATGGAATCAATTTCATCGATGAAAATAATAGCAGGGGCATTCTTATCAGCTTCCTCAAAGGCCTTACGCAAGTTAGATTCAGACTCACCGGCCATCTTGGACATAATTTCTGGGCCATTAATTAGAAAGAAGAAGGCACCAGTTTCGTTGGCCACGGCACGAGCCATTAAGGTCTTACCTGTACCGGGAGGACCATACATCAAAATACCTTTTGGAGGTTTGATACCGATTACTTTGAACAATTGAGGATGACGAAGGGGAAGCTCCACTAGCTCACGGATCTGGGCCATTTGTTTTCTGCAGCCACCAATATCATCGTATCCGACTTCATTTAGATTATTTTCCTCATCTTCACGATTGATTGGTTCACCTTCAGAGTGAATGATGGTATCCTGGGAAACGATAGCATAATCTTCGGGTTCAACTTCAACCACTTTAAACTCAACCTGTCTCATACCACCACGAACAATGAAGTGATCATTCTTACGAACAGGACGATAGGCATCGACGAAATATGGTTTCAAGTACATGTCGAATAAAGAGCCCGTAAGACCTTCAATTGAATCAGCAATAGGCAAGACAGAGATTCTGGTGGCAAATTTGATCTCGGGACAGGGATGAATTGTGGCGATATCACCAAGACGAACACGCAAGTTGTTACGAGAGACACGGTTGATTCGGCAAACACCGTCCTCCATATCATCATCGGCCAAGGCAATCAAAACGGTATCCTTTCTCTTTTTACCCTTAACAAGGACAGCATCACCTCTGAATAACTGCAATTTCTCCATAGTGTTTGAAGACATAGAAATGATCGAATTGTCGTCATTTGTAGCATCGTCGACAATAAGGGCGTTATCCTTCTTTTTTCTTCTGAGGATGGCAGTGGCAGTAGAATCTTCAGGCACTACGTCTGCACCTGAGGCATCTAATAAAGGCTTCTTCTTGTGATCGACCATGATGCAAGAGAATAATTGATCAAGATGATAATATTTTCCAGGTAAAGAAAAGAGAGAAATGCAATCCAAGCCAAGAAGACAGGAAGGCAAAAAAAAAAATAATCAAATAATAAAGTTACATAAATTGATTCGACGTGGTATCAAAAGATACGAAAGGAAGAAAAAGTTGTCGCGGGCGAGGGCGATAAGCTATGTAAGCAGGCAGGGAAGATGCTAGAAGATAGGGGCGAGTAATTTATGTAAATGGTTAGTTGTTCACTTTGGCTGCCAATTCGTCGGCGTACTTCTTCAATTCTGCCATATCGGCCTTTTTGGCGGGCCATCCTTCTTCCAAACCTTCATCGACATTAGGCTTTGGAATCAAATGGAAGTGGACATGATCAACGTATTGATGAGCAATTCTACCATTGTTCTGCAAAACGTTATAACCTGTACCTTCTGGAGAGTCAATCTCGAGACCCAAAGCGCGGACCAATTTCTTGGTGACTGGAAGAATATCCGATAGGTATTCATCGGGTACATTATGCAACTTTGCACCGTGATATTTTGGAATTATTAAAATATGACCCTTGGTAGTAGGTTCGATGTCTAAGAACGAATAACTGTATTTAGTCTCATAGATTTTGAAAGAAGGGATTTCACCTAGTAAAACGTGTTAGTATTGGAGATTCCAGGGGTGACGAGGAAGGGTAACGACAGAACTCAACTTACCCCTAATAATCTTGCAAAAAATGCAAGAAGCATCCAAGGCAGCAGAAGTTGACATGATTGGACAATTGATCAATACGTTGTGATTACTACAAACAATCTAGATAAGAAGAGTTGACTAACCTACTGCCTGTGACCTATTTTTATTTGCTCTTCTACCACCACCACCACCACTTTTCGCGACCATTGAGAGATATATATACATTTGATGTACATAAATTATATGCCAACCATACTTCCTACATGTCTTGCACCCATACTCGTTAGCACGCTAAGGCCCTGAGCACCAAAGGGAAAGTAACTTAATGTATAATAAGCGACGGCAAAGATTTCCACTATGCCCATAATCAAGGTCAAGACCGTCGATTTAAGTATGGCTGCACAATATAGCGTTCCAATGACGCTGCCGAAGAATACCACTGTAAAAGGTAGCCTTTCCTTGGAGATCAAATGCCGACAGTAGTCTGCAGGACCTTGGAGACATCCAAAGCTAAGAACAAAAAGGATCGAGCCTAAAGTCCAAAGCATGGCGAATTTACGCGGCTTTAACGTAAGCACTGGGAAAAGCAGAATACCAAGGCCAAAGCATACCAGGGAACCCAAAATAAAGAGAAAGAATCCAACTGTACGTTCAAATCTGGACATCTGGAACCAGGATGGCTCTTCCTGGGGTAAATCTTGGTTTGTAAGTGGTAGAACGTTATAGGCCTGTTCGTAACCGTCCTGGAGAGAATCCGCAGCGGCAGAAAATAACGACTTGGCACGGCCAGCCAAGGCTCCCATAGGCCCCGTGGCTCCAGTAGGCGAACCTAAGGATCCAGACGGTGATCCTGAGCTGGTTCGCCAGTTGGAAAGGAAATCAGCGCTGGAATCTGACATGGCAACGGTGGAAAGATATATAGTGATGTTACTGACGAATGAGTTTATGCGACTCCATGAATTCTAGGATTATTACTGCGCGCTCAGCATGCCGCGGCCTATTCTAAAATCCCACCAGGGACCCACAAGAAACCCACCGGGAACCCATCGGGAACTCATCCCACTACTAATACTTACTGACCCTTACATTAACTATACCTATCCGATCGGACCAGCCAACCTATTCTTCCCCATAATTATCGTATTGCACTTCTGGTCCCCCTGGCGGCGTTGTGTTAAGAAACTCCTTTAAATAAGCATCGGGGTCTTCTCCACCCTTCAATGGACTGTCCGAACTCAACGCAAACGGACTCGTAGTATTGGAATATGTTGTCGACGACACCGTGGGAGCAAACCCGAGACTCCCTATCTCCTGCTTCACTCTACCACCTTCAGGCCCGTTCAACTTGCCCTCCGGTACAGGAACTCCCGTTTCCACTAGTGTGGTAATCTTTGATGCCAATAACCCTTTACGGTCCTCCTGCATCAGCAGAATGTCTTGTAAATACTGAATGTAGTCCACTGACTTTGCTAGAATTGTACTCTTGTTGGCTCGTATCTCTTTCTTCTGTTGACTAGTCTTCAGTTTGGAAATGTCGCACAGAATAGAAGGTGGAATCAACGTCCCCAACTCTCTAATCTTCTCCTTAATGAGGTCTCTTCTCCTTCTTTCCACAGCATTATGAAGCTCTCTTCTTCTACTGAGCTTTCCTTCTTTAGACATTGCATTCTTGGGATTCAGATGCGATCCTACAGATGCGGGTGATCCAAACGCTTTCAAAGAAGGCGAGTTCATAGGCGAATTCAAGTAATTCTCATTGTAACTGCCTTGAAATGACCCATACGGAGATTCCGCCAACCCATCATACGTTGATGCCGGTGATAGCATATTGTTTAAGGATGTTCCCAATTGTGACGTATAGCTCTTACCCAACTGATTGCTAATAGATCCAGATCTTTTACTCATTGGTGGAGCCTCCGAAACAGGCCTTGGTGAAAAATACTGAGAATTGGTTCCGGAAGACAACCCCTGATTAGATCCATAGGCCTGTAATGCAGCTGCATCTGTCGAAATTGGACTGGCAAAGTTGTTTTCATCGTCCAGATTCAAGCTCTTACTATTTGTCTGACTGGTTGTGTTGCTGCTCAAAAAGAAGTCATCTGCTTTGAAGCTCGGCACCGCCTGAGCTCCATATGTATCCATATTTGCAATCTGTCCGTTACTGGTTCCAGTTTTCGCTATGCTGTTGATTTGACCGTGGACATTGCCACTGAAGTTGAGGCTTTCAGCCAAATTAGAGATGTCTGCAGGTAAATTCGGTCCCGTATATGGGGAAGCGCCGTCCCCGCTCAATCCGTAATCATCAACAGCTCCATTTGAGCCGTTGGAGCCACGGGGGCCATGGGAACCAAGGGACCCACGAGAGCTACGTGAAACGCGGTTGAAAGAAGAACCATTCTCATTGTACACGGCATTGCTGTTATAAGATTCAGCTCCTGGACCTAGTCCCGGGCCCGGACCGGTGTATATAGCATAACCACCATAGATATCAGAGTTATCACCAGGCACACTGGACGCGTTCCCAGGAATACTGGCCAGGTCACCAGGGGTATTGACGACACTTCCCTTATTATCGCCGTTGTAATTGTCAACGTACTCTTCGAGGGAGTCCAAAGAATCCATAGGCGAATAAACTTAGTCGACGGATAGAAGAAATGAAGCAATACAAAATGAAATTGACTGAATAATTCGACGCCTTCTAATGAATACTAGCTAGAATAAAGCTGCCGGCCACTGATAAATAAGAAAGCAGTTTATGCGCACGACAAAAGGTGCTTAAAGTTGGTACAACTAATTTATGTGCCGCGAATCTGAACGCGAAGCGAGAGAGTTCCGACTAAGACCGAGAGAAAAAGTTTCTTCCAGGAAATTGGGACGGGTGATGAGAAATGAGCGGGGGGGGGAAGAGGGGGAAAGGTGGCTGGACAGCACAGCCGAGGAAACTACCAATAGAGCTAAAGCCAAAGGTCAATGGAGAATGGAGTCAAGGAAGCCAATGGAGCCAATGGGACCAAAAAACCCAGCAAGCTTCAACGGAGGTAACTTTCTTCCTCATTGATGCATTTAACAGTCTTTGCAAGTCGTCATCTTCTTGGTCTGTACGTAGCCCTGATGGAGTAAACTTAGTCGATGTACATCTTTACACCACAGCGCGCGTTACGGATACTGAAATTTATTGCCCGATCGCGTTGACGGTCCTTGCGTGGATATACACATACATCTTTTTGTTTCCTTGTCAAGTTTGGAGCTATCCCCATTGAATGATTTGCTCGATCTGAAAACTATATCCTGTGTAAGTTGAAGCAGGCTTTATTTTTTTTCTTCTGTTAGATGAAAATGCAACGAGGTCGCCCTAAAAAGAGAAAGGTTACTGCGAAAGTGGTCAATCCACGTGAAGAGACAGATTTTACCGAGTATTATGACAATTTGAATGGAGAGGATGTGTTGGACGTCAAAGTTATTGAAGGACAGACAGAGAGCAAAGCCACTCATGATGTGATCTCGTCTACAGCTCTTTTGGACCAATTATATGAGGATACAGCTATTCGCGATTACGTAAGCACTAGAAAGTTACATGATAAGGAGATTTTGGACAGATTGAAACGACCTTGTTTCCGACATATAAAGGGTACTAATGATTGCGAAGAGTCTCTGGAGTCTCCGTCCAGAAGGTATATGAAATTGGGCTATCACGATATTCATTCCCGTAAAGGGGGAAAGAGGAGTACAGAGACGTATACCAGACCAGACGAGGGAAACTATGGACTTGTGAAGGGTGGTTTGTTATATAATGATTTGTTCCGGGTACTCTATGACATGGATGAACAGGATAAGCTCTTTGTGGAGCATATAAACAAGCTAAGAGACAAGAAAGGGTTGAATCCAACCAGTTATGAGCTGTTTGAAACATCCATGACGTTTTTAGAGATGCAGGACTTCTTTATTGAGCAGCTCCTACCACCTCCAGCAAAGAATCAGAACGCTGCAAATGAAAGACAGATTATTAGAGCTTCTATGTACGGATCAGATGATGGGAAGGGAGTATCTCCGGAAGAAGATCAATGCTGTGCTGTGTGCAATCGTAATGATTGCGACAGTTCTAACGCCATTGTCTTCTGCGATGGCTGTAATATTGCTGTGCATCAGGAATGCTATGGAATTCCATTTATTCCAGAGGGTCCATGGCTTTGTAGGCGATGCCTTATCTCCAGGAATCAGAACCAACGGTGCCTTTTTTGTCCCAGCACAACGGGCGCATTCAAACAGACTGACAATGGTTACTGGGCGCACGTGATTTGCGCTTTATGGATCAATGAATTGTACCTTGCCAACCCTATTTACATGGAGCCCATAGAGGGTATTCAAAACGTGCCGAAGAATCGATGGAAGTTAACATGCTATATTTGCAAGAGAAGGGTGGGTGCATGTATTCAATGCTGTCGAAATTCGTGCTTTTTGGCATATCATGCGACATGTGCGAGGCGTGCAGACTTGTATCTACGTCTGAAGAAAGGTATCAAAGGAGCTATCGACAATCAGTCCACGCTGGTAACTTTTTGCGATAAGCATACACCTAGGGAGTGGGCATTAACCCATGGAACCCGATTGGGAATTGAGAAAACCAGACTTTTCTATTCTTTGAGCAACATCAAACGTCGTTCCGAAGAGACCAATCGGATATCAGTGACATCTGACATCAAGAAGGAGTTAACTAATACCAAGAGCTATCTTTTCAGATGGTCTACTCACAAAGGAGCACCTGTAGTTCCCATATTATTCGTTAAGAGACTGCAGGAATTTTTCAAGAAAGAACACCTTGATATCCAGGGGTGCCTTGAATTCGCCATTTTGGTTTCTAAGTATTGGACGTTAAAAAGAGAGGCCAGCAAGGCACCATTAATACGACGACCAGATCCGAGTAACTACAGTTCTTTAACAGATGAGCAAGTCGAAGAGAGATTTACAGTTCTGAATAAAATCAAAGAGGATGTGCTGAAGTTGACCGACATTTCTGAGAGTGCAGTGAAACATTCAGAGGTCTCGAAAGCTCTCAATGATGAGATCATCAATCAAGCAGAGCTTATTCACTTTCCTCAGCTATATGCGGTAGACAGTTTAGGCCAACTGCTACTGAAATGTGACAAATCTAACGTTTTGAGCAATGCCTTGCAGGATAAGGATCTGAACTCTCAGGGAGTTCCAAGTGGACAGGAGATCATCGAAAAGATAGCTCTACATCAGTATCAGACTACGCAGACATTAATAAACGATATTGAAAAGTTGACTGATTATGTCGTCACTCACGAAAGCAAAAGCTCCGGAATATATCGGCTACTCAAATCAACTTGGGGCAAAATGAAAAAGAGAAAATACACGGAAACTTTGAGGATGGAGAAACTTGCTGCAGACACGGGCATCGAAGATTTGAAGGAACGTAAGCGAGAAGGTCTTCAGACTAAGAAAACGGAAGACAAGGGTAAGATGGTCAGAGAGGATGCACCTACATCGAAGGATATCCCTATAGCCAAACGCTTGAGAGAATAATGACAATTAGTGCTAATTGAGTTTTAAAAGGTCTTAAATTGATAAAAAAAGGACAAGAGTAAAGAGCGCTCATAAAGAATAAAGCACCCTAGTATTAAAAAGAAAAATTGCTTACAATCTGTCGTAATATTCCTCGTAACTTGGAACATCCTCCTTCATTCCTCTTTTCTTTCTGGTTTCATGAACAATCTCACCGGCTTTAGAGGTGCTATCAGTTGGGTCACCAGTCATGGTAGCGTAGTGATCGAAGATCATCTGTGGGAAAGCTTGGCCACCGGTAGCCTGTCTCAACTCACCGGTGAAACCAAAGGATTCATTGACAGGTAAGAAAGCCTTGACAGTGAACAATGGAGTACCAGGTCTCTGCTCTTCAGAAATAATCTGACCTCTCTTCTTGTTAAGAACAGAGTAGATACCACCGATAGCAGTTTCAGGACACTGAACCTCAACCATAAAGACAGGTTCCTGAATTCTTGGCTCAGCCAATAACATGGCAGCAAATGTAACTCTTCTCATGGTTGGCATAATCTGACCAGCACCTCTGTGAATAGCATCAGCATGCAAAGTGACATCCAACATGTTGTATCTGATACCTCTCATCTGCTCACCAATAACTGGACCTTCCTTAGTTGCCCACTGGAAACCGGAATTGACATGATCCTTGATTTCATTCAAATACTGAACAGCCTTGGTCGAGTCAACAACAACATTTGGACCTTGACCGTCAGGACCGAAACACCAGATCTTTCTGGCATCCGTGACATCCCAACCGTAATCATCAGCCATCTGTCTAGCTCTGACCTTAAGATCGGCTCTGACATTCACCTTACCATTCTCGATACCCACAGTACACTCTTCAGTCATAGGCTCGGCCCTCAAGTAAATTCTGTTATGCTTATTAGGAGACTTGGACAAAGCAGTCTTAGAAGACTTGGCAGCGACAGTCTCTCTGTAGGAAACAACAGGAGAAGAAACCTTCAATGGAACACCAGCATGGTCCTGCTCCAAATCCTGCAAACAAACCTCCAAATGTAACTCACCAGTAGCAGCAACGATATGCTCACCAGACTCAGACATGTAACATTTGACACAAGGGTCAGACTTGGATAACCTCTTTAAACCCTCAACCAACTTAGGTAAGTCGTTACCGTTTTTAACATCAACGGCAACCTCGACAACGGGAGAGACAGAGAATCTCATCACCTTCATATTGTAAGCGGACTCATCGGTGGTCAAAGTACCACTCTTCAACAAGTATTGATCAATACCGACCAAACCAACAATATTACCGGCTGGACAGTCGTCAATGGCCTCGACAAAACGTCCCATCATCAAAACGGTTCTCTGGATAGCCTTGACAAACAAGTCATCCTTCTTGCCAGGTATGTAGTTAGGACCTTGGATTCTAACCTTCATACCGGATTTAACGGTACCGGCGAAGATACGACCAAAGGCGTAGAATCTACCCTTATCAGAGGTAGGAACCATCTTGGAAATGTACAACATCAAACCTGCTTTAGGATCACAGTTCTTGATGGCAATGCAGTTAGCGTCATCCTTTGGACCTTCATACAAAAGCTCTGCTCTGTACTTCTGAGCAGTAACTGGAGATGGCAAATGTAAGATGATCATCTCCAACATAGCATCAGCGGCAGGTAAGAACTTTCTCATGACGACCTTCATCAATGGCTTACCTTCCAAGTCCTTCTCATCACCCTTCAACTGGACTCCCAATTTCTCGATCATAAGTCTGGCATTCTCGACCTTACCGTTCATGATGGCATTAATAAGTTTGAAAATAGGGTCCAAAACAAACATATTGAAAGATCTCTCCAAAGTATTGCCCTTGTGGTCGGTACCCTTGTTGGTCCACTTCTTGTTCTTAGGGTTGAAGAAATGATCACCCCATAATCTGGCCATCATCTTCTGTCTGTCAACACCAAATTTGCTGGAGTACTTGTCAGCAAATTCTCTAATGGTGAAAGCCCAACCGTGCAAACCAGAACCGAAAGCAACGGTTCCCTTGTAAGGATAGACCTGAACATCACCAAGAACTTTGTCCTGATAGGTGGAGATGACAACGTTAACAGACTCGATAGTTCTGGAAAAAATTTGGTACAACTCTTCCTTGTCAACCTGCAATTCCAAAATAGCTCTATCAACCTTGTTGATAATCAAAACAGGCTTGATACGTTCACCTAAAGACTGTCTCAAAACGGTCTCGGTCTGGACACAGACACCTTCAACGGTATCCACAACAACCAAAGCACCATCGGTAACTCTCAAAGCGGCAGTAACCTCTGAAGAAAAATCAACATGACCGGGGGAATCAATCAAGTTAATCAAAAAACTATTACCTATGGTCTCACCTTCGATCTCCTTAACGTCATCGTCAGTCATCTCAGCGTAAAGAGAGATGGCAGTAGACTTAATGGTAATACCTCTTTCCTGCTCATCCTTTCTGGTATCAGTATATCTGGCCTCACCAGCTTTACCGGCAGAAATAATACCAGCTCTCTGAACCAAAGAATCGGTCAATGTAGATTTACCGTGATCCACGTGAGCAATGACGGACATGTTACGGACATTCGTAACCTGGTCCATCAAAGCTCTGATTTGCGCAACTGTGAAGTTAACCATCTCGAACTATAATACTTGTACTATCTTGAGTTTTGGTTGAAATATGAACTCTGTAGCTTCAGATGGAAAACCTTTAAAGACTTTCAAAAAGAGCGTACTAGTATTAAATTAATAAGAAATGAATACCCCTTCTCTCTATACCGATGAAAAAAATTTTCAGTCTTTTGTTTTTTTCCTCCAAATTTTTTTTTGTCTTCACGACTAATTAATATCCCTCACCACAGGTAATCGGAAGCCTGATGAGGTTCCCGCTCTCGTGGGGAAAAAAATTTTCATATAATTTTTTTTATTTTTCATTATCAGGGTAAGCTTACGTAATAAAGATACTAAAAGTATTAAGCCATCAACCAGACCATCACTGCCTGAAGAACGAAGGAGTAGATAAACAAGAACTGGGTTCTGAGCCTTTTACTTGCAGCAGAAACAGTTCCACTTTCCAAGCCACCAGGTAGAACCACGTATCTAAGAGATCTCATAAGAAAGAATCCTAAAGAAAACACCAACACTAGGAAAAACACAATCACTATGAGATAAGAATTGACAGTGTTTTTGAAGATCATCAATAACAAAGTAGTGACGAACTTGTAACCGCTGTAACTAACCAAGTCCCATATCTTGCTGTTTTTTGAATTGATTGCCAAGGTATAAAATGACAATTTCAAAAGTAAAACGTCCATTAAGTAAAAGGCCAACGTTCTAGTTAGTGCGTAGCCCAACAATTGAGGATGAAAGTCACCATGGAAACCCGAGAAGACTGCCCAAAGAAGAATGTACGTTACTAGAGCCATTGACGGTATATACAAATCAGGAGCATTGATATCATCTCTCGGTGTTGCGTAGATTTCTACAGCATTACCCTGGGCATCTGTGGTCGATCTGAACTGCCTTATCCAAGTCTTGTTTCTATATGGAACTAGAATCAGCAAGAGTTTTTGAAGAACGTACGAATTCGACACTTTGAAGTAGTATTTGATGTTCTCGTCGCTAACTAGTAGCTTCAAGTTCTGTTGCATGTACTGCTGAGATGCATTGAATGCTGTTTGGCCGAAATGGAGTCCCATCTGTGCGGTAGAATCGTTCATAATGTTATTGAAATTCAACTGAGTGGGTGTTCCTGTTCCAGCACGGCCTACACCATGTTGCTGTTGTTGTTGTTGTTGATGTTGCTGTTGCTGTTGCTGTCGACTCTGAGAAAGAAAAGGTTGTTTAGAGGAAACAAACGGAGTAGGGTAAACACCGTTAGGATCCAAAGAACCCGCGTTCTGCTCTGGCTGTGCGTAGGGATTGTACATATCTAGATATAGACGGATAGAAAGAGGTTGTTGGTGTGCGAGGAAAAGAAATAGATCAATTCCGCGCACTTGTAACTTCTCAGACCGAAAGTCGATTTCGCGAACCTCTAAGACGAAGCGAGTAGGTTCTTAAGGCTAAGGTTTTGCATGTCAGAGGATCTGAAAGCCGGTTAACTAAAGTCAACTTGCCAGACCGAGGTCTGACATATTGTTTTCTGGCTTTTCGTAGTTCCTTGTCTGATGCCTCGGGTAACTGTAATGAACGTGTCTTTTTTATGGACGAATCGACCCGTCGAGTCTCTTTCAGACTTTACGCGTCTGTTGCAATCAAAACGCGTCGTTCCTTTTAATTCTCTGTATAGCCCATCTTCTCTCATTCTATTCTGTCTGACCATCTGATGATGCCGGCTTTACAAAATAAAGGAAACCTTAGAAATGGTGGCGGAGCTAGATACGTCAGTAGACCGGGTCCTTACGGCTACAGGAAGGAGAAGGTTGAAACTAACTATAATAACTTCAATCAAAAGTATACAAGATCATCAGAACCTATGGCAGGATACGCAGACACGAAATTTGAGGCAGTGAAGGAAATCGATCGAATGGATTCCCTTGTTGGATTTGATCGATACGAGTCTGGCCCCGAGAAGACTGGATGGTTGGTCAATTTCCACACCACTACGATCCCTAATGAGGACATAATACAGGGATGCGTTGGTGTTGACTACTACTTTTTAGACGAAGAAGGAGGTTCTTTCAAAGTCACTATGCCCTATGATCCTTATTTTCTGGTGAAATGTCAGGAAGGTGCTGAGGGTGATGTTGAAGAATATTTAAGGAAGTTCTTAGAGTCTACAGTAAAGAAGGTGGAGCAAATTACTAAGGATGATCTTCGGCAGCCAAACCATCTTCTTGGCATTCGCAGAAGGCTACTCAAGTTGAGTTTCCACAACATTACGGATTTGCTCGAGGCTCGAAGGGTGTTGCGACCGATTGTTGAAAGAAACAAGCAAAGTAAAGAGAGCAACGATATCTACAAATCGGTTAACTTAAACTACAACACATTAATGAAAGTGGATGAAGATATCGGTGAAGATGAAGATAGTTCAAACGCTAATGAATCGCATCATACGGATCCTTCTGAATTGATCGAAGAGCTCAGGGAATATGATGTTCCGTTTCATGCTCGTGTCTCCATTGATAAGGATATCCGAGTGGGTAAATGGTACGATATTGAAGCAGATCATGATCATGTTAAATTCACCGAACGTAAAGATAAGATTGCATTTGCCGATCCAGTTGTTCTTGCTTACGATATCGAGACTACAAAGGCCCCACTCAAATTTCCGGACAGTGCCGTTGATCAAGTGATGATGATCTCCTACATGATCGACGGCGAGGGTTATTTAATTACCAATAGAGACATTATTGGTGAGGATATACAGGATTTTGAGTACACTCCTAGACCTGAGTATCCAGGTTCGTTCACCATTTTTAATGAACGTAACGAAAAAGCCTTGCTTGAGAGATTCTTTGAGCATGTTAGAGAGACCAGACCAACAGTTATTGCCACATTCAATGGTGATTTCTTTGATTGGCCTTTTGTTGAAGCGAGAGCATCATATCATGGTATAGATATGCATAATGAGATTGGCTTTGCTCAGGATAGCGAGGGTGAATATAAGTCGACTTATTGCTCTCACATGGACTGCTTCCGTTGGGTGAAAAGAGACTCTTATTTACCTCAGGGTTCCCAGGGTTTGAAAGCCGTTACTACAGCAAAGTTGGGTTACAATCCTACAGAGTTGGACCCCGAGTTGATGACTCCATATGCATACGAAAAGCCACAGACATTGGCAGAGTACTCTGTGTCTGATGCTGTCGCTACCTATTATCTTTACTACAAATACGTGCATCCATTCATCTTCTCTCTTTGTTCTATTATTCCTTTGAATCCAGACGAGGTGTTGCGTAAAGGTACTGGTACCTTGTGTGAGATACTTTTAACCGTTCAAGCTTATACCCATGACATTGTCCTTCCCAACAAGCATACTGACCCTCTAGAAAGATTTTATGAGGGACACTTGATCGAGTCTGAGACGTATGTGGGTGGCCATGTTGAGTCACTTGAAGCTGGTGTGTTCCGTGCTGATTTAGATTCAGATTTTAAGATCGATCCAACTGCCGTCGACATGCTCTTAGACGATTTGGAATGTGCACTAAAGTTTGCCATTACTGAGGAAGGCCATCAGAAGCTGGAGGATGTTACCAATTTTGACGAAGTTTACCAGGATGTCAAGAAGCAGCTACTGGCCTTCAAGGAGCACACTAAGATTCGGGAACCCCCTGTCATTTATCATGTCGATGTTGCTTCCATGTATCCCAACATTATGCTATCGAACCGTTTGCAACCAGATTCTATGAAGTCCGAAGAAGATTGCGCTGCCTGTGATTTTAATCGACCAGGAAAGAAGTGCGACAGACGATTATCGTGGGCATGGAGAGGGGAGTTCTACCCTGCTGACACCAGTGACTATAATATGATTAAGAATGCAATGCAGAGCGAAACGTTTTCCCCACGAAAGCCAGGATTACCCAACAGATCATTTGACGAACTTTCTTACTCAGAGCAGTCTACATATTTGAAGAAACATGTTTCTGATTATTCGAGAAAAGTTTATCATCGTATCAAGCAATCCAAGATTGTTGAAAGGGAGGCTATCATTTGTCAGCGTGAGAATCCTTTCTACGTTGATACCGTTCGTTCGTTCAGAGATCGTCGATACGAGTTCAAAGGGTTGGCCAAATTATGGAAGAAAAAGCTCAAACAGGTCAACAATACCAACAAGCATGCTTTGGACGAAGCCAAGAAGATGGTAGTGTTGTACGATTCAATGCAATTAGCACACAAGGTTATCTTGAATTCCTTTTATGGTTACGTCATGAGAAAAGGTTCCAGATGGTATTCTATGGAGATGGCAGGTGTCACCTGCCTCACTGGTGCCACCATTATTCAGATGGCTAGAGCATTGATCGAGAGACTAGGCCGTCCTCTAGAGTTGGATACCGATGGTATTTGGTGTGCATTACCTAAAAGTTTTCCGGATACTTTCGACTTCAAGCTGAAGAACGGAAAAGTCACTTCTACCACCTATCCATGTTCGATGTTAAACTACATTGTTCATAAGAGGTTTACCAATGATCAGTATCAGACGATGGTGGACCCCACAAAGAAGAAGTACGAAACTCACTCCGAAAACACCATTTTCTTTGAGGCAGATGGCCCCTACAGGGCCATGATTTTGCCTACTTCAAAAGAGGAAGGCAAAGGTTTAAAGAAAAGATATGCTGTCTTTAACTTTGACGGATCTCTAGCCGAATTGAAAGGTTTCGAGTTGAAAAGGCGTGGTGAGTTGCAGTTAATTAAGAATTTCCAATCAGATATCTTCAAACTTTTCCTTGATGGTGATACTCTTGAAGCTTGTTATGCTACTGTTGCTGATGTGGCAAATCGGTGGTTGGATGTTTTGGAGAGTAGAGGTAAGATGCTAGAAGACGAGGATTTGATCGAGTTGATTTGTGAGAATAGAAGTATGTCGAAAGCGTTGGTGGAGTACGGCAAACAGAAGTCCTGCTCCATTAGCACGGCTCGCAGATTGGGTGAATTCCTAGGTGAGGAAATGGTGAAGGATAAAGGTTTGGCTTGTAAGTATATTGTTGCTGATCGTCCAATTGGATCTCCAGTTACTGAGAGGGCCATTCCTACTGTTATCTTCTCCTCAGACTTTGCAGTGAAACAGAAGTATTTAAGGCGTTGGCTAAAAGATCCTGGCTTGGACGATTTCGACCCTAGATCTATTATCGACTGGAGTTACTACCGTGAAAGATTGGCCAGTTCCATTCAAAAGATTATCACTATTCCTGCTGCTTTACAAGGTATCAAAAACCCTGTTCCAAGAATTGCACATCCTGACTGGATGCAGAAAAGGATTGACACAATGAATGATAAGTTGAAACAGTCCTCTTTAACTAGTTTCTTTGGTAAGGCACCTCCTGGTTCCAAACCCGTCATGCATGATATCGAAGATTTGGGAAAAGTTTCGACCGATGGAAAGGCACCGAAAATAGCTCGTGTACTTTCTAGAAAGAAAAGACGCCACGGTGAGAAAGAGAACGAAGAAGATGAAGATCAGCACATACTCAGGCAGCCTCTGCCAGATCCTGCAGATGACTACATTGGTTTCCTCAAGTACGAGAAGGTGAAATGGAGGCTCCAGGCGAAGGAAAAAGAGAGAAGAGAGAAGCTTTTTGGCCGTAGTTTCCAGATATCCGATCAAAGTGCCGTTTCCGGATACATTAAGCGTCGTGCAGAGACGTATGCCACCACGACATGGCAAATTATTCAGTACAGATTTGACCAAAGTCACCCTGGTGACCTTAAGGTGTTTGCACTAATTGGCGGTAAGATTCAGACTATGATATTGCATATCCCAAAGAAGATCTATATTAAGTTCAAATCTGGGAACCTCCCCGACGGAAGCATTGAAGGGTGTGAGGTGTGCAAGTCAGCTGAATCGCTCCCTACTGGCAGAGATAATTATAACTTATTCAAGCTGATTATGCCAGAGTCTGTGTTCAAGAATGAAATGAATAAACCTGATACTATACTCAAGAGTTCCGCAGTAGAAGGCATCTATGAAGCGAACATTTCCGCAGTTGATAGAGCAATTATGGAATTAGGAACGTGTGTGAAGTTCGACGATAAGAAGATGCACCTTCTGGCAAAATCGTTTGAGAAAGGATTTGATGCTGAAAGTTTAAAGACATTCCCAGCGGACGGCTACCTGAATAGGTTCTCCATGGGAATCTTGTACTTACTTCACATCATCTCCAATGGCTATGAGATCTTCACTTTGTTTAGATCGACAGAACCCTCTGCCTATATGTATGTGTTAAAAGCTTCTGCCCACGCGCAACAGCTTCCTCCTAAAATGGGTGCATACTATAGAGATATGTTCAAAGCAAAGAAGGATCTGCTTGACAAATATTACGGAATTATTGACTATGCTCCAGAGATCTCATTTGAAACACATTATTTCACTGATATATCGAGGCTTCATCGCAAGTTGAACGCTCGAATTGGCGCTATCAATGAGCATAGTGCATCCAAGTATTTGCTTGCCATTCAATCACCCTATCCAGCAAAGCTCAAGAAGATCTTCAAATCGTCTTGGGAAATGCCTACGGTGATGATGAATATTGGCGAGATTAAAGTAAGTGCACTTTCCTGGCACGCATTGATAATGAAGAGGATTGTGAACCATTATTTATCTCTTTCCAGCTGGCTCAGTAAACTCATGGAGTTGTCACGTTACAGCAATATTCCACTCTGCAACCTGAAAGTCGATACGATGGGTTACCTCATCGACATTGAATATGCTAGGCGTCTTAGCAAGGCTGGCATTATCTTATGGTGGTCTCCTAGTTCAGCGCCGGACTACGGTGGGTCAGAGAAGGATATGGCCGTTTTTGAGTCTGACGAATCGCTTCAATTTCCACATTTCAATCATCCTGAAGTATATGAGTCTGTCTGCTTGGAACTTGAGGTAAAAAATTTGACTGTCAATACGATTCTAACTTCTTCTTGGATCAATGAAGCTGAAGGTGTGTTCATTTCTGAATCAGGAGAAAAAAGTAACAAGGATGATTCCGGTGTGGATACTTTTGCAGATGATTCGTTCAGTGGCCCTGCTTTAGCTGTTCTAAGAGGATTGGTGCGGCGTTGGTGGGATGATGCTATCAAGGACAATTCCGAGGCTGATTCTATGGTTCACGCTTTCATCAGTTGGTACAGTAATCCTTTTTCCTTCTTATACGATTCGTCATTGCATTACCACATTCACAACTTGACCAAGAAGTCTTTCGTGCAGTTGCTTGGCGAGTTTAAAAAGACAGGTGCCCGCATCGCTTTTGCAGACAGAAACAAAGTTATTTTGAAGACCTCAAAGACCGTTGTAGAGAATTCTTATGCATACGGCCAATATCTAGTGTCGAGTGTCAGATCGAAGCCTCTATTCAACTTACTTGAATTGAATATTGTCAGATACTGGGATTTGTTAATATGGATGGATAAATTCAATTATGCAGGGAGCTTCTGTAATGAGATCAGGGGAGAGGATGAACAGAAACTTGAGTATGTGTCAAATTGGCAGGTTAAGAACTATTTACCGATTATCATGCAAGGAGAGTTCGACGATTGGGTGCTTTTGTTTCTTGATGCATTTGCCAAGGACCGGGAAAGGGATGGTCACTCCAGTCAGAGCGCTCAGGGGGTCGTTTCACCAAGGAGAACACAGATCACACAGATCCTGAAGCAGCACAAATTCGACGGCAGGAATGGCGATGGAGAAAGTATGGACATGAATGAGATCGAAAATGGCGTGTGTGAATTCTTCCGTAGCCCATTGTTGAAGCGTATTAAGACGTTGATAAGCAAGCAAAATGAAATGCTATTAGACCCCTCGATGCAGCAGGAGTTTGAGTTCCCCAAGCTTGCCGGTTCTTACTTGAATTCAACGAATCCAACATTAGAATTGGTCAAGAGTTTGTGCCATATTCTCAGCTTGTCAAAAAGGAGAAATCTTGAAGTTCGTATGCTTCGTCGTGAGTTACTTTTGCTCTTTGAGGTGAAAGAGTTCAGTGAAGAAGGTACTTTCAAGAATCCGTCCACGTCCCTCGTAATTCCTCAGGTTATCTGTGATTACTGCGATTATACCAAGGATATAGACGTTTGCAGGGACTCCGAGGAAGTGACATTCCGGTGCAATTCATGCCATAGGGCGTACAACAAGTTGATCATCGAGGAAAAGTTGATAAATGAGTTGGAGAGGGCCATCGCCAAATATCTCAGTCAGGACTTGAAGTGCAGCAAGTGTGGAAGAATGAAGGACCGAGAGATCAGCCTTCACTGTGTATGTTCAGGTGACTGGGCGGCTACAATGAACAGAACGCACATCTTACGTAGAGTTCGAATTTTCCAGAATGTCGCTGATGCCTATCAATTCAGACTGCTTAGAGATGTAACGGAAGAATTTATATGAAATGGAAAATAATATTGGTTAGTACTATTCTAGTTATAATTATAGTTATCGGTGAGATAGAAAAGCGAGTGCAAGCAGAGTAGACGATTAGCGTTAGAGACTCAGTACCTCTCTTTAAGACGAGAAGCCATGGTTCTCAAGTTACCGTACACTTTACCAGGAGGAGAACCCAAAATTAAACTCATTACAGCCTCTCTGGCCATTTTAATATGTGAGAAACCTCCCATAATGTGCACTTTGGAATCAGCCAATACTATTCTCGTTCTGGTGGCATTTTCTATAGCAAATTTGGTACGACCATCCTTACCGGCGATACGACCAATTGCACGAGAAAGATGATCACCATGTAGACTTTTCACGTCTTGAATTTCAAATGTTTCAATATACAAGTCATCCAACCGAAGCAAAGCAATGGCATCATCAAGATCAAAGCCTAATGCAAAGGCATGGACGAAATCAGCACCTTTCTGAAGAGCGCCGGGATCCACAGTCTTCTTACATGTTCTTAGCTCCACGTGCTTTCTTCTCAAGTTCATTCTCACTTGTAACTTCAAATGTTCCACTAGAGCAGGATAGATCTTGATCCAGTTACTTTTCAATGGGCCTACTCTGTGTGGAGGTATAGCCACTTTTCTAGACTCCAATTTAACCGTCATTCCTGAAGCTGCCTGTGACTGAAATTTGGGCTTTCCTGATTCATCTAGTACGATTCCCGCTTTTGGTTTCTTCTCTTCAGCTGTCTCTGCTGGAGTAGCATTACTCACTGTATCCACATCAATCATAATATCATCATCTTTTTCCGCCGTCAAAGCTTTTGGAACTGCTGCTACAGCAGATTTATCTCGAACGGTCTTGACTGCTGTGGGAGCTACCATATTGAATAGTAATGAAGTAACGGATAGACAATGGGTACAAAGATAGGGACAAAATGAATAAAAAAAATTTGCGATTAGAGAAAAAAAAAAGGAAAAAAAGATGATGGATTCGGGCGGTGCAGCTGATCAAGAAGCATTAAATAAGATATTCTGGTAAATTCATTGGCTTATTAACATCGAGTTTAGTTTGAAGCATTGAAAATGCTGAAAAGTGCACTGAGGGGCTTCCTAGGAATACGGATAGGAATAGAATTTGCTCAAAGGGCGTCGATCGTTAGCCGATCTGCAATAGTGATCAGCTTGCAACAGAGATCTCGACTGAGCTCCTTCACAAAAAGTACCGTTGATGATGCTCGACTGGATGGTGCTCGATTGGATGCTGATTCGACATTTTCCACAGAGAAACTCAACATTCAGAGAATGAAGAACTTAGTCAGGTTGGCGGAAAGGGATTTTCTAGATGTGAGGATCACTAAGATCGATAATAAACGGGCTTTCGAGATATTGAATACGTGCAAAGTATTTCAAGATTCCGTTTATCAGTATGAGAAGCTTCGTCCAGAGAATAACCCACTTATTAAAGAATCAAATGATCTTATTAAGAGGATACTTAAGAGTGAGAGAGTTGATTTCAATGAAGAGTTACTACGAAAGTTGTTTACTCTTGAGCCTAAGTATCCTACATTAAAGGCCATAGTAGAAGCATATTACTCCAGGGGCTCAGAAATATTCATTAGTTCTGATACTGCTATGATTCCATTTAGAAGACTAGTATGGGACGCGGAATTTCAAGACGCTTTGAATTATGTTGAAATCACTACTGGCTCCCAAAGATATTTCGATCATAGAAAGTCTCTAATAAGGAAGTACGTCTCGTACTTTGGAGGAACATTGTTTGGACTAGTAGGTGCAATTCATGTTGTCGTTAAATTATTTTTTCCTGAACTCGTATATGCTGGAACAGGAGGCACTATATATGGCATATATGGAGTGTATGCCATGATAGTGAGTTATTTTGTGAACTGTGGGTTCCTTGCAGTTATATCGTTCTCTTCTAAGGGTATGGAGAACGGTTCGTTGTTATTTAAGCACGGAACTATGCCTTGGGACTGGTACCAGAAAGTGGACCAGATGAAAATGTGTGCAAAAGTTCTGGAAGCCGATGCTGCCATCCATGGAGTGGAAGGATTTGCCACAAGGGAAGTTGTGTCCAGGATAAATTCGATGGGATTCGACGTGAATGAGCCAGAACAGGAGGTTATGATGAGACAATACTGGTACTCTTCTGGAGAGGGATTTGTTTGGGTGGAACCCGATTTAGACCCTGCTGAATTGGAATGGTGGAACCATCTTGACCAAGTGGGTGTGAAGAAATTCTGGGATGCAGATTACCAGAAGTTGGAGACGAACCAAAGTACGGAGGAAGAGTCTGATGAAGGTGAAGAATTAATATTACCTGATAAATAGTGAAGTACAAATTATGATCCATTGACTGCTTGGTCGTAGGAAGGTAGCTGAGCAGGCTGCTGCTGGATGGACAATGCCATTTCCGGATCATTGACTTGACCACCAGTCCAGTTTCTCTCGTACAGATTTCTGAAAATGTTCCTCTTAGATCTGGGTATAGAAGCTAAGGTGATTTGCTGTTGTCTTCTTTGCAGAAGATCTCCTAGGTTTCGATTTCTTTCCACCTTCTTTTTGAGGTATACATATGTCCAGCGAGCATAGTGGGCTATCATGACGATGATGAGCAAGTAAAAGACAATACTTCCTAGCAAAGACACAGTGTCACGGGATATCCATGAAGAATGGTCTTGACCGTCTCGGGGAGCAGCGTATACGGTACTTCTGATAGAATCTGTGGAGCCGGTCTCGACAGCCTCACCAAACTGCTCAGTCCATTCGCCATGAGGTATTTCACCTGAATTGGAATTATCTGGTAGCTCAACTGCAGCAACTGGTGGGGCATTAAGAGCAGCATTCATATTGAGAGCAAGGATTTCAGTATGCAAAAGGAAAAAAGGACTCGATGAAGGTTGAAATTTTGATGGCAGCCCATCCATCGATTTATAGTCTACATAAAGGAACTGGTTCTGCTTAGATCGATCTATTCAGAACATTGCCGGAAAATATGAAAATGCATTAATAAATAAATAGCCATTCAACAGAATAGAAATGCAGCAAGACGAAAAAAAATACCAAAAGACCCCAGAATAGAAACCATGAATTTACGCTTGAGATATAGTCAACCAACTCTATCATAGCGCCGTAGTCTTGTTCGGTAAGGATCCCTTACCTCCTTGTCGTTCCTGTTGTTCTTGTAACTTCTTGGCTCTCATCTTATTGAAACTCTTACCACTTATCCAGAACTCCAGAACATAATTGAAGAAGAAATCATCTTCTTTATCAAAGGCTTTAAGAACCTGTTCGATTCGACTTTTCATCTCGACATCATTTTTGGCCAAGTTACTAAGTAGTCTTAGATATTTATCAAGAGGACCATTTCTACTGAAGCCACCAACAGCATTCCCTGAGATAAACTGTAAACCAGAAATAGGAGTATTAGGAGTGATCATCATAGAAGATGCGGAACTACCAGACACCACAGTGGGAAAAAGCATCATATTAGAGTAATGATTGGCAACTATCTTGCTCAGGTCATTAAAGTTGTAAAGGTTCGTGTATCTATCACTTATCTGATTATTATTGGCCATGAATTGAAGGTTATTAGCGTTCAAGTTGAAAAAACCCTTCCTTTGTGTTAAAATGTACAACTCATCCAACTTATCGAATATTCTGGAGCTCTTGTCGAACTTATCAAGACGAGTTAAGAGGTTCACCAATTTAGGATCATTAGGAGTAGTAATCAGAGAGGCAAATCGTTTCTGCGTTAGAGGAAGAATTCGAGATATAAACCTGCTAGAGGGGAGCATGATTTTGATTTGATGTGAGAAGAACTGTTCGAGAAAAAAGGTGAAACCACAGAGTAGAAACGTTTGTTGTGGTAGGAAGGAGATATTCACTCAATAACAAATCAGACTGCCTCAGAAAGAAGAGAGGCAAAAAAAAAATGAGAAGGGCCTGGCTGAGAGTCACGGCGGCGACGCGTACAGGGAGGAAGCGCCACAGCTACTTCCTCACACCGGCAAGGGATTAAAAGGGATTCTACTAAAGATATATCATTTATCTGTCTATCTATTGTTTAATAAGCGTTGCAGAATAAGCCTTGCAGAATAAAGGTTGCAGAAAAAAGTTGTTCATCAAGTGCTGCTTAATCAGATTATTGACATCGTCACTATATTATTGCATCGAATTCAGGTACATATTCCTTGAAGAGGTATAACCAGTACTAGAACCACCCTAGTAAATCTAGATTTGACAAAGAGCATTTATTTTGGAGCTAACAGAGGGTACTAAACTCTTTACCAAGTAATAGACCGTGACTCTGTTTAAGGTGCCAAAATAAAACGGTCGTGACATCTGATCACATTCACGTGACTTATTTACGGAGTATTCACAACCGTTTTGCTTCCTGGTTTTTGTTTTTCTAATGGCTGCATCTAAAAGGGTGTGAGTGAGCGAGGCTTCGGTGGTGAGATCGGAGTTTACATCCGAGCTACATCACTCTTCAAATTAGAATTATTTAGGACTAAAATTTATCGGGCTCACCTGAGCATCTTGACAGATTATATAAGTAGGGGTGATTGTATCATTTGATAGAGCTGTTTAATCGATCAATTTTTGATCTGTAGATTTTTTCTTTAATCAAGATGCCCCAAATTATTATACTTAGACATGGTGAATCGGAGTGGAACAAATCTAACAAATTTTGCGGATGGGTTGACATTCCGTTGAGTGTCAATGGTAAAGACCAAGCTCTCAAATCTGCAGATCTCATACTACAACAGACCAACATGAAGATGCCCGATGTCTGCTTTACCTCCAGATTAACACGAGCCAATCAAACTGCAGAAATTATTCTTGATAGATTGAATAGGTTATACATTGATACATATAAGACGTGGAGATTAAACGAGAGACATTATGGTGCTTTACAAGGACGTGATAAAACTGAGGTATTGAATGAATTTGGCAAGGAGAAGTACATGTTCTGGAGAAGAGCTTTTACTGGTTGTCCTCCTCTATGCAAAGAGGACGCAAAATGCAGATGTGTCGATGGTCGTTATGCTATTGATACTGAAGACGAGCAAAAAATGGGACTATCTGGTGAATTACCTAGAGGAGAATCCCTTAAAATGGTGATTGATCGCCTCATGCCTTATTACAGGCTTGTTATTGAGAAGCATTTGTCCCAAGGCCGTAATGTTCTTATAGTGACACATGGATCGGTAGTGAGGGCTTTATTGAAGGTTCTTTACGAAATTGGTGACGATGCAATTTCGCACATTGACATTCCTAATGGTATTCCTATCAGGATTGACTTGGATCCGGCCACGTTGAGACCGGCTTCGGAGAAATGGGTCTACTTGGACCCGGAGAGAGCCAAAGTCGAGGCAGAAAAGGTGCGTTTACAGGGATTTAAGTAAATATGTAATGCGATACAATGTATTGAGTATTTATGCATCGATGCAGTTACTCCTATGCGCAGGAGCACCATCTTTCATTACACCAACCTCTGACGGTAAACTGGTCTCCGTTGGCCAACCTTCCGTAAGGAGGAATTGACTTCTTTGACTTCGAGTCAAAATCGTTGATATTCAACCAAGGCATGAATTTGCCTTGGGTTCTCACCAGGCAGGCTCCTGATCCAGCAGAAGTCTGGGGTTTCTCGAGTTGCTGAACATAATGTTTCTTCGTATACTGAGGTAGGTCATCTCTAGGTGGTAAAATTACGTTTTTCCATAGCTTATCTCTGGCCAAAAGAGACAATTTCAGTGTTTCTCTAAACTGCTTGGCATTCAAAGAGTCCTCCTCACCATTGTCTCCGACTATGTATTCATTCAAGAACTTGTCGATTGATTCACAACCGCTATCGAGAAACTCTTGCTGATACAAATCCAGTTCCTGGTCAGAGATCTTCAAGTAGTTTCTGAGTCTGCACGAGTAGTCCAAAGCGTAAACCTTGAGGAATTCCGAATTGATTCTAGGTTCTCTTGCCTTTGTGGCAATATTTCCAGACATTGGGTGCATTTTTTCCACCACAGGTAGAGTACTGAGAACAGTTTTGAACGTCTTCAATTGGATGTCATGGAACTGAGAACGAGATTCGTCACACAGTTCTTGAACAGATCTCCAATCAAAGTCCACAACGGTCTGTTGTTGAGGCAGTTCCAAGTAAGAGATCTCCTTGAAGACCTTTTCATTGAATCTCCATATGCTAGAAGCGACGGAAGCCAACGAAGAACTGCTGAATTTATGTATAATGCGATAAAGTGATTCATGATGAAGTACAGATGCAGTTGTGGGGATAGAGAGAATAGCAGATGGCATCGATATCTGGGTAAAAGCCAACGGATCACAGTTTTTTGGAACCGGTTCAGCAGCAGTGAGACAACTTGAAGAACCACTATGAATAGATGACGAACTCACTGAGGATATTGATGTTGAGTCATCACATGAACAGTAAGATGCTGAACAGCAACGAGTTAAAGCAGAAGAAAGAAGAGAGTTAGGCGAAAATGAGGTCGACGTGGAAGATGTAGACGACGATGGAGATGAACATCTTGTCGAGGACGTTGATATAGAACTCTTTAGAGAACGACTATACGAAGAGTATCTCTTGGAAAGAATCGCAGATTGCAAAGATGGAGGCGTAGAGATGGGTGTAAAACTGGCATGATTCTGGAACGAGTAGAATCTATTATCGGTAGATGATTTCTTCGACTGATAGACAGGAAGACAAAACGTGACCGGTTCTATTGGCTTAGAAGATCCAGAAGATACAAATAAGCAGCTTCGTTCACAATTCATCTTAGAGACCAGTGTAGTGAAGAAGATACGGAAAGAAAGATAGTATTAGAAGTCCAATATAATGCTAATCTATATGTTTTTTCATCTCTCCTTGAAAATGCTACTACTCGACATATAAAAGATCCCGGAAAAGAAATCACGACCAGTGACTAAAACGGCTCCTGCCCATTTCAGGTGATTATCGTTTGTCTATACCTAATCGGGAACCTCGCCATGTCAAAATCTATTGTTGGACACTTTAGCGGAAGTTCCCGTTTCGCGACTCGGCCTTTAAACAAATAAATTGCGCGCGAAAAGTGAGCTGAGCGCAAAAAAAAATTAAGATTTCTAGAGAGAACCCGTTTAGGAAACTCTTACGGTCGAATCTCCATGCCAAACTCTCTTCCATTTACAGCAAATGTCGGTACATCTATTCCGAAATAAAAGTTGCGCCAGGCCATCAATTAGAAGCCGCATACGTATTCAGTCGGCATTAGCTTTGAATTACCTAAGCAAAAATGCCTTTCAATTTTAGTTCATATTATTCCAATAATGTCTCTCTTGATTCGCTGATTATCTCATTCATCCTGTCAATGCCGTTTTGTAGTCTTTGGGACCTCACAGCTATGGCCGCATCTTCCTCGTTGGCTAGTATTCGAAATGTTTCAACGTCTTGATCTAGCTGTCGTAATTTGTTCACTTTCTCGTTGAGAGAATCTGTCATTTCTTGGCTCTCTTTTAAATGATCTGACACCACAGATTCAAACTGTTCCTGTAGATTTCCCGATACTTTCGATTCTGATTTGATCAACTCTATCAATAGTGATACATCCACCTCTGTATCGATTTTATCCTCTAATACTGTTTTCGTGTACTCTGAAGACTCTCCTTCCTCAGCAATCATCCTCTCAACTTGTTTTCTTACTTTCTGCTCCTTCTCAGGATCGAAGTCATAATGTTCTTTCACATCCTTCTTCAATACTTGTTGTTTATAATCCTTTTCGATCATGTCCACCATTTCTCTGCTGACGTTATCTTTGACAAACTTCTTCCTAACCTCTTCTCGTATTCTTGGTATTGGTAGTTGAAGTTTCACAGCTTGGGATGTAGTTAATTCCACAATTAGCTCTTTCCTAGCCTGCTCTTTTCTAACCTTCTCAGATTCCACCTCTCCGAAATCAACATATCTCTTATAGTCAGATATCCCAACATTCTCTGTTAGCACATTTGAAGATCTTTCTATCAATTCATAGTTGTTCTTAGGCTTTGGTAGCTGTTCGAGCTTCTTTGCAAGCTCTCTTTTCCTTATTTTCTTCAACTTCCTCTCTGAAATCCGTTTTTCTCCCACCTTGACTCTCTTTATCTCTGGCTTGACTAAAGTGTCATCTTCAACGTTCCTCTTGCGAAATAATATAGACCTTTCCTTAGTTTTGCTGTCAATCCGTCTGGTGGCTTTTGATATTCTATCGTCAATGTCTTCCGCTTCTTCTTCTTCATTTCCTTCTTCATTGGCATCAGCTAATATCAATTTAGGCCTCTTACTAATGCTTTCTTCATTTTCTTCCTCATACAACTCCTCCTTACCTTCTATATTCACGCTGCTACTTCCTTTCTGCATCACGTGTCTCTGCCGTTTCTCCTTTTTCTTTTGCTTTGCTGTTTCCTGGTTTGTTGTACCTTTCTGGTTAGTGGATCGGTCAAAGTTTACCTTCTCGGTCTCATTTCTCACCAGCTCTTCACTAATATCAAACCGTCCTTCAGCGGGTCTCCTCTCAAAAGCTATATCGGCATTATAATCCATCTGTGTAGCATACTTCTTCTTGTTCTTGATCCTGGTGTTAATACCCACCTGTTTTAACTCCCGTCGTCTCTGCAGCAACGAAATCCGCTTACTTTCTTCAAGCATCCTTTCACGTGCCTTTCTTTTGGCTTTCTTACCTTGGGTGTTGGCCAATCTGGCTCGTGCTTCACTCAACATCTCCTTTTCGTCGTCATCCATTTCTTCTAAATCCGGCCGTGCTGGTTTGCTTTCTGCATTTAAATTCAACTCTCCATCGGAATTCTTGCTCACAAAATTACCAACCATCCTTAGATCATTATCCGTAGACTCTCCCTCCATCGTGTCACTGAGTAACTGCTGATATCTCTCAATGCATTGATTTACCGTCCTGTTCATAAGAATTCCAATCGAGTTCCATTGATTCGGTCTCAACTTGATCATCCTCAATAATTTCTCATCCTCTTTCTTATCCCAGTCCATCTTCTTGATCCTTGGATCAAGCCATTCTTCCCATCTCTGTTTGCACTGCTTAGCAGTTTTCTTACTGAGTAACGAAGATACGCGAGACCATTGATTAAGACCATATTTTGCGATGGCAGCCTTGAGGATCTCATCTTCGACATTCGTCCACACTCCTCCTTTCACATATATCGGAGGCATCTTATCGAGAGAAGAATGGTATAGGCATTCAGAGGAGTAAAATAAAATACATTAATATAAATATAGAAAAGCTACCGGGAAGTAACAAAGTTATATTGCCTGAGCTACCGGGGATCTCCCTGTAATGTAAGAAGGTACAAAAAAAAATAGAGAGCAGCCCAGCCTCAGCTAAGGAACGCAACATGACGGGGTCTGTCGGGTTTTCTTTTCTACTCTGCAATTCTTGTATATTTATTAGCGGAAAGAGACATCAACAGGTCTTTCGATTGGGAGCTTCATCATGCATATCTTTAGGCCGAAGCACCAAAAACTGATTCTTCAGTGCTATCCTCCTAAGCGTCTTTCGGTAAACGGAGAATCTAAACCTAACAAATCCAAGCTCTCTTATTTAGTCTACTATGCATCCACACGTCGGACAAAACTTGAAAAGGTGGGGAACTTTATCTCCAAAAAGACAAAGACCGATGTTGCCAGAGGAAGGGTCGGCAATATGAAGGTAACTATATACATCCTTATGGAACTAGTGGAAAAATGCTCCGATGACTTGGGTATTCTCGTACCGAGTATCCTCGACATTATGTGGATGATACTTTCTGCAAAGGATCTCACCACATGCCAGTTGGAATTTGAACTTTATCAGAGTTTCTGCCAGAAGCTCCAGCCGGTTGAGAAGCAGGTATTTTCCTCCAATTATTCCTTGCTTAAGCAGTTCCTGCGTGTCACGTGCGCATTTCTTGAGTTTGGTAACACCAAGTCTCAACAGAGGGTCGCTACTGCGATCTCTACTTCCACCACAGCCAATGCTTCTACTTCACGTGACGATTGGCTACGTATAGCACTTTCCACGGCATCCTGTGTGGCTGATTATGTTGATTCCGTCTACTCTGTGCTTGACGGTTCCAACTTAATTGAACGATCGCTTCATCTACTTTTGAAAACCATCAATGAGCGTTCAGATTCGCTAGAAATCATGCCGAGATCTCAGGAACCGACGACTACTGTTGTTACGGAGACTAAAGAACCTAGTTCAGATTCCGAGGAAAATGTTGGTCTCTCGGCTCTTTCAGCCCTCAAGGACTTTTTTAACACAAATGCTAAACGTCAGGTCGATATGGCTACCAGGGCTATTGTCAGTTATGCATTGTCTTATGGTGCAGATGTTCATTGGATCAACAAACTTGTAATTATCTGCGCAAAGAAAACACACATTGAGTTGAGATATAGAATTGTCTCCACGCTAATGGTGAAACTTAACTCCACCGATAATTTAGATGTCAAGATTTTCATATGCCTTGTTATTTCCAACTTACTTTCCTCGGAAGACGTCAATTTGGTCGGTTTACCTGTCAAGGATATCTTGGGTAACGTATTGGTGAACGAAAAGAGTCTTGTTTCCAGCCACTCTTCCGGTAACCTGTGTAAACAACTCAGCGACGCTTACCTAGACATCATCAGCAGTTTGGGCAAACATATCTACTATAACACACAAATCAACGATATGATCACTGGAATTTTGGCGTTTTACTACGAACTCACTTCATCTCCAGCAGAGAAAATGTCCGAGGAGCAGTTTGCTTTCATTTCCAAGCTGATGATTTGCAATGTAGATGAGGTGTGTCAAATCTGCCAGGACGATAGCTACCTCAAATACAAGAGAGCCAATTATCCAATGAATATCTTCAACTACTTGTTTTATGCCTTGAATATGACCAGGGACGATAACACTCCTGTGTTGGAAGGAGGTACACGCGACAAAATTCAATTAGCGTGGTTCCGTGTTTTAGAAGGCTTTTACCGCTCTGGCGTAGATAAGGAACATTTCAGCACCCCTAACGTTGATATGTGTATCACTAGCAGTATTGAGAACCCAATGTGCCTTTATCTAGATCTTGTGTCAACTATTTCCAGTTATGGTACTGACTCATTACTAGGGCAGATATGGAAAACTACAGAAGCCATGATTCACGACTTGCAGATCAATTTCATAATGAATTTTTTGAAGTTCAGCAGTGCTTGGCTTAACGATAAGCCTGGCAGCTTCAGGTACACCGTTTCTTTAATGATTCTTTCGCGTGCTGGAAAAGCGCTTGATATTCCGGAGCTTTCTAGCTATGCAGACTCTAAGATTAACAGCTTACGGATTGCCAAGCTACTTCCGGATTATTTCGCCTACGACGGTGATTCCACCACCGACCTGGTGAGTGACACGGTGGTGGTTGATAAGAATGAATTGTTGAGGATATATAAGAGACATACCTCGATATCCGAGTGGCTTCCTTATGCCAAAATAGCAGTGGATGATGTCGAGGATCCAGTGGTATTGAGATCTCCTCCGTCTATTATGGCACTGGGAAAAGCACTTACGAGTGCTTCGATGAGGTTTGCCAGCGGGGCAAATGGCAGTATGAGTTCGCTGCATTCCTTGGCAGCTGCCGGTCCCCTATCCAGACCGCTATCCAGATCGAGGGGAGCGTCTATAGGAGAAATTTCTGCCATCGATCAATCCTTCTCGAGATCGGTTGGATCTGTTAGAACGAGGACCAACGTACGTGATCTTCGTTCAATTGCTAGTGGATTCTCTCCAGCCAGTTGCAACAATTCTTTACTAGGTGGAATTGAATATGGTGCATCGCTACTCAGCGTACCATTGACTATAAGTACTATAGAAAACGGTCAAAGTAATGGGATGAAAGTTCCTGTTTCCCCTACGAAAGCTCTTTTGGATAATAATTTACCCAAGAAGAGGAGTGGCTTGGCCTATTGCATCGCTAGTTTGGACCTCGACAGCGATGAAGAAGGTGGTGTAACTACTACTACTACTACTACTACTAATTAGATGCCTTTTTTGTTCGCTAGCAAATAGAATTAGATGTACAGCCTAAAAAAGGAAGTAAGGAGTGTGAAGAAAGAAGCATCAACAGCAACAAAAATGTGGTGAAGACATAAATTCATTAAGGAGATTCAGGTAACTCGAATTTACTCTTCGTCATCAACATTCAAAGCGTCAAAGGCATTGAATCTGGAAACGTGAGCAATGGCAACAGTGTCCTTGGAAGATGCACTACCAGTTTTACCCGAGGAAATCTTGGCAGCATTGGTCTTGAAACTTTTGACCTGTTCAAACTCTTCCTCTTCCTGAGCTTCCTGTTCAGCAGCAGCGCTCTCAGCACTAGTCTGATTGTGCTTCTTAGGAAGCAGAGAAGTCCAGCCATCATCACCAGTAACCTCTTTAGGTTGTCTCTTTCTTCTTGGGCGATTTGTGTGGTGAAAAACACCAAAACCTTTACGTTTAGGGAACCTTTCATCCAACTCATTCAATGTCTCTTTGACCTGGGCCACCATTTCTATGAAAGGAGCCAAGTCAACTCCGACAGGAAGATCTCCGTGGTCCTCAAAGTTCAAGAGTTGCTCTTCCGTATAGATAGTCTTGGTCATCATTGAACAGCTGTCTTCGATGCTTATTTTTTTTTTGCTCTCTGTGAAGGTTCACAAGAATATGTATCTATTCTTTCCAAAGAGAGAAAAAGAAAATACACCTATCTTAAAATTTTTCGTTCGGACTGCCCAAAATGGTCTATAGCATGTGATGAATATCACGTGTGCATCGAAAAGGGTGTACTAAAATTTTTAACCGGACTCAAAAGCTTTAACAGTTTTGGCTGACGTCTTCATTTCATAGAGTTAAGCTGTTTATTCATCATGCCGAATGCAAAATCGCTTAGAAAAGTTAGTAGATTACTCAAGCATAAAAACGGAGCACTTCATCCTGGCAGTCGGAAAGCCAAACTTTTGACTAGGGCTACTCTTCGAGAAGAGAAGGTAGGAAGGATTAAAAAAATACACCAGAGAATAAAAGACAATGATTTGTTGATGGAGAAATTCTTTCAGGAATGCATAAATACGGGTGATTTAGTAGAGAAGGACAAATTTACGATACAGGATATGCAGAGTATGCTCGATATGTTTATTAAGAGAGATGATGAGGAGTTGGATCTGTTGAAGAAGCTGAGAAGATCTGGAAGGCCTCCATCAAGGAGACAAGTTGTGTTACAATTGAAACGGGAACATGAGTATCGTGTGTTTTCAACAGGATGGAAGATTCCTGATTTGGATGATACCAGAACAGTCGAGCTATTCCGAAAATGGAAGGGTGATAATGGAGGATTGACGGCACTTAAATTCAGAGAGATCAAGCAGAATGATATGGTGATGGAGTAATAGATTTTTCATGAGTGTTTTAGGAAGTTATATAAAGCACATAGGCAGTCAGTGCTGTGCTGAATGCACATATAGGTAATAATGCATATTTGATACGGTTCCAATAGTGTTGACGTCTATTTCTCGCGAAAGCGAGTCTATTTCTGTCTCCATCGAGTAGTCTCCAGTCTTTGGCAAACAACCTATCAATGTTATCTATGTACAAATGAGAATCTCTAAGATTTCGAAGGATTTCAAACACATTGTGGTTGTATTGATGCTTGAGCGGTATAGTAGAAAACGTCTGTATGTTACCGTTCTTCTCCAAGAATAGAAATTCGTACTGTTTGCCGCCCACTTCCGAATAATCGGCCATTTTTATCCAACTAGACGGTATTAAAGTGCCAGGAACTAAAATAGGGGTGAAAAAAGTCTTTGATTCGACTGTTTGAGAGTGTTTATTGAGCTGTTGTTTCGACCATTCGTAGTTCATCCTTGCTTTGAACATATTATCTCGTTTCAGATCGCTTTCCTTCTTCGCATGACTCAAGAAGTCTTCTAAATTGTTTGTCTTCAAGTCAAGATCAAGTTTATCTCTGAAGAATGGTGGAGTCGTTGGCTCAGCCTTGAACTTCGTCATCTTTGGAAGAACTTGTTCTAGTGTTTCATTCGTGGGTTTCACCTTGTTAATCGACTGTAAAAGATCTTTAAACGACCCAGATCTGCTTCTTAGCTGTGTTGCAGTCCTTTTCTCACCTGTATCAATGTCAAATGTATCCCATATGATGTATTCCATATATATTGGATTCCTGTTCAAGAGCGTGATAAATAACCTAGGTTTTGAGGCAGCCTTAGCCTTCTTTGCTTTGTATGTTTCCACTATATTGAAAGTCTTCAAATCAACACCTCCAGCAAATGTACTTGCGTCTGGATCTGGATACTTCTTAGTGAGATATTTTTTCAAATCCTTCAACTCTATGGGGAATTTCGCAGCAAAGTACTTGTATCCAGACGGCAATGGTTTCGATTCTAAATCAGCGTTAGTCTTTATACCCGGCTTCTCTAACATATAATCGCCAAATGTCTTCGAGGAATGCTGATATCGAACAGAACCGATATATGACGGAGGCATCATACTGCATCTCCAATTTATACTCCATGGCATACTAGCCGGTATTGATATCAAGGGAAGAAGAGTCGTTGATTTAGCATAGCGAAACGTTATCATACCGTCGCGGTATCATCACCATCGACGTGCGTCGCCGACGTCGACCTACCCGTATTTTACCTTCATCTTTATATTAATAGTACATACAATCATTGTACATTGATAAATAGTACATGGTAAGAGCTATGTCTATGGTAAACTCTTCTAATGTCTTCCCAGTCCAAAAAGACCTCCTTTTTTCTTCTTCTTCTTTTTCTTCTTTTTCTTATCTTGGTTTTTAGCATGCTCTGACACCACATATGCTGGTGTAGGTGCTGGCGTAGCTTCAGGAACAGGGGCCAGACCCTCCTTCGAGCTCGAACCGCTAGCCAGTGGTGACTCTGATGCGGAATAAGGGGATGATTGCCTTGATCCAGAGTCTGTGCGTTGCTGTGGTATAGCTGGAGGAGGCCTCATCTGGCTAGATGACGACGACGATGAAGGCGCTTGCGCTGGTTGGGAAGCCTGGCCCTGAGCTTGCAAATGAGTCTGGCTTGCTGATTGCAAGTGAGACTGAGACTGAGACTGAGACTGAGACTGGGGTTGCTGCTGTGGTATCACCTCGATACCAAAGCCACTAGAAGGTTTTCTAGGTAGCATAAACCCCGAAGAAGACCGTCTTACTGGATGCTGTTGAACAACATTCGAAGATGTATTCTGTAGTGGCATCATTGACAGACGTGCACCCGGCATGCCTCTTGAATCTGCCTCTAATCCGTCCGAAGTGGAAAGAAGTGAGTTCGTTAGGAACGCATTCGACTTTCGGCTTGACTTTCTTGAGGTCTTCTTAAACTGTCTTCCCAGACCCGATGGTTGCTGGAAGTTCGAAGGACCAGGACCTCTTGCCAGTGGCATTGACGGTTCATTAGGCTGAACAGAGAATGTTCTAGGCATTCCACTTTGCATCATCGATGAATTATCAAATGGCATTGATCTCTGTCTGCGAACAGTATGTGGATGTTGTGGTGGCAGATACTGATTATACTGCTGTGGATAAGGTTGCTGAGAGGTCGGATAAGGCTGCTGATATTTTTGCTGATAAGGCTGTTGGTATTGCTGAGGAAGTTGCTGGTACTGCTGAGAAGGCTGTTGGTACTGCTGAGAAGGTGGGTACGGTTGCTGGTAGGTTTGCTGATAATTCGACTGGCGCAATTGCTGAGAGAATATCTGTTGGTGCGCAGGCAATCCTTGAGGAGGAAGACCATGAGGCAAGTTTTGAGTAAGCGTAGGCGACGGAGATTCGGTTTGACGAGGATCAATACTATCTGAACCCTGCGAGTTTTTAGAATGATCAGTCTGGTTCATCTTCATGGTCTGAGGAGAAAACTCGTTGCCATTGAGGGCAGACGGTGTCTTCTCATTCAAGAGATATGTCTGTGCTAGCTGTGAGAGTTCTTCAAGTTCTCCATCTTGAGATAGAGGTGTGGAAACACTCTGGTGATGTTGCTTCAACTGCTCCGACTGTTGAGCCTGATGAATCTGCCCGTTTGTCTGAGAAGCCTTCATATGTTGAAGAATCTCTTTCTGTTCCTTGATCTGCTTCTCTTGAAGAGTCTTTCTCTTTATTAGCTCTTCCTCTTCCTGCTTTAGCTGCTTGACGTGTTCATCCGTCTTGCGTAACCAAAAGTCCGAAGTTGGGTTGGACAAAGTAGACCGGTTGTTGTTGTTGACTTGACACATCATTGCATATAAAAACTCCAAATAAGGAGTCTTCACTTGATAATCATCGGCAATAAGAATCGGTTGTAGCAACAATAGATCCATATACAATTCATTCTGATGGTAGAAGTTATAGTAAAGTTGAGGAGTCTCCAAAAAGTCAAGTCCGACCTCTTCTACAGGCTCAAGCTCTCCCAGTCTTTGCAATAAAGAGTTCTCACTGTCGTAACTTTTGAAAAGCTTACACCCAATGGTCTTAATAATAGTAATCACCTCCAGAATCAGTCCGCTAATGAGAGGTTTGGCAAGAATATGATCCTGTAGTTGCATAGGAAACGGCTTTTCAAAGAGTATCGAGAGAGGACCCAATGCAATCCTAGGTAGAGCGAACTTCCATTGATAGGAAAAGAATTCCACAGGGGTCTTCAGTTTATAAACATCGAGCCCTGCACTTTCTAACAGGTCAGAAAACTGGTTGATCATCTCAATATCGTTTGAGGTGTATTCGGAATCGGTACCACTACGACCCACATAGAGCAATTCGCTTTCTTTGAGACTTTTCCTCACGCTGTAACTATTTTCCCCAACGAGACGAATGTCAAAGTCCGACATCACCGACAAGATAGGCAATGTAACTGACTTGTCCAATTGAAGTGACATTGATACAAAGGGCTCTAGGTTAACAAAGTTGGTTGACTCCAGCACAATAGTAGGAATATTTTCAGTAGTTTCGAGCTGACTCCGGATCAAGGGAGACAATTTGGCAAACAAAGACGATAGCTCCTGAAGTGAGGTGGCCGAAACAAGAATATAATCAAAGCTTGATGATTTGCCATCGGTATGGGCAGTTCTGATGTATGCGTCCAATGTGGGATATACGTTTGCTATACTATAACGAGCATTGCCGAAATGAGTAGAAGACCACTGAAAAGAAGAATCACCATCACCATTTGCAGAGCTGGCCGAATTGAGATGAGAAGAATCCGTTGAAGATGAGGAGTTATCAGAAGTAACATCACTGGAGATGATGAAAGTGAGATCACAACTCTTAGACGAGAAAAGTCTCCAATTGTAGAAAGCAATGTTAGGATGGTTTCCTATGGAGAGGACGCGATGAGGCGATGATGACATGACAGGTCAAGATCTCTCTATAAAGAATGCCAGGTAATAAAGGCAATAACAAAAGAGAGAAAATTGTACACGAAAAAGAGAGGCTTGAAAAAACTATCAAAAATGTCAGCAAAAGTTCAAGAAAAGTTGAATAAAAGTTCAAGAAAAGTTTAAAGAAAAGTTCAAGAAAAGCTGAAAAGTCCAAAGAAAAATCGTGGAGTCGAGAAAAAGTTTAACTAGAGGTAGAATAAAGTGGTAGATGAGACTGGTAATGGAGGAGAGTGAGAACCTCGGACGACAAGTCGGAGGATCGGAACAGAGAATTGTGGCTGTAGCATTTGCACTACTCTGGTATGATGATTATAGCAGTAAGACGGGTTGCTTGACGCGCTTAACAGACGGTTTTAAGCCTCTCGGTCAAGTTATATATATACACTGATCTAAAAATAACCGCGCCTCGGTATTAATGCTTATGTTCCGAAGATCCCGCCAAGAAAGAAATATGGAGAAAAGATGTTTTGATTACTGTAAGGTGGGGATATCAACTGAGGATATTGGAGGTATCAGGGCTATTGACACCATCACACGCTGTTGAAAAACCACAGAAACCATCTGAACGATACGTTAATGCGGCTGATAAACCTACCTCTCTTAGATGTCTCAACACGTGATGATCCCAGTTTGTGCAAACACCCAATGGACAATTTTTTGGTCTTTAGAATTTCAGAAATTCTTGCTTACTTTTCTTCTCTTTGATCAACGTCCATTCTTTGGCGTCACCCTCTCTGAACAATAGAGAGAGTTGGAAAGCCAAAGGACTTTATTGTCAAGGTTGATGGATGTAAGATTGATTTTTCAATGAGGGTGTATCTCCGGCTAAGATTGAGAGATCTATGAATTACTCGGTCATAAACCCTCGTACAGTTGTATTGAGTAAATGTATATATATCTATTGTTGCTTGCTTTTTGGAACCAATTCTCCACATCCAGCAATCCAGCATGGTTCAATAGGCTGATCATTTTCATCGACATGTAACTTTTGTAGCCAGTGGATTAGCTTAGAAAGCTCTGGCTTTTCTAGCTCCCCTATTATCAAGTATCCCTTCAATTCTCTATCCTTATACTTTTGAAGATCGTCTAAAGTTACAAAGAACGACAAGTCAACTGGCTTCCTATTTTGATCACTCGGTTGAGCAACTAAACACAATAGTCCCCCCCTTTTAAACCTCAGCTTGTCTCGTATTTTGGGTTCCGTTTGACTGTATTCGTCAGCATCCACCAACGACTCCAACTTATTGACCGTTTCCTCTGACCGTTTCACTAACTTCCCCATCTGTACTATGTATTCGGGAGCTACCACTCGTGTAACAGCAGCTTTTTTGTACGAGCCTCGAAGTTTCGATCCTCCATACTCCCCTCGACACAGCTCTAGAAAATGCCCTGTAGTGTTGGGAAGACTCTTACAAAAAAGCTTAAACACTACTGTGATAGACTCTAAATTGTCCTCATTGCTCTGAATCGTAATAAAACACCTCCGTAACTGCTTCATGCTCGTTACTAATGAAACTATGTACTCTAGCCGAATTAGGAATAGGTGCTCAAAATGGATGGATATTTCGGTGCTAACAATTTGCTCATTTGATTTACTGAAAAGTAGAGATTGTATCTCTTTTTTCCCGTGAACTCTTTCTTTCTTTACTCTGCTTTCATTACTCTGCTTTCATCTAATCTATTCTCAATTATGGATCATCAATATCATTATGACGTTACCATGACCTGTTCAGGCTGCTCTAATGCTGTAAATCGAGTTCTATCTAGGCTCGATGGAGTTAAAAAAGTCGACATCTCCTTGGAGCAGCAAAGTGTAGATGTCACGGCTAACAATGGCTTATCCTACGATCGTGTTCTTGAAAGTATCACCAAAACTGGAAAGAAGGTTACTGGCGGTAAAGTGATTACCTAAACATGCTAGTATGTATTCAACTAATTAATAGATTTATCTGTTTCTGTCCTATATCCAATCCATTTGATTCACTCCGGTTTCATCCCCGAATTTATCCGTTCTATACCTAAATATTCCTCCTATGGACTTATCGCTCACTCCGATAGTCAACTCTTGGTCATATCGATCGTCCACCTGGCTGAAATCTAATCCTCCCACTTTTCCAAAAAAGTGCATGTGCTGATAAGCCTGTGATTTATCCTGCTGGTTCAAATCAACAAGGTAAACGTTATCTATGGATTCAGCAAAGGCCAAAAACTGTCTCTGAGTGCCTTGGCTGAACTTCAAGTTCCTTACTGCTCCGTTGTAGACTCCTGAAAGCACCCTTTGTGGCTTCGAAAGGTTTCTATCGTCATAGATTCTTACCGTACTGTCCTGGTTTCCTGTCGCCACTAAGTGGTCACTGTTCCAGTCGCAGGCAAATGAAAAGTCGTGATGATGCTGAAACTGGTACACTGGTATGTTATTTGACTGTCTCCTGTCCACTATAAGCGACTGCTTCGAGTCTCCTACAAGTAACAAAACGTTGCTGTTCAATGGATTCTCAGCGATGCAGTTGATGGGCCAATCAAAGCGCACTTTATTGGTCTTCTTTCCCTTGACCATATCAAATATGGACAGGGTTTTATCGTTTGAAGCGATCACCAAATCTGTGTAGAACTGTGGATTCTTCGAGGCCAAAATATAGTTTATAATCCTATTGGATTCTTGCGATATCTGATATCGCTCAGCCTGACCACTGCGAGGAAAGTAAAGAAGTAAGGAACCATCGAATGAGCCCGCAGCCACGTATTTGTCATTAGATGACGTCAACACTGATATTGTAAAGTCGTTGTCAATGTATTGATCCACTTGTGCCTCTTCCAATGTCCCTGAGACAGTGTTGAGCTTCATGAGTCCGGTAGAATCACTATTCGGTTTCACAGAAGCATAGTATACTTCATTATGAGTGAAGCTGGTCATTAAATTTCTAAGCTGGAAATGAACAAGCTTCAGTTTCGGTTGCGTGTAGAAACGATCGAACTGAAACAGTACATTGTCAGTGGGGTTGAGATGGAAATCGACTTCAGTACTGGCGGCACCAATGGATTTGTATAAATGGGTGTAACTTCCAAATGTATTCATTCTCTTAGATATCACCTTTTTGCGTTGACTGTCTTTGTTCCATATAAGCCCTTGAGAGTCCATAGTACAGCCACAAAAGTCTCTGACATGCTTTATCATCTCATTACTAACAGCAGAACCACTAAAAAGCCGCCGATCGTCTAAAATCTGTCTTCTTTGTTTGTAATTCTCCACTATCGCCAATAGGTCGTCTCGAATTAAGGACGAATCTGCTTGTGATTCGTGATAGAACCCGGATGAAAGATCTTCACAGTCATATCTGGTAGCTTTGTCTGTATCAGACATCGCCTCCTCATGACAAATTCCATGTTCGCTGACACCTTCAGTTTCAGTCATCTCGCTGGCCTCGGTCTCGGTCTCGGTCTCGATGCTGCTCCGTCCAGACTCGTCCTCCTGGGTGGCCTGTTCGTTCTCGTAAACAGCATAAAGAAAATCAAAAAAGTCATTGTCAATAGCAAATTCGGGAATTGTGATTGGTCCAGAAGTCGATTCTCCTTCTATATTCTGGTTGACATTTCCCTCAAACGAAAAGTTGCCTCCACCAATGAAAGTGTTGTTGATAATGATAGTATCTGAGGAGATTGGAGTATCCACACCGCCAACAATGGCAGCAGCTTCTGCTACATCAGGAATGCCAACAGCATCTGCAAGATTTACCTCGTCTATTGTCATGTCCATCTCATCATGGATCTCGTTTGATATATCCATGAGATGCAGAAAAGCGTTCTGAGGAATGCGAGAAGAGCCGTAATCGGCCGAGATTATAGAGGTCCTTGGTGGGGTTAATGCGTTCGGCCGTTGAGGATCCGCTAAACCTTGATTCGTTGCTAAATAGCGCATTCTGGATTTGGAAAACAAATCTAGCGTCTATTATATTGGATGGATGACTGATTGGTAAGAGCGGATGAACATAGATCAATCACAGATATCAATGCCATCTCTCCGATAAGATGAGTCGCGGCCGCGAAAATCCGTGGGATATACCAGGAACCTCCCACCACGGGAGCCAGAGCCACGGGGTGTTCCATCCCCACGGATATTCACGGGGATTCGATTCGAGAAGCACCGGGATCTTTTCCACCAAAGTGTTTTTTTCTTTTTTTCTATTATACTTTCCATATCTTAGTGCTGGATCTGTGAAGTATACGATCACTAGTTTTCTATCATTATTTCTCGTTCCACAGCCTATTCAGACATTTCAGTAACATCAACTCATTTAGAATGGTATATTCCTCGGAGAATGTGACGAGGTCGGCCTCGGATGACTCCCTACACAGTTCCGGGGTCAAGATCGACGGTGAAAAATTATCGTCGAAGAGTGGGATCTTGGAACCTGTGATTCGGTTCTTGAAAAAAGAGCCGGAACTCTCGTTGTTATGTGGTGGTATTGCAGGCGCACTTTCTAGAACATCGGTGTCTCCTATAGAACGTGTCAAAGTTTTATATCAGATCCAGGGATCTACCAAGTCGTATACGAGAGGTACCCTTTCCACAGTATTCCAGATCTGGAAGGAAGAAGGCTACAAAGGACTATTCAGGGGAAACGGTATTAATTGTATTCGAATATTTCCCTATTCGGCAATTCAATACAGTGTGTATATGCAATTAAAGGACTGGATTGGTAGAAAAAATGGAGGACAATTTGGAGACAGTTCAATATCAGTCGCTGATAAGCTTTTTGCAGGAAGTATAGCAGGGTTAGTCTCGGTATTGGTCACCTATCCAATGGATCTTGTGAAGACAAGGTTGTCGATTCAAACTGCGAAGTCTTTGAAGAACCTCAATGAAGATTTACTACCTTCAAAGCCCATACTAGGTATGTGGGGGTCTTTGAAAGACATTTACAAGAACGAGGGTAGATTCCGGGCTTTATACAGAGGTATCATACCAACTTCCCTGGGTGTGGCGCCTTATGTGGCACTCAATTTTACTATATATGAGAGCATGAAGGACGCTGTGGGTATCGATTATAGAGATAACCCAGTATTAATCCTTACATTTGGAGCTCTCAGTGGAGGTATAGCTCAGACAATAGTTTATCCATTCGACATTCTTCGCAGAAGATTTCAGGTCGCAACACTTCAAGGAGGTAAGATGGGATTCCAATACACATCAATATGGCATGCTATAACCAGTATTGTGGCCAAAGAAGGCTACCTAGGATTGTATAAGGGATGGCAAGCCAATTTGTGGAAGATCATGCCTAGTATGGCTGTTCAATGGGCCAGCTATGACTTGATCAAGAAGTTTATTGTAGGTATGTGAATACGGAAGAAATAAGTTGTAGGTATTCACTATTTATGTATATATATATATATGTATAGGCATGAATTTCTTAACGAATAAATTGAAGAGTGACAATAGCTCACTGCTGATTCTAATTAGCGGTGAATTCTTTGGCCGCAGATTTGCACGACTTGAGCATTTGCATGTAATAATCACAAGCATGATAGTCGCCGTTGGAGTCCTCAAGACATCTGGCCAAGTTCTTGGCATCCATCTCACAAGGTCTTGACTCGGCCTCACTCTGGAATGTTTGGGAAGCAGTCAAATCTTGAGCCTGTCCAGAAGTTGCAGGGGACTGTTGATCCATAGTATCCGGGTCCTGTGACTCGGATCTATTACCAAACAAACCGGTTAAACCAGCTCCAATTGTATGACCCAAAGCAGATCCCACGGCAACTCCTGCAGCAGTACTTGCCATTTGGCCAAAGAGACCAGGACTTCGTGAACCAGCCGTAGTTTGACCAGGTTTTCCAGCATAGTTGGGACCGTGGTACTGATGTGCCGAAGAAGGAGAGGTAACAGCGGTAGATTTAGGAGCCGATCTGGATCCAAAGGAACCAAAGCCTGAAGGAGCCGTCATTGTGGAAGCGCGTCTTGTTTGGGAGCCACCAAAAGTGGAACTTCTGGAAGGCGCTCTTGCTCTTCTGGAAGATCTTCTAGCCATTTTTAGTGATGAGGAAAATTGAGGTAATGATGCGGATCTAAGAGTAGAAGCACAAAAATTGTATGATGCGGATCCCCTCCCTTATATATGACACGCGGGGGGCCCCTGAGGTGGCAACTAAAAAAACAACTACCGATAGTTCTTTTTCCCCGGTGGCGACCTACATCCGCCTCATGTGGCGGAGCTTCCTCCTTCTAACAAATGAGACGGTAGGGAAAAAATTTTCCTCACTAAGGGCAGAGAAAAGAGAGTTGGAAACAAAACTAACAACTAAGTTCGAATTAGTTATCTGCGAATTAGTCGTTAGTCTACATCAACCATTCGGGAATTGATGATGTTGTCTTCGATACTCAAACTCAAGTCAGCAACAAGACTCGGACTACGTGCATTTTCGATATCACGATCCGCGCTTGCTGAGCCCAGTCCTCGGCGAAAGCTTCATAAGATTGAACAAGAAGTGGACGATAATGATTTCTACGTTCTCAAGAAAAGGGGCAATCTATCAGATGAGCTTCCAGACGAAAAGGAGGGAAATGGAGCGTTTAAGTCCACTATCAATTTAGAGGTGAATTCCGCCATGGGAAACTACTCACAATTCATAGATGAAGCCCCACAGTGGGACACATGGGACTTGGCCAACGAGGATTCGCCAGATTACCTTGCCCGGAAGAAGAAAATTAGACATTTCACTTTAAATTTCGGTCCTCAGCATCCTGCCGCTCATGGTGTGTTGAGATTGATCTTGGAATTGCATGGTGAAGAGGTGGTTAGGGCAGATCCTCATGTTGGTTTGTTGCATAGAGGTACGGAGAAGTTGATCGAGTCCAAGACTTATATGCAGGCTTTGCCCTATTTTGACCGTTTAGACTATTGTTCCATGATGACCAATGAGCAAGTTTTCTCATTGGCCGTTGAGAAGTTGTTGAACATCGAGGTTCCTATCAGAGGCAAGTATATCCGTACCCTTTTCGGAGAGATTACCCGTGTTTTAAATCATTTGATGTCTATTTTGTCTCATGCCATGGATGTCGGTGCGTTGACTCCTTTCTTGTGGGGTTTTGAGGAAAGAGAGAAATTGATGGAGTTCTACGAGCGTGTTAGCGGCGCTAGAATGCACGCTGCTTATGTAAGACCCGGTGGTGTGGCACAGGACATTCCAATCGGTTTGTTGGATGATATCTATATGTGGGCTACTCAGTTTGGCGATAGACTCGACGAAACTGAGGAATTGCTTACTGATAATCGTATCTGGAAACAAAGAACTGTGAATATTGGTGTTCTTTCGGCGGAGGATGCCTTAGCTTATGGTCTGTCTGGTGTCATGTTGCGAGGTTCCGGTGTGCCCTACGATATCAGAAAAGCCCAGCCTTACGACGCCTACGACAAGGTGGACTTTGATATTCCTGTCGGTACTAAAGGTGACTGCTATGATCGTTATTTGATCAGAATGGCGGAGTTCAGACAATCACTACGTATCATTGAGCAGTGCATCAACGAGATGCCTGCAGGACCCGTCAAAGTGGAAGATTTCAAGATTTCTCCACCTTCTAAAGAGTTGATGAAAAATGATATGGAGGCTTTGATCCACCATTTCTTGCTCTTCACGAAGGGCTATCAAGTGCCCCAGGGGGAGACCTACACTGCCATCGAAGCTCCAAAGGGTGAAATGGGTGTCTATGTTATAAGTGATGGCTCTGAGAGGCCCTACAAGTGCAAGATTAGAACTCCTGGTTTTGCTAACTTGGGTGCCTTTGACCATCTTTGCAAGGGCTATTTAATTCCTGACGCTGTTGCTATCATCGGTACCTTGGATTTGGTGTTTGGTGAAGTTGATCGTTAGTTGGTTCCACTCCATTTGATTCATTCACGTCACGTTATTTATTTATTTATTTATTTATCCTTTTTTTTCATCAATATCACAGTTGATATCTCTATTCAATTCTCGTTATATGCTGACAGAGGTGGACATGTGCACATTAAGTGTGTATCTCCATAAACGTCATCTACTCTTGCCACCGATGGCCAGGTCTTGAAATTCTTCAAGTATGGCAATGGGTAGGCAGCTTGTTCTCTAGTATAACCACGTTTCAACCAAACTGAGTCGTCTTGCATCAAATCTTGAATCGTGTGAGGGGAGTTCTTGAGAATGAGTCCGTCTGTTTTATCTTCCTCAACAGCTCTGATCTCCTCTCTGATACCAAGCATGGCATCGACAAACCTATCCAACTCGGCGCGGTTCTCGGATTCGGTAGGTTCCACCATCAAAGTGTCTGGAATAGGAAAGGCCATAGTAGGAGCGTGGAAGCCGTAGTCCTGCAAACGCTTGGCCACATCAATGGCCTCGATATGATACTTCTTAAAAGGCCTCAAGTCGATGATGAACTCGTGTCCGCAGTATTTGGTCTCTCCGGTGCCAATGAACATGATTTTGTAAGCATCTTTAAGTCTATAAAGCATGTAATTGGCATTCAAAATTGCGATCACCGATGAGTACGGGATATTCTCGCCTCCCATCATCTTGATGTAGGCGTAAGAGATTGGAAGAATCGAAGCAGAGCCAAAAGGTGCAGAAGAAACCGGTTGAATGGCCTCCTTTGCATTGAGATTTGAAGTCTCGGCCAACGGATGTTTAGGCAAGTAATTCTTTAAGTGCTCAGCAACGCAAATGGGGCCAACACCTGGTCCACCGCCACCATGAGGAATACAGAAAGTCTTGTGCAAATTCAAGTGGCAGACATCGGCACCTAAATCAGCAGGTGATGTCAAACCAACTTGCGCATTCATATTAGCTCCGTCCATGTACACTTGGCCGCCATACTTGTGAGTGAGGTTAATGGCATCACGAATTCCAGGTTCGAATAGGCCATAAGTGGTTGGATACGTAATCATGAAGGCTGCTAGGTTGTCCTTGTTCTTCTCGGCCTGTTTTTGCATATCTGCCATATCCAAACTACCGTTCTCGAGACATTTCACGGGAACAACCTTGAAACCAGCCATGGTAGCAGACGCTGGATTGGTACCGTGAGCACTGACTGGAATGAGAACAATGTTTCTCTGAGACTGATCATGAGAGTGATGGTACTGACGAATTACAGAAAGACCAGTGTATTCACCTTGAGCGCCCGAGTTTGGCATTAATGTAGTCTTTGCAAATCCGGTTATCTGCTCAAGATCATGTTCCAATTCCTCGATGAGTTGCATGTAACCCTTTGCCTGATCACGTGGAGCAAATGGGTGTAAGTCGGCAAATTCAGGCCATGTAATTGGCATCATCTCTACAGTACCGTTAAGCTTCATTGTGCACGAGCCCAAACTGATCATAGAAGTGGTGAGAGCAATGTCCTTTTCCTGTAAGGAATAAAGATATCGAAGCATAGCTGTCTCGGAGTGGTGTTCGTGGAAAACCGGGTTGGTAAGAATCTGGTCCTTACGTTTCCATTCCTCTGGGAACTCTGGGAAATCCTCAGGGTTTGGAATTTCTCTGCTACCGGTGAACAATTCGATCAGATCGATCAAATCATGCTTCGTGACGGTTTCATCTAAAGACAATTGAACAGTGGTCTTATCAACTTTGAAAATATTGATGCCATACTGTTTAACAGCTCTATCCAGTAGTTGAGAAGCGGTCTCGTTACTGTGCTTAAGCTCAATACGTAGAGTGTCAAAGTACTTGCCACTGCCAAGAATCTTATGCTTGGAGCTGGTGGTGATGGCACGTGCAAGCAATGCAGTAAGTCCATAGGTACGCTTAGCAATGTTACGGAGACCAACCGGACCATGATAAACAGCATAAGAACTAGCGATATTGGCTAAAAGAGCTTGGGCAGTACAGATATTGGAAGTGGCCTTTTCACGACGAATATGCTGTTCTCTAGTTTGAAGAGCAAGACGTAAAGCCGGATTACCCAATCTATCCGTGGAGATACCAACAAGTCTACCTGGCATTTTTCTCTTGAGGTCGTCCCTGACTGAGAAAAAGGCAGCGTGAGGACCACCGAATCCCATAGGAACTCCAAACCTCTGGGTTGAACCGAGAGCAATGTCTGCACCGAATGCGCTGGGTGGGTGCATGAGTGTCAACGAAAGAATGTCGGCATCGACAGCTAGTAATCCCTTTGCATTGTGGACAACATCAGACACGCGCTGCAAAGCAGTGATTGTTGGAATTGAGCCGTTGTCTCCTGGATACGAAACCAACGCACCACAAAGGTCTTTGGACAAATTATTGACCGTTTCAATTCCTTCAGACGATAGTAAGTTGGTCACTACCAGGTTTAAACCCAAAGTATTTGCCCTGGAGCTAATGACGGCAATCGTTTGTTCATGAGTATTTTGATCTACAACGAAAGTTCTTCTCTTACCACGAGAATTGTGGAAAGCCATGATCATGGCCTCAGCGGCGGCTGTACCTTCATCGAGTAGAGATGAGTTGGCAACAGATAGACCAGTTAAGTCTGAGATAAGCGTCTGAAAGTTGAGTAAAGACTCCAAACGACCCTGGGACACCTCGGCCTGATATGGGGTATAGGACGTATACCAGGCAGGGTTTTCCATGATGTTACGTTGGATCACAGCTGGCATATGAGTACCATAGTAGCCCTTTCCAATGTAAGATCTAAGAACCTTATTCTTGGAAGCAATTTGCTTCAGTCTCTTCAACATGGCACTCTCAGAAAGGCCCTGGGCAGGATCGATCTTGAGAGGTCTCTTAACGAGGATGTTAGGAGGAAGAGCATGAGAGACAAAAGTCTCGATATCGGGAGCTTCCACTACCTTTAGCATTTCATTGACATCGTTTGGACGTGGTCCCAAATGACGGCGAGGGAAAGTATCGAGATCCCTCAAGCCCACTTTACTGGGAAAGCAAGAAGCCTTGTATTTAGTCGACGAAACATCTGCCACCGAAGAATTGAGACGAATTAAGCGGGTAACCCTTGCGGTAACTACGATAGGTCTGGCGGATCTGACGGATCTAACGAGCACCGATCTCAGCATTTTTTTTTTAATGAAGAACGATGGTGGAAAAGAAAAAGGTAGTACTGAATTATTAAGGAGAAATGTAAACGGACGAAACGAACCTGATATATACTTGTATTGGCATTAATCGGTATCAGTGGTCGGAGGGTGGACTGAAATAGATGTTATCTGAGTCAATATAGTCAATATAGTGCATGGTGGTGTGTTAGATCCGACTCTGGTGGAAGGAGTCTGAAGGAGTCAGAAAAATGTTAATTCAGAGTATGTGCATGTAAATCCTTACACCAGTTCTCTAGTTCTCTCGTTCTCCCGGAGATCCAACCGATTTCATTCGTACTCAACGGTTTGCATCTTTTTCCCACTATTGACAGCAACCCAGTGCCCTGTAGGGTCCCAGCAAGTGTTGTTGACCTCCATGTCAGCAGAAAATCCGTTTGTAGGAAATATTGAGCCAACTGAACTGTGCTGTCCGCCGTGACTGTAAGGTCTGTGGCTCTCTAGTCGGTCCATGTCCCATATGAGTACTTGGCCATCATCAGAGCCACTAAGTAGTAAATTCTTAGAAGGGTGCCATTGAACGGAATTCACCGGTGCCCTATGTTCATCGAGTGTCACTAGAGGGACTCCTGGATATCGTAGATCCAATATAAGAATCTTATTGGAGTCTTCTTCGAGCACAGCGATGTGATTTGTGTTGAAGTTGCATGTAGAGAGACGAACTAATGGCGTAATAGATGTAGAAGCTGCCACCGGTGTTGATGCTGCTGGTGTTGTTGACGGAGAAGTTATATTTGATGACGAAGAGGTTGATGAAGACGTCGTAGTCGACACAATGGGCCTAGTTTGAGGTTCGTAGACAATGGTAGAGTGTTCGAGATTACGCAAGTCAAACACTCTTACCGACCCATCGCTGGAGCAACTGCAAAAGATATTCTTATTACCAAAGATGAACTTGACGTCGAAAACCTCACTGTCGTGGGCTATTAGTTGGGTCTTTGTAACTCCAGAGTTATGCGAGATGTCCCAAAGGGTGCAGGTGGTGTCTATGGAGCAGGTGATGATAAGTTGTGGGTCGATTACGTTCCAATCGAACGACGTTAGAGGAGGTAGTTGGTTGAAGTTTTTCACTTTGGAATTTGCAAGGCAGAGCTTCTCTATGAGCCCGTGATTCTCATCAACCTCGTACAATCTAAGGCATTCTGAAGTCGTGGCAAATCGGTTCTTATTGGTGTCGCTAAACTTCTGTGAAGGATCCCATTGTAGTCTAGTCACAGGATAACGAACGGATGCGCTGGCCAGATCATGAAAGTTCCAACTGGCGGTATCTGATGTTCCGGGAGTTCCTCCAATCACTCGCACGTAGTTTGTAGCATCTTCACGGTAAGAACTGAGGGCTATTCGGGCCTCTTTATAGTCTTGGGTATAAGTCCAGTCTAGTCCATAGAGAGGAAATCTAGAATCAAAGTACGAGCCATAACCTACCTGCTCTCTATTTTCATCATGTGGTTGTTGGTATCGAATTGACGAACGGAATCGAATATCGCTGTTTACGGGATCGTGAGAAGTCGTCACTGTGCTTGTTAGTATGTGAATGGAATGGGAGAAAGGATCGGCATATAAAGAACTTACGCTCCTGCTGAGCAAATGGCCTCTCCGATGATATCGAAGACCGTTTCTGAAAATTAGGCCACGTATGAAGAGAATCCATAACGATACAGAACACTAAGTTCTGATCTCTCTCTACTGGGCAGAGGGATAGACGAAAGAGAATAATAGCGAAGTGAAAATCGGTGTAAGGATGTTACGACAGTTATAAATGTTGCATGAGAAAGGGAGTATGGAAGTTGTGAAAGATGTAGCTAGAGATAGAGAAGATGTAGGAGAGAACTTATGTTAGATAATTAGTTAGTTCAAAAGGTAACTTGGATATATAAATATTTCAGTGGTGAAATATGAGTATTGATGGAGAAAGGGTTTTAGGTACGCATATATATGCAAATTTCAATCTATGAGAGGATAATTAGCGATGAACCCATCAAATTGTAAGTTATCGGTCTGAGCCAACAATCGTATAAGATATGTTTGTATCCCTCCTTTATTCTGATAACTACACTTATTTGGTATCAAGCTTCACTACAATCCCGAATAAACTCGATATTAAATCTCGACCCGCCGATCGACTCACTTAATCTCTACTTTACCTCGCGGAAGAATGACAAGAAGCGACTACATTGTCCAGGCTTTGATTCTGTTCTTATCACGTCTTTCTTTACTAAAAGTTGCTTTACGAACATGGGTTTAAAAAAGCTATTTAGGCCTCCTAAGGATATGACCAGGGAACAGGAGCAAGAATATTTACAGAATAATGGTGTCATGATAAAGAATGAGAGTAATTATCATAGGAGGAAATTTAAATTTGGAGAGTTTGCAAAGTTTACTAAGGAAAAGGCACAAGATATTGAGCCTTTAAAACCTCGGGATAGAAGTAGAGATGCGCGTGAGCAAGCAGCACGTGATGATGGTTATGGTGGGGGCACTTACTCGGCTCCTTCCACATCTTATCGGCAGAGAAATACGTATACCGATGGACATGCCACTCAATCTGCCCCAACTTCTAAGGAAAACGGTTATGGAACGAGTTCTTCTGGATCCGGATCTGGTTCCTATCAACCTGTTTCTCAGTCAAGCTATGGTTTGTATGCTGAAGGAAAGTCTGGACAGACATATGATCCTTATGCTCAACAGAACCAACATAAAGATAGCAATTCTGGAGTTGATGCAGCTGGAGTTGTTGGAGGTGTGACTTCGTTACAGGTTCAAAAGCAAGCGGAGCAACAGCAACAGGAGCAGCATTATGATCCATATGCCCAAGAAGCAGAAACTCAAACTATAGAGACGGATTTCAATAGATATCCGAACGCAGGCCAGGGTCAAGGTCAGGACCAGTACTATAATCCGGCATTAGAACCACAGCAAGAGCAGGAAGAGGAACAGGAAGTTGACTTGGAAGAAGAGGAAGTCAATAGAATAATGAGACAGACCAAAGATGTACGTGAAGCGACAGTTAAATCGTCAGGCAACATTCTTCGTAACTTGAAGGAGGCAGACGATAGTGCTACAAACACCATGGGAACATTGGGAGCACAACATGAGAAAATGTATGAGATGGAAAAGAACATGAACTTGATGGATACGCAGCAAAGATTTCTTCAGGATCATGTGAAAGAATTGGAGCATTATAACCGAGGATTGTTCCACATTAAGGCGGGAAATCCGTTTACTAGAAAGTCGAGGAAGAAAGCCGCTGAGAAGAGGTTCTTAATGGATCGTCAAGCGGATCGTCAAAGAGAATCTCAACTAAATGGAAAGTTATACAGTTCTCAGCAAGCTATTATAGGCCAGATGAAAGATGACGACGGTCGTGACGCAGAGGTGGTTGACTCGGATCTAAAGACTAGGGAAGACTATCAGAGAAGAGTGCAGGCAGCATCGAAATATTTAACAGAAGAGCATGACGAAGAGGATGAGAAGATGGAGGTGGAGTTTGGCAGAAATATGGATGAAGCCCAGAAAATGGCCAAGAATCTACACTCCAAAGCTAATGTGATTGCTCAGGAGATCTCATCTCAAAACAAGGGCCTCCAGGAAATCAGCGAGAAGGTGAACCGCGTGGACGATAAAATGGTCGTCACGACGAATAGAATCCGGGGGATCTAGTGATCATCACGGGGATTCAGCTTACATAACTAATTCTTAATACAACTTTGAAGCATTTGCTCATTATCATAAACGTCTCGGAAAGGAGCGACGAAACGTCGTTTTGCTCGAAAAATATACAAAATGATTTGCTATATAAAGATAGCACTCACCTCTCTTATCTTATCACAAAGTATCCTTCATTAGTTAGTTTGTTCTCCTTTCTACTGTTTTACTCCTAATCTATTCTTCGTCATGTTTGCTGATAAATTGAGAGAGGCCTTATCGGCTTCTCGCAAGGCAGCACGTGACTTCAGGAGGGCGCTGGAGGAAGTAGCGGAACAGCTTGCTGCCAATGGTCGCCGATCCCGGCCTGCTCTTCAAAGGATTCCTATCCGTGTGTCCAATCCAGAGAATCCACTGTGGCAGCAGCTTCAAAGGCGGCATTTTTCAACACTTTTGAAAGGCGCCAACAAGAGTTTCTCGCCTGCTACTTTCATCAACACTCGAGTTACTCTGAATGTCTCCAACGGTGTTTCTCATGCTGCACGTTCTGTTCTTTACCGTGTTCAGCCGTTCCGTTCCTCTCTGAGACCTCGTTTTGGAGGCTGCCCTAATGCTCTTTATTCCAATTTTGTTCACCATAATGCTCGGATGTTCTCTACATTTGGTCCCGACGTTACTGCACAGGCTGTGCACAATCTATCACAAGGCTTGAGGGCTTTCTTCGTCAAAGGAGCACAAATGAAGCTTTCTGCAAATGCATGCAATGAATCTCATGTGGGTTCGTTCAACTCTAACGCTGCATTTGTTGAATCTATCATGGATTTGGCCAGAAACGATTTGTCTTCTGGTTCTGCTGGCTGCTTCATTGAGTTTAATCTTACTTCGTGTGCCAGAAATTCCTCCGTCGACTCTCTTCCAACGCAATGTTTCCTTGACGAGGATGTCATGTCTGATTTGAGCAATTTTGTCAAGCAAAGAATTCAATATCAGACTCGTGTTATCAACGATATAATCATCTTCAAAGATAATATCGGGTCCCCGGGAGGTAAGAGAGTAGTAGCGCCGAATGGCGACATTATTATGCACTTTTATTTTCCTAGTTGTGAGTCCACAAAGATGGAGATGCTACTAACCGATTGTGATATTACTACAGGCGTGGTTAGAGAATACCGTTCAGACCATCAGGACATTGCTGATACATTCGGTAGATCTTTGTCCTCATATGGTTCGATTCTTTCACCAGAATTGACTGAAGATACGTCCATTGATTCCAGCTCTGATTGGTACGAAGTACATGAAGATGTACTCTCCTCTGAGCTCGAGTCTCTGACTATTCCTGAGTACTTTACTCCGATAGAGCATTCTGGTCTTGAATCTCCCGCCATTTCTGTTAGGTGACCATCGCCACGTAAGGGAGACGATTTTCTTTTATATGGCTTACTTAGTATTTTATTATATCTTTGATTAGGTGTTACTATTTCTTTAAATCAAACGCGACATAATTAAATTTTTTATAGCAGCAGAGCGAGCATCAATGAAACAGACGCCTTGTTTGGCAAACACTTTTGTTCAATTATCTGATTGAATTGAATAAACATGACTGAAAACGATCAACTAGAGCCGGAAAATAAGGATTTGAAGGCGAAAGAATCGGAGAGTTCTGCGGTACAGCCTGAAGCCGAGACTTCTGCTGAAGATATTGTGGAGAAGGCTTTGACAGAGGAGATGAGTAAAGATGACGCTTCAACAGCTCACAAATCGTTTAAGAAAATGACCGACGATGAGTTGAAAGTTGAAAGCGAGACTCCGGAGATGGAGCAAAAACGTCGGGAGGCAGGACAATTGGCCGCTACTTCCGTCTCGGCCAAGACAGAAGTAAGTGCTGAGACAGAGGCGGTAGATGAGAAAGAGGCAGAAGAAGAAGAAGAAGAAGAAGCAGCTGAAAAGACAGTAGGGTCTGTAGGAATGGCACAGACGGTAGGCCATACAGAATCAACAGAGTCGACAGCCAATTCGGTTGATTCCCAATCACAACAAACCGAGACCTCTGCAAAAAGCATGTCGACATCGTCATTCAAATCGACAAAGTCATCAACGTCATTGGAAGGTCTCCGTAAGTGGTTTACTTTTGGCAAGAATGGTAACGAGGTAACGACTAAGGAAACGATGAGATATCTAAAGAAGGCGGAGAATTTCAATTTGGCGCTCTCGAGGTTCAGAGAGAATAAGGAGGCACTGCTATTACAGCCAGAAAGGGACCAAGAGGCTGTCAATACGTGTGCAAACAACTTAAGAAAGACTTTCAACGAGATCAAAACAGGCATCGAGATTAGCCATGACGAGTTATTAATTGAAGGAATCGATTGGGAGTTCTGGTCGGCCGTAGTGAATGATTATAGTGTTGTTGTTAGAGAGAAACCAAAAGAGCTACTTGACAATATATCTCGCGGTATACCCAAAGAGTTGAGAGGAATGGTTTGGCAGCTCATTTGTAACTCGAAGTCTTTGCTACTCGAAGAATTTTACCGTACAGGTAAAACGAGGAACAGTAGTTATGAGAAGTTGATAAAAAGAGATTTGGCTCGGACTAGTTTTGTTACGAATAGCGAGGTGAGGACCAAAATCGATGACTTATTTGATGTTATAAAATGCTACAGTCTGTATGATAAAGAGGTCGGATATACGCAAGGTATGGCATTCATTACGGTTCCTTTATTGATGAATATGGATGCTAGCGAGGTATTTTGCATGCTAGTGAAGCTCATGAACAACTACGGATTCCGTGAATTGTATCTTCCGGAGATGCCAGGACTTCATTTGAAGTTGTATCAATTTGACAGGCTTTTGGAGGATCAATTACCGGACTTGTATCTTCACTTGCAGAAGCAGGGAGTGAAATCCTCCATGTATGCTACACAATGGTTCCTTACTCTCTTTGGATACAAATTCCCGCTTGATATGGTTCTTCGAATTTATGATATTGTCATTGCCGAGGGTATTGAATCGATTCTCCGGTTTGCTTTGAACTTGATGCAAAAAAATCACGAGCGTTTGCTTACGTTGAGGTTTGACCAACTACTTGAATTTTTGAAAGAGCAGATTTTCTTCCACTACTTGACAGCAGATTCGGGGGAAATCAGCCTTGAGACTTATAGATTGGATGACTTTGTGAGTGATTCAATGAATGTCAACATTCTCCCTCTTATGCTTAACCGTTATGAAGCCGAGTTTAATGAGATCCAAAGACTTGAAAGGGAGAGAAAGCAGGAAGTGGAAGGGCTTCGTAATCAGAACAGTGAATTACTCAAGGATATTCGACAGATTGAAGCTGCCTATGCTACGCTTAATAAGGGACACGTGGGAATAGCCAACGAAATGGTCAAGGGTAAAGTGGGGATAGCTAATCTTCGAGAGGAGAATCAGCAGCTAAAGGAGAAAATATCAGAAACTACTACACGGCTGGCCAAGTTGAGTACACAGACCGATTTACATGTCGATTTTAGTGGAGAAATCTCCAACACTTTGGATCTGGAAATCCAGAAAACCATGGAGAGAAACTTCGAAGTTATGGAAGAAAATGCACAACTGGAGGAGACGTTAGCATCCTTGGACAAAGAACGTGAGAGTTTGAGAAAGGAAATACATAGAAAATCAAAGTGGTCTCTACCCAAGAAGCGTCTTTGGTAATAAATAGTTCAATAACTTTTAAGTTTCCATTTCCGGGTCGCGAGAATTTCGAGACGTCAAAAATCAAGGCGCTATCGTTATTTCTTCGAGTTTTACTGAGGTGTCTTGTTAAGTAACTTTGGCGGTCAAGATGGGTTCGTTGAGCAAATTCTCGCAATGTGTGAAGCCCTTCACTAGACTATTTTCTACAACGCAAATTGGCTGTGAAAGGAAATACGACAGAGTCATGAGACGACATGTGAAAAAGATTGTCGAGTACAAAGAAGGAGATATTAAGCCTTGGTATCTAAGGATTCCCAAGGAGGCCAGTAAATATCCTCCTTATCCATACGGCGAGGCAACACTCTTCAAAAGATCAGACCGAGGTTTATACGGCGGACAACAAAGAGGTAAAGGATTTCAAGTATCTGAGATGGGTAACAAAACTCCACGGCCTTGGCTTCCCAATGTGATTTCTAAGACGTTATGGTCGGAGGCTTTGAACCACGGAATTAAGATGAAGCTTACTGCACGAGTTCTTCGGACAATTACCAAGGAGGGTGGTCTAGATAACTATGTCACTAAAGATAAGGCTGCGAGAGTGAAGGAATTGGGACTGTTTGGCTGGAGGTTAAGATATAATATACTGAAAGCACGTCAAGTCGCTAATCAACCTCCAAATTATGAAGTGGTGAAAACAGCCGAGGGTAAAGATGTGAAAGTGTTTTACAGGGGAAACTACAAAGGTGAGCCCATAAAGTTGACAGTTGGTAGAAGAAAACTACTGACTAAACTATTCCCTAAAGTTAAGCTTAATACACCTGAAGTAATGAAATTTGCGCAGTTCAGCATCGATCATGCCGAAACTCCATTCGCAGACATTTTGAGAGAGTGCGAGGCAAACGACGTAGATCTCGATGATGTGAAGCTGTAATTTCGACATATAACGTATCTTCAATATTAATTCTGTACATAGTGAAAGATCTATCTAATTTACCCCTTGCACCTTAGGATCGCGAACGAGGTCGCGATTGAAGTCACGTGACATCAAAAAAAGGGTTTGGAATGAAAAAAAAATTTTTAAAAAGTGAACGGAGATTGGCGAAGCTGAAAAATTTTAGGTGCTTCCTTTAATTAAGGTAATATTGAATTCGCTTTGTTTTTTCTTGTTACTACGGTACTAAAGATATACAGAGATACATAAAATGGCTAAGTCTGGTATGTATGACTGCTGAAAGGAGACTATTTAACTCCAATGTTCCACTAGTGTTCACCAAACAACTTTATACTAACCAAGATGTCTAGGAATTGCTGTCGGTCTCAACAAGGGCCACAAGGTCGTGTCAAAGGAAGTTGCTCCAAAACCATCGCAAAGAAAAGGTAGAGCCACCAAGAGAGCACTATTCGTTAGATCCTTGATCAAGGAAGTGGCTGGATTGTCACCTTACGAGAAAAGGATCATCGATTTGATCAGAAACTCTGGTGAAAAGAGAGCTAGAAAGTTTGCCAAGAAGAGACTTGGATCTCAGAAGAGAGCTAAGGGTAAGGTTGACGAAATGAGTAACATCATCGCCGCCGCCAGAAGACAGCATTGAGTTTAAGCTTGTACAGCACTACTTTTGTAATGATGATGTCTGTTTGTGCTTTGTGCTAATATTATTATGCAACGTAATAATATGGGAATAATATACATTGAGTTACGAGCCGGCAAAATACCTGTTTGATGGTCTGTCTCTGTAGTTCATAGAGAGGACAATGTAGTTTAGTATAGTATAATTACTGGTGTAGGGATGCATATTTTGAGGATTAAGATAAGCGAGATTGAGCATTCGACTACAAGTGGCACAGGGTAAGATGCGTACTAGTTCCTTGGTTAGTTCAAAATGAGCAGTCGGAAGCTGTTTACAGGAGCATACAGATACAGGTTAAAGCGATTCTATTCCAACTATTCTGCACCACCGTCATATTTCCGTCAGGGATCACCGCCTCAAACGTTTGATGAAATAAAACAAGGCAATGCCAACAATAGAGGCGGATCTAAATTCAAGGAATATGCCAAAAGTTTGGCCTTCCTAAGCATATCAGCAGCATTAATTTACGTTCTAGTCGATTTAAGAGAGCAGCTAGCAAGGGCGAAGAAGCAGTTGATACTGGTAAAAAAGAACCAAAAGGAGATGATTATCCAGATGCAGCATTATAAAAAAAAGATGGCTATGTCTGCCATGAAAAGTACACAGAAGGATACACTTATAGAAGGAAAGATGCAGATGCATATAGCATTATTGCGGAAGCAGTTGAAGGAGAACGGAATAGATCCAGTTTCAATAGACAAAGCGTTGAAGGAGTTCGAAGATAAGGTAAGGATGTCTACCACGAGTACCTCTGTGAAGCTATGGGTGCCTGGAGATTCTGAATTGAAGGCCCTTATTCCAGATCCTTATGAATATGGTAAATAATTGTGGTGCATTTCCCGGCGCATACCTCGTCCCCGGTGCATACCTCGTCCCCGGTGCATACCTCCCCCCCCCCACCCCTAGCGCCCGGGGTGCTGAAAAAAATTTTCTATATAAACGGCAGGCAGCATCATAACTTGTACAACTTGTACTATTATTTCTTCCTTCTTCATGTCTTTACAACCATAGGCGCCCATTAGAGTCACAATTCATCTTTTCTATACTTGGATAGTGCTCGGGCAGCCTTAGAGCAATGCTAGTATGGGTTCTTTTACCTAATCTTCGGTTAAACTCGACCCTAACCTGTGCCACCTGTTACTAGTGGTACGGTGGTCTGTTAACTTACATCTCTTATATATAGTAAACTATTGCATTCTTTTGGCATCTAGTTGTTCCTGCTTTCTCTGCTTTATCTTGAACCGTAATAATCCAGGTTCTGGACAACATGGAGATCCCGCTTCTTCTCCATGTTCCTTGTAGAACTGTGTGCAACAACTATAAAGGGCTTCTATGCATCTTGTACATTTAGATTCGTCAAACCCTGTTTTCCGAAGGCAGTCTGCGACAGTTAGTACTCAATTATACTTCTCTAGACAAAATTATATCTTACCTTGTATAGCACAAGCTTGTGCCTTGCATGGGATTAAGTCACATTCACTCATAATCCAATGTATATAGTAAATGAAGAAATGTGAAAAAAACGATAGACAGATTCCACTCTTTCAAAGTTTAATGGGCGATGCAAACTGAAATATTTATTTCTCCCATTTCAAAGTAGTCAAGAAAAGCTAGACATCTCAACTTTGAAAGAGGACCTAGAAGGACCTCAAGAAAGCATTTCAAGACCCTCAACTTTAATGTGACCTAAGATCAGCCAGCGTTGGCCAGCGTTGGCCAGTATTGACCAGCATTGCATCGACAATGCTGAAATCACGCCGGAAACGCTGGAATCCCGAATTTCCCGTTTAGGAAATTTGATTGATCTTTTAACATGGGGGCAGGGGGCCAAGGAACCGCTGTGGTTAAATAGGTGTAGTCCCTTAATTACCACCACCTCTTTCTCTTCCTGCCTATTCTTTTTTAAAGTATCCCTATGACTCAGCCCGAAAACTCAGCCTCCACTGACCTCTCAAATCAATCCACCATTCTCAAGCCATCCTTGAGGCCGGGTGACATCAGATTCATCTCGATCAAGATGTTCGGAAAGGAAAGCTTGGGAGTTTTGGACAGAACTATTAGACCTATGCTTTCTGGTTCTAATGTACAGCTCATTAAGGATGGTGGAACTTTGTCAATACTTCTGTTCGATTCCCGTAGAAGGCTTCTCTCCTATCTCTTTATTGCCTACTGGTATTATCTTAAGATACAGAAATTCGTACAAGATGCGATTTTCATTGTCCATACTTATTTATGGGGGTTTGTGGTTATCTTGGGACTCAATGATGATGATGGAGGAGTTGATCAATATTCTTTATGGTCAAAAAAGTCTTCAAAAAGGTCACCAAAGATGCCCTCGCTCTGGTCTATTCGGTCTATTCCTACTCGTCTTGTTACAAAAGTCGCCAACCATGCCTTGAGAAAGTCCTTGCAAGCTGTAACTCCCCCAAATCGGAAACTCATTCGAATTGCCGCTGGCAAAGGTCCTCTGCCTTCTGTCATCGGTGTCATTTTCAATCTATTTCCCCTAGTAATACCTCCTCCACCGGAGATCCCGACTCCATATCTCACTGCTGATAAGAAGATTGTGATTCCTGAGAAAAGTGATACTTCCAACGCTCTTAGAGCTCGTGCTGAATGGTCTGCCATCCAGCACACTCACAAGGCCACAGAAATCATGAGGGTATGTACCGAGGCGGCTCGAATCATTGTTTGGACGACCTGCTTGGGTATTCCAAATATTGTTCTTCAAGAAATTAACGGCTATACTTGGAAAAACTTGGATGCATTGGTTTCATTGGTTCAGACAGAATTGAGCAGCCTTGATCTAGCCAGCAGATCTAAGGATAGGTGTTGTTTCCCTGACGCCATTCAATTTGTCAATGTTGCTACCAAACAGGTTAAGACTTTGAGTGATTTCATTTACGATGACAACTACCAAGAAGACAATTTGACACCATTACAGCCAACTCCTGTATCTGGATGTCCTTTTCTGGCCAACAGCGCTAGCTTTTCAGGTGGCTTGTTACATCAGGATGATTACCCCTCACATCTTACCGTATTTCTAACATCCAATCACGATGATACAGATTATCAGCCTTTAATTGAACTCATCAAACAAAAAGTACAGACAGAAACTTACGATTGGACCTCTGAAGAATTCACTAAGATGGAAGAGTTAGCGCAAAGCCTTGAGAATATCACTCCTTCTCCAGAAGTCCTCATCAAGTACGCATCAGAAAGACAGCAGAGATACTCCCTAGATGGACTGCCCTTGAGCCCTGACAAGTTAAATCTGCAACATTTCTATTCGTTCAGACCTCCTGCAACTTTTCCAGCCTTTATCAAAGCCGTTGAATCCTATTCTCGTTGTCAAAGAAATAAGTAGGAATAGCCCCTTCTCCAATGTTCTTTCTTTCCACTTTCCACTCTATTTCTCCGCATACTTAATATCCCTCCCTATCTTTATCGCGATAAGGGGGGCAAGCGGCAAAACAAAAAATAAAAAATAAAAAACAGTGGTAGGAAAAAGGCTACAAGCGGCCTTGACTCACTCCCATTTCCACGTCTTTCTCTTTCTAACATATCACTTTTTCTTTTCTCTATCATCTCAATAACAAACAAAATGTCATCGGTTGATCCAGACTATTTTCCTTCTATCTTGTATGACAATGACCATGAAATTTACCCTGTGAGAGATGTGTCTTTTTCGTCTAGCAGCCCTACTATTATTGGAAGAGCATCACAAAACCCTCATCTACCAAATTGTGAGAGAATGGCTGGAGATGACAACCTGTTTTTCACGAATCCTTCAATTAGTATGAAGCATGCTTTATTGAGAGTGAGTCCACTTCCAAATGATTCAAATGCAATCACGTTGGAGGATTGCTCTAGCCATGGTGTTGGACTTTTCAGATTGAGTGATCCAGATTATATCACGCTGACTCCCGGAAAACCAATGAAGTTGCAAGAGGGTGATATTATTGGTCTAGCCCTCTCTAAGGATCATCATCATCCCACTTCAAGCATATGTATCAAAGAGAGTTTAGTTCGATTTTTGAAGCACTCTAGAGTTCAACTTTTAGTGTATCGCGCTGGATACTCCCGGTTAGGTGTTATACGAATTCAGACGAAAGCGTTCTTAAAATTTATCAGGGATCCACCTCTGGGCATTCCCTGCGATTATCTAGCTCCTAACAATCAATATGGGTTTGAATGGGACTACAGCTCAAAGGAGGACGAAGAACAAGAAGAGCAAGAAGATGTCGAAGATGTCGAAGATGACGAAGATGACGAAGATGACGACGACGACGACGAGTCAGGCGAAGATTCTTTAGTCGATTCGATTGAATCATCAGATGAATCAGATGACAATGATTTGTGCATCGAAGTGGCTTCCGAATGCTCTGACTCTGCTCCAGAGTGCTCACCGATCATAAAGAAAGTTTTGAAAAGAACACTAGACGAGGCTGATGAAGTGGATAATGCTAAGGAAGAGTCTGTTAAGAGGTTAAAAACAGAATGTAAGGGCGATGTCAACAAGGCTATTGATGATCTTGAAAACATCAAAGATGGGAAAATCGAGTTGGGCAAGATTGATGAAGTTGTAGAGATCTTAAAAGAAGTTAGAAAGGAGGCTAAGAAAGATAATCGTGGAAGACTCGCAACCACTCTTAAAGCAACTTTACTGGGGGCATCGGTTGGTGCCATTGCTATGTTCGGAACATTGGCTCATTTGGGGGTTGATCGGGTGTAGTTTGATTGATATCTATCTATTTATGTATGGGGGGCTTCAATGCTATTTGATTTTTCTATTTTATGCGATGTCGGCACTTTTCTTAATTATCAAATCCCAGTTTGATTTGATTACCACTATAAGTTCACTTAGTGATAGGAAGCTGACTCCCAGAGCCAATCCAAGCCATAAGCCAAATACCTCGAGATTCAAATAGAAGCCTAGCAATATCTCAAAGGGTGTAGCAACGATATAGTAGCTGAAAAGACTGAGACAAGAACCCACGCGCTGCCTTCCTTGCCCCCGGAGAATGGCAGCACAAATGATGTTAATGCAGTCAAGAAACTGGTTGAATCCAACTACCAAGAACAAGTGGCAGACCCTATCAATTAGAACCTTATCTTCACTGAACAGGCTGGCCAACGGATGTCTGAGAAGCACCATCCAGGAAAAGTTGAGGATGCTAAGAAAACAAGCCACACTCAACATCACCTTAATGGCCACCTTATAATCTAAAGACTTGGCTCCAATGATATTGGCGACTCTGGTGGAACAGTATATGCCCACAGAGAATGGTAACTGGAAAGCGAAAGAGGCCAAAGTGCTGACAACAGACTGTGCAGCCAACTCATCCAACCCAAACCTTGTGGACATAATGGTAAGTATCTGGAAAGCAAAAGCCTCAGAAAGGATCATCATTACCCCAGCAACTCCAAGATTGATGAACGGTCCCCAGCCCATAAATAATTTTGTGACGCTTGAGATTGGACACCAGCATTGGTAACCGTCGATAAGAAAGATATAAAGAAGTAGCGAGATGCACATAAACCAATAGGTAATAATAAAGGAGACAGGAGGCCCGAGAAAGTGGATCAAAGGAAGTAGTTTGGCATTAAGAATGACCGATAAAGGTAGGGCCAAGATGGTTATCCTAGTAGGCACAGAAAACTTGTTCTGTGATTGTAGAAACCTCTTTGAGCATTCAAATACTACTATAGCCGGAGCAGCTAAGGGCATTAACCTTAGGTATTGTTCACAGAGACCGATAAGCACCTCATCGTCAGTAATGACAGATAGTAAAGGTCGAGCATTGAGCCAAAATGTGATTATGGGAAGCAAAGCGAAAAGAAGGATGATTGTACATCGTTGATAATATAATCCAACCAACTGGTAATGTCTTGCACCATATGCAGTAGAACAAAGAGTGTCCAGTGATGTAGAAAAGCCATTAAAAATCACCGGACCCGAGAGATAGAATGTGCTGATGGAGAGAGAACAAGCCGAGAGATACTCTTCTCCCAACTTGCTTGAAAAATATATGGAGATCATGATTTGGATCAAGTACTGAATCAGAAATGTGATCAAGACAGGAAAGGAGTTCCTTACAAGATTGATGAGTTCATTGAAGGCGGTGGTATCTGGAGTCTTCAGACTCAAGCCTGGAAGATCGACTGATAAGTAGTCAGATGGCAAGCTTGAAGAACTATTATCGGATGCTAGATGCGTGGTCTCAGTCAGACTCGCAAGCTTCTTTGAATGATCCATAAGAAAAGAAGAGTTAAAGATGTTGGAAAGCATATGCAGGAGATTCATTCTGACAAAAGGTGGAATCCTCTTATTTCTATCATCATCGGAATTTTCCACGCAGCCTTAACCATTGGCCGCGGGCCTTAAATTAATGAGTACCCGCTTATCATTCGAATTATTTCCCTTTCGGGTAGGCATGTTTTTCGCTGTCGATTACCTGCAAAAGACATACTATGCTGTGTCTAAGGGGCAGGAAGCGTATCTCTATAGCGGGATCTCGAGTTGGATTAGGTCAGGCGACCTAGCTCATTTTATCTAGCAACCTGCTTTTGGGACTTGATATAATTTCTCACCGGTACTATTATCGGAAATACAAATCAATTATAGATGCACTATCACGGCAAATTTCTTTCTTTGGAAGTAGATAAAATGAAACTTGCAATAAGCTCCGCCTAGCTAGACAATCTACTTTCCACATCAACCAAATTTATGTGATTTTTCTTAGCACACCTATAATCAAATAAAGTAAGCCGTTGAAAGAATATGCGAGAATGTTCAATTGTACGAGGCCAAGCTTTAAATTTTTTAGTTTGACCAAAAATTCAAAATTGAGTTCGATGGAAAGATACCAACTGTCATTAATAGAAAGAAACTCAACATGGACTCTCAAGATACAAAAATATATAGTGTCTATCGCAGGGCCTTTCTAGGGTTTTATTGGGTATCCTTTAAATGATTAAATCTGTCATCTTATTGTTTGGCTAATATCAACCTTTGGTTAGAGATTTCAGACCTATGTTTGATTTATCCCCGAGACCCTTTTCGAATTAAGCCGATCTCCATTTAAGTCCGGTGCAAGCGACGCCAAAATATATATTAGTAATATACTACCGGTATAGCGCGATGCCGAAGCGTTATTATGGAGAGAGAAAAGTTTCAAGTCAGATATTTTACGGATATATGGAAATTTTCACATCTTATATCCGAACCAACTCGAAGCAAAGCCACTGTTTTGTCTTGAGAGGAAGAAGAGAAAAGGATACTACTACATAAGCCAGAACTACCGGTAATCTATGAATTTTATCACTCGGAAGCTCAAGCTACCTCCGCCCCCTCCCGAGAAAACGCTAGAAACGACACCTAATTATGGTTATTGTAGCTGTTTAGAAGAAGGTTGGAGAGTACATCATAAGAAGATGAAATGCCAAATATAAATAGGAGCAAAAAAGAAACAATGAAGCAAATGTATAGAGGACAAAAATTGTTGATGCGCTAGGTTTCTTTTTTGAATAATGCAACAGAAACGTGCACTAGAAGTTTCTTTTTTTTGTTTTTCAATCTCGGAAGCACATGAAATCTAAAACGATCCGGTACTTTTAGAGAGCGGTATTTAATGAAGCTCCGATTGAGCAAGGTAAGTGTTGCAACTGAAGATTAGATAGATGGCTGTAACACATCAAACTATATTTGGAACGACCAAGACAGCTTCCAAAGAGACAATCATTATCATTATTCGGCTACATATGCATCCGGATTAACTGAATCAGCACAAAATCCCTACTAGCCTTCATTTTTTAAAACCATAAGCAGAGCTCCAGGGTCTATATTGAAGGAGCAATAGGTAGTAGATAATAAATCTGGCATCGATTTTACCTTCATAATGCCTTGGTAGCTACTCAGGTATGATTGCTGATGGTGCTTCCTCTTTATATACGGGTATAAATAATTTACAGCCGAGAAAATAGGCCGTAAGGAAATAAGACCCGACTGTAAAGCCTCTAAACTTCACCGGGCAGCATCTTTTATATGAATTTACTATGGCGCGTAGCAGGCTGAAAAACCACGTAAGCAATTGCGCCTTAAAATTTGTCCCCAGTTCGTTAATATCTTTTCTTTTTGGCCATTTTTATTTCTTTTAATATCGGTTTTTTTTTTTTTTTTGTTTATAATTTTTATAAAATTTTTCTTTCTTGCTTTGGCCTTGCGTCTCGGGAACTCGAATCGCTCGGAACCTCAGTCATTCAGATAAGCTGGAAGCATTAACAAACAGAATCAATATAAAGAAGTGATTATCTCTGGATCTTGAAATAGGTGGCGCTGTATGTTTTGTCTTGTTTTTTCTCCTTTCTGTTCTTCTAGTTCTTTTTTGTGACTATTTCATCAATATCTTTCTTGCGTTCAAACATGTCAGATACTGATCAGTCTTCAGAGCAAAAGATCCGGGTATCTCCTGAAGGTGACCAGGGCTCAGAAACTTATTCCTATCACGGATTCGATGGGAACGCCGAAGAAACTGTTCGTCAGTTGGCTAGAGAACTTACTCATCAAAGTTTAGCCTCAACCGAAGATGGTGGTCAACTAAGTCAGACTACTACTGGTGCTGTTGGTACCGGTACTGTGGCCAGCGAGTTGCTTAGAACCATAACTTCCATGTCTCAAGTTCACGGTGTTGTTCCTTACAATGCCTCATCTGTCGACGACATCGATCCGAAATTGAATCCGGATTCGGATGATTTTGACTCCCGATTCTGGGTTAAGAATATGCGAAAGTTGATGCAAAGCGATGAGGAGTATTTCAGACCCTCCTCTCTTGGTGTCGCATACAAGGACCTTTGTGCTAAGGGTATTTCTTCCGATGCCGATTTCCAGCCTACTGTTGCCAGTATTCTTTATAAGTTAACGAGGGATGCTTATTTCAATCTTTTTCGTTCACATGACGAGTCGCGTCACTTCAACATTTTGAAACCTATGGATGGCCTTGTTAAACCTGGTACTCTTACTGTTGTCTTGGGTCGTCCTGGTGCAGGTTGTTCCTCTTTCTTGCGTTGCATCTCTGCCCAAACCCATGGTTTTAAGGTGGACTCTAAGTCAATTATCTCTTATGACGGTTTGTCTTCGAAGGAAATCGAGAAACACTACCGTGGTGAAGTGGTTTACTCTGCAGAGACTGACAGTCATTTCCCTCACCTTACCGTGGGACAAACTTTAGAATTTGCTGCCGCTATGAGAACTCCTGAAAACAGACCTGCCGGTATCACCAGAGAGCAATACTTTAAGCACATGACCAAGGTTTACATGGCAACTTATGGTCTTTCTCACACCTACAACACAAAGGTCGGAAACGATTATGTTCGTGGGGTCTCTGGTGGTGAGAGAAAGCGTGTTTCTATTACTGAGGTGTCTCTTTGTGGCTCCAACATTCAATGCTGGGATAATGCTACCAGAGGTCTTGATGCAGCCACTGCCTTGGAATTTATTAAGGCTTTGAAGACTAGTGCCGCCCTTTTGGACACCACTCCTCTTATCGCTATTTATCAATGTTCTCAGGATGCTTATGACTTATTCGACAATGTTATTGTTCTTTACGAGGGTAGACAGATTTACAATGGACCTGGTACCGCTGCAAAGCAGTACTTCGAGAGAATGGGTTATGAATGTCCCCAAAGACAGACTACCGCTGACTTCCTTACCTCCGTTACTTCTCCTGCAGAGAGAAGAGCTCGTAAAGGTTGGGAACATAAGGTTCCACGCCTTCCCGAGGAGTTTGAGACTTACTGGAAAAAGTCTTCAGAATATGCCGAGTTGCTTGAAAGGATTGATGACTACCTCAAAAATTGCGAGGACCCATCTACCAAAGAAAACTACCATGGTGCTATCGTTGCCAAACAGTCGAAGCACACCAATCCTGCCTCTCCTTTCCGTGTCTCTTATGGCATGCAAATCAAAACTATTATAGTGAGGGATATCTGGCGTTTTAAAGGTGATCCATCCGTTACTTTGTTTGCCGTTACAGGTAATACCATTATGGGATTGATTCTTTCTTCATTGTTCTACAATTTGAGCTCTGATACTAGTACTTTCTACTATCGTACTGCTTCCTTGTTTTTTGCCGTTTTGTTCAATGCATTTTCCTCCCTTAACGAGATTATGGCTCTTTATGAAGCTCGTGATATCGTTGAAAAGCACAAGAAATATGCTTTGTACCATCCCTCTGCAGACGCATTTGCCTCTATTATAACTGAGATGTTCCCGAAGGTTCTTACTTGCATTGCTTTCAACCTTATCTATTATTTCATGGTTCACTTCAGAAGAACTCCTGGTGCATTTTTCTTCTACTTGCTAGTTAACTTCATTGCCACTTTGGTGATGTCTCATATCTTCCGATCGATTGGTTCTTACTTTAAGACTCTTTCTGAGTCCATGACTCCTTCGGCAATCATCCTTATGGCTTTGGTTATCTATACTGGTTTTGTTATTCCTACTCCTTCTATGCATGGCTGGTCTCGTTGGATCAACTACATTGACCCCATTGCCTATGTCTTTGAGGCCTTGGTCACTAATGAGTTCTGCGGTTTGGAATTCCCATGTTCTGCCTTTGTTCCTGCTTACCCTGACGCAGATGTCGCGAACAAGGTTTGCTCGGTTACGTCTTCCGTTGCTGGTAGTACGTATGTTAATGGTACTGACTATGTTTGGGATTCTTTCAGATATTCTTACTCGCACAGGTGGAGAAATGTTGGCATTGCTATTGCCTTTGCTGTATTCTTCTTCTTTGTTTATTTGGCGTTGGTCGAAGGCAACAAAGGTGCTATGCAAAAAGGTGAAGTGATTGTCTTTCAGAGATCAACTTTGAAACGTATGAAGAAAGAGAAAAAGTTGGCTGCCTCTACTGCTGCCACTACCGATTTGGAGGGTGGATATTCTTCCGGTGACAAGCCTGCTGGTATCAAAGAAGAAACGGAGAGCGGATCTGGTTCATCTGATGTTGGAGTTGGTAAATTGGCCACTGGTAGTGATATTTTCCATTGGAGAGATGTATGCTACGAGGTGCAAATCAAGAAGGAGACCAGACGTATTTTGGATCATGTGGATGGCTGGGTCAAACCAGGTACTTTGACTGCTTTGATGGGTGCTTCTGGTGCCGGTAAAACCACATTGCTTGATGTTTTAGCCAATCGTGTCACTATGGGTGTCGTCTCTGGACATATGTTTGTCAATGGCCGTCATAGAGATGGATCATTCCAACGTTCTACTGGTTACGTTCAGCAGCAAGATTTACACTTACAGACAAGTACTGTTCGTGAGGCCTTACGGTTCTCTGCTTACTTGAGACAGCCTCAAAGTGTTTCCCATGAGGAGAAGAACGATTATGTTGAGAATGTTATTCGTATTTTAGAGATGGAAAAGTATGCTGATGCTATTGTTGGTGTTACTGGAGAGGGTTTGAATGTTGAGCAGCGTAAGCGTTTGACTATTGGTGTTGAACTTGCCGCCAAGCCTAAACTTCTTCTTTTCCTTGATGAGCCTACCTCTGGTTTGGACTCACAGACCGCTTGGTCCATTTGCCAACTTATGAGAAAGCTTGCTAACAATGGTCAAGCTATTTTGTGTACAATTCATCAACCTTCTGCCATCCTTATGAAAGAGTTCGACCGTTTACTTTTCCTTGCAAAAGGTGGTAGAACTGTTTACTACGGAGATCTTGGAGAGAATTGCAACACTTTGATAAAGTACTTTGAGGCTCACGGTGCTTCTGCATGTCCGCCTCAGGCTAATCCAGCCGAGTGGATGTTGGAAGTGATTGGTGCCGCTCCGGGAAGTCATGCTGCCAAAGATTATCATGACGTGTGGATGGCTTCTGCAGAGCGCAAGGCTGTCAGAGAGGAGCTTCAAGATATGGAGGAGAAGCTTGTAAACGTTGAGATGGATGACTCGGGTGAGGCCATAAGGGAGTTTGCTTGTAGCTTGTGGGAGCAATATATCTGTGTTACTCGCCGTGTGTTCCAGCAGTATTGGCGTACTCCTTCATACATCTGGTCCAAATTTTACTTGACTGTACTTGCCACATTGTTTAATGGTTTCTCCTTTTTCAACGCTGGAACGTCCTTGCAAGGTATGCAGAATCAGATGCTTGCCATCTTCATGTTTACCGTTGTTCTTACCACCATGATCAATCAAATGCTTCCTCAGTATATTGACCAGAGAGCTCTTTACGAAGTTCGTGAAAGGCCTGCAAAGACATTTTCTTGGAAGGTGTTTATTGCTGCTCAGATCACGTCAGAGATTCCATGGAATATTGGTATAGGCACTATTGGTTTCTTCTGCTGGTACTACCCTATTGGTATGTACAACAACACAACTGCTACGCATACTACCGCGGAACGTGGCGCTCTTATGTGGCTTAACGTTATTTCTTTCTTCATCTATTCCTCGACTTTGGGTCAGGCTGCTATTGCAGGTTTTGAGAAGAAGGAAAACGGTGCTCACATTGCTATGCTTTTATTCACTATGGCATTGAATTTCTGTGGTGTTCTTTATTACCCAACTGGTTTCTGGTCTTTCATGTATCGTGTCTCTCCATTTACTTACTGGGTTTCTTCGGTGTTGTCAACTGGTTTGGGCAGATCTACTGTTCATTGTACTTCGTCGGAATTTGTCCAATTCCCACCTCCATCAGGCATGGATTGCTCTACCTATATGGCAGATTACATTGCTGCTGCTGGTGGTTACTTGGATGATCCAAATGCCACAGACACGTGCAGCTTTTGCACACTTAGTAGCACTGATACTTACTTGGCCTCTCTTCACATAACCTACGACCATCGCTGGAGAGATTGGGGTATCTTCACCTGCTACATTGCCGTTAACATAATATTTACTCTCTTCCTCTACTGGATAGTTAGAGTTCCTAAAAAGAGTGATAGAGTTAAGGATGAGTCTCAGTTAAAGTCGGTTTCTAAGAGACCCGAGAATGAGCTTCCAGAAGATAAATAAACAGAATCGTCTTAGTGACGATTGATGGGCATAGCTAGCTAGATCTTTGATTTTTTTTCTTTGGTTAACATCATATCCCTAGTTTTTATTACAAATACAATAATCAATTAATCAAATTTTTCATCCTAGACATATTCTGCTTCACTATATCCACCTGTGTTTGGTCGAAGTAGTTCCTGTAAGCATGCATTATTGAGTAGATTTCTTTCGAAGCCAAGTATCCAATGATATTGACGCCGGATCCTTCCGGTGTTAATTTGAGTGCTTGACGGAAAGAGGAGGTAAAGAGCTGGATCTTTGCGTTTAAATTCTCCAACTCTGGCTTTGTCTTCTCGTTCGTGTAGCACTTACCCTGGATGAAGTAGATCATAGAGGACATTAGTGGAGCTGTGAAACATGCAGCATTAAGTAATTCCTCGGGTATCTTTTTAAAATCATCTCTGATACTACCATTTGTTGGCTCAGCGGCATATTGAAAGCATAAAATGGTGACTTTCAACAGCTTATCAGATTCTGCCGAAGGAAAGATGTTGGAAAGCTCGCTAATTAGCAAGTCCTTCAGTTTCATACATTCCATAAGATTGTTCATGTATTCAACGTAAAAAAGATCTTTTTCTTCAACTTTTTTCATCTTCAGTCTGTAAATATCATAGAGGTTTAAAGAAAGAATGTTGATGGAACTCAACAAATAAAGTTGTGCGTGGACACCTTTAGCTTCAAACAGAGTTCCCTCAAGCCCTAGAGATGACTGTAGAAAACTTGTGAACACGGGATCATTGAAAAATTGTTCCATACTAAGTTCATTAGGAACAGGAGAGTACAGCTTGCGAATTTTTAAGTAATAATACTTTGCCAGCTGAAAGTTACCGTTTTTCTGATAGTATACGGCCCAGATGTAGAATAGCAAGGATATAAGTGGATGGTATATGACCAATTCTTGTGAAGAGAACCTGCAATTGTCGTAATCGTCCACAAATTGGGCCAAGACGGGACGCGTTGAGAATAGAGAGATCTGGTCCTTATTAATACCGCTGCAATCCATCGTCCCTAGTGATGCCAGCATTTCGTAAGAATTCATAAGAAGCGAGAGGAAACACATTCTTAGCTGTTTACTTTCCAAATCATTGGCGGATACTGTCCATTGAAACTCCTTTCTCTCCGCATCAAGGGCCTTGTGACAATGGGCAAACAACTTCTCTGTTCTATGCTTACCATCCCAAGACTTGACTAGGTACGAAATTCCACAGTAGAAGTAGGCTAATGATGTGAATTCTCTGAATGACAACCAATTCAATTCCAAAGGTAAAGACGCTTCTCCACGTTGAAAGGGAGATTTAAATATCAAATCGATTTCAAATTTACACTTCAACCCCCACTGAGAGCCTTCTTTCCTACACTGTTTGATGAAACTGTCTATCCTGGATATTTTCAACTTAGACTCATCAAAATCGTCTTCCTGAACGCTTATTAAAAGATCCAAAAGAAGCGTAATCGCTCTTAATTGAACAGGCAATTTCGCTATAGACTCCTTATGAATCTCTTCTTGGTATACCAAACTATTGAAGACAGACTTGACATTTTCCCTGGGCCTGCTCAAAGACAGCATACGCTGGATCTCGCACACGCGTATCAGATGATAGAGAGCAAAATTCCCAGAGTCCAGTTGACTCTCCAACTTATCTGCCATCTGCTTGAGCATATCCAAGCATTGATCATTGCTAAATGTCATACCAAAGTATCTATACTTGGTAAAATTGAGAAACACACTTAGATTAGGAGATGAAGGAGCAACAAGAGAAATTAGCGTATTGAGATACAAAAGCGCTGACTTGCGGGCGCCGGGTCCACTGGAATAGTACTGAGTTTGAAAATTAAGAAGCTGAAGACGCACCTCTAAAGGATACAACGATTCAGTTCTTGCGCAGAGTCTAAGACCTCGCAGACAGTATTCAGAGGCAAGCTCCACGCTGGCCGTCTCTTTGAAAAGGATCTGACTTACACGATAGCAAATCTGAGCTTCTGCTGCAGGACTAAGCGTCTTGCTGTAGCGATCCAAGATGACAAAGAAACAGTTTAGAGACGCTCTGATCAATCGAGAATACTCGTTAAGAGAGCCTTCACTTTGAAGAGAGAACGGTCCTATTCTGTGGGCCTCTGACAAAAAAGCATTACCGGCATTAACAAGCCTTGCTGGAAGAGATGGCATCACCAAATACAAAGAACAGACTAAAAGAGAGTATTCGGAGATAAGTTTTACATTTAGTCGGATCGATTATTTATCGATCAAAAAGTACGCGTTCGCATAAACCTGGTAGCTAGGCTGATTTCCTAATTGGGCGAAATATTCATTTGGATTGATATGGACTATTATCACCAGTTAGATAAAGGGGCAGGTAGCGGGGGAGTAAAGCAGCCAAAATTAGGATCTTTACGATGAAAATAAGCATCTCACATTCATGATTATCGGTTATTATCTCCCACTTTCTGAATTAGGAATGCTTCTCTATCTTCAGATTATTGGCTTCTCCCTTCCATCATTAATGTCAAAAGAAAAAGGAAGGAGATGATGAAAAAATATTATTGTCCCTCTCGAAAATCGTGCAGGTATAAATAGTTCGCGATTTTCCCGATTTTTTTTTTTCGGGATTTGCGCACTTTCCGATTAAGAGGCAATCCATTTCGGGAATTTTCACCCAGGATCTTATTTCTCCGTGTCCTAATTGCTTTGTTTTTCCACTTCCCTCCCTTTTTATTTCGATTTGAAAGGATTCATTTAGTTGACCATCTTTTCAGTCTATAGAAAACTGCGATCAGCAAAGGGCGACCAGAAAGCGTTCTACCCAAAAAGCTCAGAGCGAACGTATAAGCGTCTTAGTTTCTGTTCATTGGCTCTTGCACCATCCCAATAGTTGCGTTCTCAACCACCTTTTTTTTTGTTCTTATTTTATCGCTTTATTGTATAATAGTCTTGCTTGACCCTATTTTTTAGTTCAGCATACACGCATACAGATACTCAAACACACACACACACAATGGAGTCTTTAAAGTTGCCTACGACGGCAGCTCGTGCTAAGGCTTTCACTGCCAAGGGTTCTTTGGCTTTTCCGATGAAGCAGAATGAGATGAAGCAAGAGGATACCGTAGCAGATTCTGTGGTTAAACAGGAAAAGCAGCCTGATAAGATACTCGCGGAAGCGGGTGATATTAGTGTTAATGCAACAGTGACAGTGGATGAGAAGCAAGTGAATCCAGCCAATAGCGTTAATGAGATGATGACGGAACCTGGCGATGCAGCAGCTTCTGGTATTGTGCCGACATTGCAGAATATTGTTGCCACTGTAAACTTGGACTGCCGTTTGGAGTTGAAGACGATTGCTTTGCATGCACGTAATGCCGAATACAACCCTAAGCGTTTTGCCGCTGTTATTATGAGAATTCGTGAACCAAAAACAACGGCCTTGATCTTCGCATCCGGTAAGATGGTTGTTACAGGTGCTAAATCAGAAGACGATTCGAAGTTGGCTGCTAGAAAGTATGCCAGAATTATTCAAAAATTAGGTTTCAACGCCAAGTTCACAGACTTCAAGATCCAGAATATCGTTGGTTCTTGTGACGTGAAGTTCCCCATTAGATTGGAAGGTTTGGCCTATGCGCATGGTACTTTCAGTTCTTACGAGCCTGAATTGTTTCCTGGTTTAATCTATCGTATGGTTAAACCCAAAATTGTCTTGTTGATCTTTGTTTCTGGCAAAATTGTCTTGACAGGTGCCAAACAAAGAGAGGAGATCTACAAGGCATTTGAAGCCATATATCCCGTGCTAAGTGAGTTTCGGAAGAAATAAAAATAAAATAATTACTCCAGTGTATAATAGTTTCAAACAGAAGATGATGATATTACATTCCGAGGTTACCGGTGTACGAACCTTACCTCCGTACTAAGACCATAATCACTCCCTTTTACTCGTAGAATTTAGGTTAGCATTACTCTGTTTCTTGAACTCAGCTACGCTCTCAGCAAACCAAATGAACATCGGATCCGAAGTGAATAATGATTTGCATTCTGTCTCAACTCAGAACAATCCTTCTTGCGATGACCTGGTTTACGACGGTAATAACTTTCTTCTTCTTGGATCTTCCAAAATTGCTAGTGCTCTTGAATTTCCCTTTGAAGTCTCTCCTGTTCATTTGATTAGCAGGAACTTCTCCAGGGATTAAACACAAATCATCACGGTTGATCGAATCGTACACTCTTTCGATATAAGATATGTCCCATTTGAGCAATTCTCTTTTCAGTTAATTCAATCTTATTCAGTCCTCTTTTGGAAGTAAAGACATCTTGAAACTGAGACTCTTAAAACTTCAAGACTAGATGATAAGGTATTTTAGTATACGTAATGTGCTCACTGAGAGGTGCAGGAGGGAACCATTTGCGCCAAAGTTTTGAAATTTTTGCCCCAATTTTTTTGGCAGTATAAAAGAGTTTCTCATTCACGTGTAAGTAGTCTCGGACCTGCTGTGCCTTTATCATCGTTGAAACCTTTACGCAAGAACAAATTAAGCCATTAATAACGCTATCTACAGCAGAAATAGCCAGGCTTGCAAAGTTTGCCTTTGCATTTGTAAAGCATTTGGGTTTAGTCCCCTTTTATCAGTGATTCATACAAATGGGTTCCGACTCAAAGCCTAGGAGTGTTTCTCCATTTACGCCGGTGAACGAGAACCAGTCTCGTGCTGAAATTAAGAATGAGACCAAAACGATTTCGGATTCAATCCTTGGTTTACGATTTGCGACTGCTACTTGTGGGGGTGGTACAAAATATGCTCAGTTGCCTCACTTGAACACTGCCTTGGAGTATCCGAATACGAAGGTGGAGATGCCAGATCCTACCCGAACCATTAACAGCAACGAGGCATTTGTTTCGAGTCTCAAGGAGCATAGTGAGCATCAAAAGCAACAACAGCCATCGCTTCAACTACATAATTCTGTCCAACAAAGTAGAGGCCGGTCGATCTCCACTGCCGAACGGCGGCTTAAGAGTACCACCACCCAGATTCCACCTCCTTCAATCCTCTCTTCTGAAAATTCCAATACGAATTTGAGTTTTGTATCTCGCTCATCCAGTACGGTGTCATTTCAGGTGGCTAAATCGAGAACCAGGGGATCCATCTCCGTGAGACCCACTCCCGGTAAAACGGGGGCGGTTGAGTTCGACTTGGCGTCGGTTCCATGTTCTAGACATACTTCCGTTACTTCGGCCACCACCCTTGATACTATGGAAGTTTCAGGCAGGGCAGGTCCAATTCCAGGCTCACGTCCTGAGATCATCCCAGCTTCTCATCGTGTCAGTTCTCCTGTTTCCTTCGAGTTGCCAGAACGCCAACATCCTCTTCAACACTTCTCTTTTTCTAATGGAGATTCTGTTCATCGGAGAAGCTCTCCAGAAACCCCAGGTATAATCACACCTCCGTTGGGTAGTGCGTTCAAGACTCGCAGCAGATCTAGCACACCTAAGAAGACAATAACCATTGGAAGAGATGAACCAGTTCAAACTCCAATAATTCCTTTGCCTACTTCCAGAATGTTCAAGACTGTCATAGCATCACCGAAGGGTCCCCTGATCCCCTTCACTGAATATCTCAGTAAAGAAGATGACAATAAGATTCATATCTTGATCGGTGTCACTGGTTCCGTGGCAACCATTAAGATTCCTTTAATCATCGAGAAGTTATTCAAGGTGTATACGCACGAGAAGGCTTCGATTCAGTTGGTGGTGACTCGAGCAGCGGAGCATTTCTTAAGGGGAATGAAGATTTCTTCGGATGTGAAGATTTGGAGAGAGAACGAAGAATGGTCGAATCCTCTTAAACGGCCTGGAGATCCGATTTTGCATGTGGAATTAAGAAAATGGGCTGATATATTTTTGATTGCACCGATGAGTGCCAACAGCTTGGCCAAGATAGCTAACGGATTGGCCGATAATTTATTGACTTCGATTGTTCGTGTCTGGAATCCATCTATACCTATTCTCATTGCTCCAGCCATGAATACGTTCATGTATACACATCCAGTGACGAAAAAACATTTGATTGTTTTGCAGGAAGACTTCAAGTTTATCGAGGTACTTAAGCCTATTGAGAAGGTTTTGGTATGCGGAGATATTGGAATGGGAGGAATGAGAGAATGGAGTGAGATTGTCGATATATTGGTAAGGCGTTTGAAGAAGATTAAGAAGATGGAGATAAGAAAGTTAGAAGAGCATGAAGGAGATGGCGATAAGGGAGATGCAGCGAGGGAGAAAGCAAGAGAAGGTGAAGAGGAAGAGGAGGAAGAAGACAATGATGAGGATGAGAATGACGATGACGATGACGATGAGGATGAGGACGATGATGACGATGACGATGACGATGACGACGATGAGGACGATGATGACGACGACGGTGAAGATATCGATGAAGATGATGATGACGACGACGATGATGACGACGACGACGATGATGACAGCGACGACGATGATGATGACAATGAAAACGATGGTAGCAACGAAAACTTCCAGGATGCCGAATCCAACATCAATCAAGATTTTCCCACGATTGGTTCACCGTCCACTAATCCTTACATTCTAAAAATGCTTGGAATCAGCAGAGCATCATCAGAAAAACGGTCAAAAAGCATGGAAGATCTTACCCTACTGAAAAGTGAGCAAGAAGAAGAGAATCGGGATGATTCTGATGATGAATAACTACAATGAGTATCATAATTCACGGATATAATCTTTGTAATTCTAACAATTGCATAGCCAAAGGAATGTCCAACTTTTCACTTTTTCTAATCTTCCTCGAGCATCGTAAATTCTCAATCTGAAGGGTATTCGAGGTCTCAATTTCAACAGGTTCATTTAAAAGGTCATCTCTCATTATTGTTATTATATATGCTGTCTAAGAAAGTCCAACTTGGACTTGGACTTATGGGGGCGTACTGCTCCTATTCTGGGTACGTCTACTTGAGATCTCAAATGGAGATTGAGCAGAGACAACAGATCTACCAGAGTTTGTTAACACAAGGACTCCTCGATCAAAAGGTGAGGCTACTTGATCCTCGGTTTCGAAGCCTACGTATATTAGGAAGGTACGAGAATCCGTTTCCCGAGTATCGTCCTCAAACGTTGTTTGAGTTTTTCATTATGAGATTTATAGAGCTTACTCATTATGGACGTCGAGGAGGTTTGCCTGTTGACCCGAAGAGTCTTAAAAAGACTCTTCCTTCGGCGTATCCTGACTTAGACTTGATTTTAGCATCCAGACGTGGCGAGGAATCTGTAAAGGGCCATCCAGCGTTGCCTCCTTTGCATAATAGGATGTCATATACCTGGCTTGGCCAGAGCTGCGGTCTATTGCAGATATCTTCACTATCATTTTTACTGGATCCGATGTTCCAGGATCACCTTGTTAACAAATATTTTGGTCCGCAGAGGTATGTTTCTGCTCCAATTGGCTTGAACACCCTCATGGAAAAGACAGACGGTGCTCCTGAGTTTGTATTGGTGTCACACGACCACCCGGATCATTTAGATCCTGATGCTATCTCTTTGATAGGAAATAGTAGTCAATGGATTGTTCCCATTGGTTTAGGAAAGTATCTGAAGGACAGGGGAGTCAGCAATGTGATTGAAATGGACTGGTGGGATAGACTTCCACTAACATTCGAGAAGAGTTCGGATCGTGTCACTTCTCACTATGAAGTTGTTTGTCTACCGTCGATGCACTGGGGAGGTCGCACATTAATGGACTCAAACTCACGGCTCTGGTGTTCCTTCATGGTGTTAAGAGATGGGAAAGCGCTATTCTACCATGGTGGAGATACTGGTTATACAAGTGAGCTCTTCAGGAAACTAGGAACAGAATTCGGTCCTGTAAAATTTGCTGCTCTTCCCATTGGCCAGTACAGCCCCCAATGGCATCAACGACCTCGCCATGTTTCTCCAAGCGAGAGTGTTCAAATAATGAAAGATCTTCAGTGCCACAAAATGGTCGGAGTTCATTGGGGAACATTCGTACTTAGTTCAGAGAATTATCTCGAACCGGCAAGACAATTGAGGATGCTTGCAAGAAAGGACAATAGACCAAACAGTATAATAGTTCCACAGTGTGGAAGAACCGTTGTGATGGATACTGCAAAGATGGATTTTGATCACGATGAGAAGGCGGCTAAAGAGGGGGAATCAGTGGTGTATCAATAACTGTACTTTTAGAATGTATATAGATATGCATATTAATGGGTGACATTCTTCACTTTTTCTAGGAAAGCATCGTATTCGTTGTCTGCTATGACGAATCCATGTTTACCATCCTCAGGAAAGCTCTTAAGTTTGACCTCCTCTCCGTACTTGTTCAAAGCCTTGACTGCCTGAGAATGAAAGTTCATGTATTGCTTAACAAATCTGCCTGTTTTGACATCCATCATTCCAAGCAAGTCAGAAAAAACAAGAACTTGGCCGGTGGTTCCACATCCAGAGCCAATTCCAATAGTAGGAATATCCAAATGCTCAGTAATAAACTTGGCCACCTTATGAGGAACACACTCGAGCACAATAAAGCTACATCCAGCATCCTGTAAAGCCAAAGCATCCTGGTAAATTTTGACGGCACTATCAGCCGTCTTTCCCTGCACTTTATAGCCACCATAGGAATTGAATTTTTGAGGCTGTAATCCCAAATGACCAGTAACGGGGATTCCTAGCTGACAGAGCTTTCTGATTCTATCAACCATCTCCACCCCTCCTTCAATCTTCAGGGATCCTATTTTTCCAATTCTCATAAGTTTAACGGCAGATTCAATACACTTAGAATCACTGCTCTCGAAAGACCCAAACGGCATATCTGCCATAACGAACTTGTTATTGACTCCCCTCATAACAGATCTACAGGCATAAATGTACTCATCGAAGGGGATCTCGAGCGTAGATCTGTAACCTTTAGCCGTCATAGAAAGTGAATCTCCTATAAGAATCATATCAACATTCGGTGTAGAGTCCGCAATAGCACCGGATATGAAATCGTGAGCAGTGATCACAGTAAGAGGATTACTAGGAGCACGATATTGCTTGTAGACGTCCGCCAATGTAGCCTGCCGTCTGACCGGAGCAATAAAGTGAATCTGGCGAACTAGTCGGGGTAGCTTGGATACGGACATGAGTGTGGTACAACCGGAAAGATGGATAGAATAATACAAGAGAGTACATAGTTAGCATCTACGGACCTCGCGAGAATTTCCATATTGATAGATCTTGGTTTCAATCGTAGAGAATCTCTAATAAATAGTGCCTTATAAATATATAGCTTTATACTTAGTATATCTAACAGACCTTGAGTGTTAGCAGTAGCTCATACTCCATAAATATAATAAAGTGGTGGTGTCATTACGCTTATAGCTTCCCCTTCAAGTCCTCTCGCGCGTACTTAGCACCGCAGTATCCACAGTGTGCGACCATATCCTTATCCAGGTTGATATACACTTTAGGGTGTCCCTGCATTCTGTCAGTACCGTTACAAACGGCAATGCGAGACTTGATGTAGTGAATAGGTTGTTGAGCAGTCAACTCAATAGCAGCCTCTCCAAAAGGCTGCTTGGAAAGATCCATTCCAACGAATCTGAAGTCATTTTTGTACACTTCTTCTCTGGATCTTTGAGATTTCGACCATGTAGAACTTCTATTTGGTGCCTGCGAAAAGCTTCCTTTTGGAATGACGGCAATCCTCGGGTCGAGTTGCTCGGCTACAACAGATGGGTTTTCCTCAGTGATAGTAGCAGCAGAAGCCTTCGTGGCTTGCTTCGAAACCTCTTTGGCAGCGGTTTGTAGAAACCTTTTACCACCTGTTTGACTTAATCTGAGTGAACTGAACATGCTGAACTTGATCCCACCAGTCAAAGCTGTTTACAGTCTGTCACTGGACTTTTTTTTTTCTCTTCCTATTCGCTGCCATTTTACAGGGTAAAAACTAAAAAGTTTAATGGGCACAACATCATTTATGCATACATTTAAGCCTCAAAGGCTTACTGAGGAACCCACCGATTATTATATGTAGTGAAGTTAAATAAAGCCAGAACTTCCACCCATGAACCCAGGTCCACCAGGACCACCAGGACCACCAGGTCCACCAGGTCCACCAGGTCCACGAGACCCACGATACCCACGAGACCCACGGGACCCGCCAGGATTCCCAGATCTTCGAGATCCTAAACCCATATCCGGAGGTAATCCCTCTCCTGCCAAATTCAAATCATCGTTAGGTCCAGCGAGGGGCTCATCGTAACGAATTCGCCCAAGCCCAGCTGGACCAGCAGGGGAACCGCCACCACCCAACTCCGGCCTAAACAATGGATCGTCTGCCGTAGGATGCATACCACCTGTGCTGGAAGAACTGTCACGTCCAAGAGGATCCAATGATGGATACTTGGTTCCCCCAGGATACAAATCAGCATCGCCAAAAGATCCCTGATGACTTTTCGGTATGCTCAATTGACCGTGTCGACTTGACTGGATCTGCAACTCATCGTCGAAACCCGGTGGAGCCATGTTGGAGGGAACTGGACTTGCCCGTGCACGGACAGACCCCGAGCTTCGCGGCACAGAGGCCGTCGCCCCCTGGCGAAGACCCTCCGGTGCGCGCGTACGCGTATTCACCACGTTGTCCCTCGGCGCAGCGACATTGGAATCCCCGCTTAAATCACCCGCGTGTTCCAAATATGCATCAAAATATCGCCTATATGTCACCATCAGGTCCCTTGACAAACTCTTCTTGGACTCTTCATTTAGCTCCAAAGGAAATTTCCCGTACTTCGTTATATCCACCCGTATGACCTGAAAATACTTAGAGTCACCGTCTTTGCTTTCAATGTCAATTACCACCGAATTTTCTTCGCCCTTCTTTCCGTAAATCTCTATCTTGTATTCTCCCGTCTCAATACTATATCCTTCTTTATGTATCTTGCTCCGAACATTGGATAGCACATCCAATGACTCATAGCTTTCCAAATAATCGTGCACAAACGATTCCCTTAATAAGTCAACCAATAAATTGTATTTTGTCATAGTTGAAGGAAGATAATAAATGAATCACCGGATGAGCAACCTCAAAAAAAAAATCGGTTGTATCAGTCAGTCTTTAGCAAGGCTTTAGCATGGCTCGCCAACGAGAGACAGACCCCCACAATATATTAGTCAGGCTGGCTCTCCGGCCCCCATGGCGCCCGCTTCTTTTCCGCACCTCGACGCGACGCTCACCGAAATCCTACCGGACCATCCCGCAAACCCGATCTGTACTATCAAAATTTTCTTCAACTTCCTGCACCAAGTTTCCTGATCAAACAAAATGTCCAAACAGAGTGGAGTCTCGTTTTTTCCAAGGTTTTCTTTTTTTTACCATAACCAATTTTGTCTGCATCCCCAGCTCATTTTGCTCAAACAAACATCTTCTTCTTCATTTAGGAGTCTTCGAGCATTCCGTTATCTAATTTTCATTAATCGGCTTTCTCTTGTTTTCCCCAAAAATGACCACTGCAGTACCACTTATTTACTCCTTCCCGGAATTCGGAGGAGTTGCAGAGGCCGTGGCAGATTTGATCGTTACTGCCCAGAACAGAGCTCTTTACGGTGACAATAACTTGGCCACAAGTGCTTCTGCTACAGCCAGCACGTCCAATAGCAATAGTAACAGTGGTGTTAGCCTCAAAGAAGATACAGATACCCAAGGGCAGTCTCCGCAACCTCTTTCAGAAATCTCTGCTCAGTCTCCTTTTCCTCCTCATCACCATCATCACCACCATCATCATCATCATCACCATCATGACAATGAAACAATAGTCGAACCTACAAGACCTGAAACGAGCGATACCAACGATGACGATAACAACAACAAAAGCACCACTGGAAAACCCAAAGCTGCTCCCAGATCGGCTCTTTCCGCCTCTGGCTTCCAGATTTCCTCACAACCTATTACCCCTTCAACCTCTGGTATGTCTATAAACGGCCATTCCAGCGCTACATTATCAGCGGGAGCTGCTGCTAGGAAGAAGAAGAAAGAGGTGGAAAGGCGGTTCCGAATTGGCTTAAGTGGAGGTTCACTAATTAGTGTTCTTCATGAAGGCTTACTCAAAAGAGATGATATTGAATGGGGCAAATGGGATATCTATTTTGCTGACGAGAGGTTGGTTCCCTTCAGTTCGCAGGAGTCTAATTACGGTAAAGCCAAAAGACAGGTGTTCGATCTGGCAGATACAAAGAATAAGGGCTATCCAAAAGTGTTTCCAATTGATGAGGCTCTTATAAACGACCCTCAGGAATGTACGGACTCTTATGAAAAGACCCTTATCAAAGGATTTGCTTCTAAAGATTCCGTTAAGCTCCCCATGTTTGATATTATCCTTCTAGGATGTGCCCCAGATGGTCATGTGGCATCCTTGTTCCCAAACCAGGAGACTCTCAGAGAATCATGTGCTTGGTGCGCACCTGTGAAAAATGCTCCTTCCGGACCTAATCAGAGAATAACGCTAACGGTTCCCGTGATTTGTCATTCGCACATGGTTGCCTTCGTCGTGGAAGGTGCCACTAAGGCTCCTGTTATCAAAACTATCATGGAGAGACCTGACAAGGGTTTACCTGCTAGTATCATTAATGAACAAGCTGCCGGCAGAATTGCTTGGTTTGTCGATGATGACGCTCTACAGGACGTGATCGGAATAACCAAGAAGAGATACAAATTTACGGCGAAGAATAAATGACGATGCAATCGTTATAGCTCTTTACAATATCTTATTGCATGGTTGGCCTTGCTTATTCCACTCTTTACTTACTTACCACTTTGTTCCTGTTGTTGTTGTTATACTTTTGGTGCGTTTTTGTTGCATTTTTTTTTGCCTTTCCTCGTTGTCCTGCGTTTCCATGCGTTTTCATATTTACTCCATACCTATGAAGTTAAGGTTTAGTCTTGGTTCTAGCTGAGTTAGCAGGGCGAGCCGGGCTGGCCGGATCTCATTTAGTATGGATTAGTTAAGTACACCCCTTTGTTTTTCTTTTCGTATTGTGTAACCTTTTAATGCCAAAGAAGTGTACATTCGATTCAATGAAGCTTGGCTTTTTTATCTTGGGTATTAATTTTTCGCTACTGAACTCTTGTCTGTTTATTTAATTGTTGACTAGTTTGCTTCTTCTTTTTGAACATGATGGTATGTACACTTTTTGAACACCCCGTACAATTTCTCCTTACTAACCAGCGTAGTGGACTTGGATATGGATGTTAGTCACGTTGGTGGTTTCTGCGTTGATTGTCAATCGATATATCAATTGGCGTAATCAACCAAAATATCTTGTTGCCACTCTAATCATCTCCCTTTCATTACCGCTTTCCATTGTCTTTCTTCTTCCGATTGATCTTATATCCACATTCTCTAACATTTATTCCCTTAAATTTGAGGACAATCCTTTCTTTCATCTCAAACCTAGCACCCTTGGTTTTCTTTGGAGGTTGAACTATTGGCTCACCTTCGCATTAACTTGGGTGCTATTACCATTTCTACAGTATTGGTTTGACTCCGGATACTACAAGAGGTCTGATAGGCTCAAAGAGTCTTTGAAGAATCTACTATGGTTTCAGCTGTTCATGTTCGCCTGTGGTGTGAGTGGCTTTGTTTACATCGTACTCTATCACCGCGATTGGCTGAACATCTCCTTTTTGAAAAGCCTTGTCATCACTATCAGTCACATATATGCACTTACCTTGGCTCTCTGGTTGATGGCATATGGTTTAGTGCATCTACCGAGGCAGATTTGGGAGAATGCCGGACATTACGAAGAACGACTACAGAAAGCATATATAAAACTTCCGGCTCTAAAGGAGAAGATGGAGGACTCCAAATTTGAATTGACTGATTTATCCGCCAGAATAGCCACTCTTGATGGTTTGGACCCTCCCATAGAGTATAGGGACTGGTGTTTGCAGCTTATCAGAGACGTTCCAGATGAATTCAATACTGGCAGTCAACATCACTCGTACACTTTTGCAACTGAGGATCCTTTGACTACAAGCGATATTACTCGGCATACTTTACACGAGCTTTCCCTCAAATTGCATAGGCTTAAGTGGAGTTATAACCATAATTTGATTACTTATGAGCAAAGGATTCATGAGACTATCCGACTTGAAGACGAGGTGAATTCTAAACACTTGGGAGAACTCAGCTATAGAGATGCGGGTGAATCGAGAGGTCACAACGCTTGGCTTACTAGAAACTCCAAGTATAACTACACTTGGGCTAACTACATAACGCCTATTGGCGGAACAGTTTTGGCTCTTTGCATAACGTTAATCTCTGTGGTGGTTGTGGAAAGTGAAATTTTCCATGGAATTCGCATCTCTTTGATAAGATTAGCAACAAATTCGATCACAAAACACCCTGCCGGTGTCAGTATTATGGCAATAATGGTGGTTTGCATTCCTTTCTTAACATATATGCTTGTTTGTGCCTTAACATCATTATTCCAGGTGAAGATTTTTGACATATACCACGTGGAATCTAATCAGAGTTCTGATCCGGTGTCCTTGATATTTTTTGTCAGCTATGCCTGTAGGCTTACAATTCCTCTTTCCTACAACTTTCTTATGCTATTGGACACAGATTTTGCCAAGGAATCCAGCTTCCAGAAGTTTCTTGGTGGCTCGATAAAATTGATCTCGTTAGGTAAGTTCTTGAATGATCTTCTTCCAAGACTTGTTGTCATTCCTATGTGTCTCACCTTTTTCCACGTTTGGGACAAAGTGAGGGACAAGCTGAGAGGAAATTTCCTTTTCGATTATTTGTTCGATGAATTTGACTTTTACGATTCTGATGAAAACGACCAGGATGAAAACCAGAACCAGAACCAGAACCAGAACCAGAGTCAAGACCAGGCACAGATACATATAAACAATGAAGACAACATTGGTGTCTCTAGAGACATCAGCTTGGCTCGAGAGGGTAAGCAAATCGTTCAGCAATATGTTGATGATGTTGATTATAATACTCCTCTTCGCACCTTTAACATTACCCAAAGAATGGTAGTAGTTGACGAAGCATCTGACTTGGAGACGTCCAATTGGTTGAGTCAAATAGGGGAAGGTGTGAAAGGTCTTTTCTCTAAATTGAGATTGAACACGGATGGTGTGGACCATCTACGTACGTACAATTTACTCTCTGGTCATGAGGGTGGTAGAATAGCGTTGGACGCTGACGATAGTAGAGCTTCGAGGATTAGTTCAGACTCCGGGATATCGCTAAGCACTACTTACGATTCAGACAATGCAATATTACCCGATGAGGATATTCGAAATATGGGAGACGAACAGAGGTGAGTATTATATATTTGTATAATTAATGATTCCGCATGTAGATCGGAGATATAAAGAGGGGGAAAATTAAGAAGACAATAAGAAAAAGTCGCTGCATCAATTCGAAGATCTGAAGAGCTCTCTCTCTATATATATATACTTTCTTTATAATCAGCATTCTAAATATACATCGAATATAATACTGTAATGAGAATAACATCAAACTTGTTTGGACTCACAAAACATTTTATGAGGCCTACGGCGGTAGGTTTTATGCAGATCCGGTGGATTTCACAGCATTTGATGATACAAACGTTGGGTAAGACATCATCTCCAGTCAAGTTCAATGTGGACATACTGGAAACACCATCTAGCTATGGTTACTTTACGTCCCGTGTGAACAGGCCATACAATGAAGATCGACATCAGATTGGAGTGTTGGACATTGATTTATCGCAAAGAAATGTGATTCCAGGGGGTTCCATTGAGGATAATATACAGTTAGAGGGCCGAGTGAATCAATTAGAAGGTCCTCATTACTCTAACTTCTACAAGAACCGTAAAGTGTTTAATTACAGCATATTTGATGGCCATGGGGGTGAAGAATGTAGCTCCTATTTAAGAGCACATCTTCTAGAAAGCATTGAAAAGTTCAAGATGACTGAAGGTACCATCAACTATCTCCTGGATTTTTATAGAAAGAAGATCGGAGGATACTGGAAACGTTGGATTCGAAGGGAGAACCAGCAGTTACTTCTTGCCATGGGATCACAGAAAAGACTTCGCGATAACGAGACGGGAGAGCTACTCTTCAGATCGCATAAGCTTGACAGTCGAGATAAGAAGCTTTGGCAATTCCCTGAGTTTTCAGAGCAAGTGACTCCGTATGAATTTTTGAAGCTCCGGATATTTCTTAGCTTCTTATACACAGACTACCAGTTTCTCACGTACGAAAATACGTTCAATCAAGAGCACCAGAAAGAAAGAGAACCACGACTCATAAATGCAGGGTCTACATGCACCTCTGCATTTCTGTACCCTTTAGATAAGGATGCTAGCAATCTTGATGGATACTATTTTCAGGGGGGAGTTCTTTCAAGACTTCTTGTAGCACAGGTGGGCGATACTCGTGCTATCTTATGTGACGAAAGGGGCGTTGCTCATGCATTAACTAGAGATCATCATCCTTCCAATCCCACCGAGTCACGAAGACTTACGAAATTCAGTGCGAATTTGATCATGACGGATTCCTTTGGTGAAGAGAGGTATTTAAATTTGGCCAACACTCGAGCATTTGGTGATATTTCTGCCAAAGATGTAGGAGTTTCAGCAGAACCAGAGTTCTTTGACTATCTAATAGGAGATCCAGTGAAGATGAAAGCATTTAAAGAGAAGAATAAAGAATATCTAGAACAAATGGGAGTGAAAGACTACGGGGGAAACGAATGCTTCATGGTGTTGGTATCAGATGGTGTTACCAATAATATGACAGACCAAGAGGTGGTAGATTTAATTACAACTTCATCCAGTGAGAAAGGATCCGTTTATGGAACGCCTCAGGAGGCCTCAAAGGAGGTTGTGAATTACGTAGAAATGGTAGGTGGCGATGATAACGCTACATGCTGTACCATCAGAATGAACGGCTGGGGTAAATGGCCTAATGTGGATAGAACAAAGAAGTTCAGAGAAGATAGATTGACAAGCCTGTTGAGAAGAACGTGATTTATTATATACAGGTAAAAATTAGATAACGAGCAAACTGATATATTCATTTATTCTTCGTCTGGACATAACTGAACCTCTTTCTTGTATGTGCAAACTCACCCAATTTGGATCCCACCATATCGTCAGTGATTTCCACCTGAACATAATCTTTTCCATTATGAATCTGAAATTTCAAACCGACAAACTGAGGAAGAATGGTGCATGATCTGGCGTTAGTCCTTATAGGTGTTCCATTTTTCCGAGCCAGCGAAAGAGGAAGAGGAACAACATGCGGACCTTTCCACGAGGATCTTGCTAATCTGAGTAGTGTAGCCCTCATAATGGTAACAAAAAAGAGAGAATAACCCGAACTGGTTGTGTGTCTTGCTGAACAAAAAGACCAGCCTTGTTTCTGGTATCTAACGTTTTTTTTTTTCTTAGCGCTATTTCACATAAGTTTGGGGTCCCCGGTTTTAAGTTTTCGGGCAGTGTTGTAGAAGCTAATTTATCTACTTTCAACGTCACACCAATCCTTCTAGACATCTCTGTACTCGGATCTACAATTCATGTTTCACTTGGTACAAAGCTTATATGACTCATGGAATGCCCGAGAGGAATATTCTGTGTTAATTCTAGGTCTTGATAATGCGGGAAAAACGACACTTCTGGAGGAGGTCAAGTCTCAGTACATAACTAGCTACAAGAAGCTACCACCAAGCCGAATTCTCCCGACTATGGGACAAAACGTGGCTACAATAAAGGTGAATAAAGTTAATTTGAAATTCTGGGATGTGGGTGGTCAGGATACTCTTCGAGAGTTATGGGATGAGTACTATGAAAAGGCACATGCAATAGTGTTCGTAATCGATTCGTGCGATAAGGATCGATTGGTGGAATGCTCCAACGCGTTGACTAAAATAGTGACAAATGACTTGGCTGAAGGTTTGCCTATACTAATGTTGGCCAATAAGCAGGATCTGGACTCGCCAGATAAGATGGAGTTGGCGGATATTAAGGAGATATTCAACCCTATAGCTGCGAACTTGAATGCACGCGATTCAAGAGTTCTTCCAGTGAGTGCCATAACGGGCGACGGCGTGAAAGATTCCATCGACTGGCTACACGTGCGATTGATTCGTAATAAGGCTAATAGACCTCCAAAATTCCGTATGTGTAAGAGGAAATGAGACTTGGCCATCATCTACCATTCATGTAAACTGTATGTATAACTGTACTAATAAAATGACATCTGTACACCGGTAAAATGGATGGCACCCGATGAGATGCTGAAGCGCGGACGACAGTTGAACCTTTTCATCAATGACCAGTAACAAGGAAGTGGTGTCTTTGTTATTTTACTCTTTGCACTATTGATTTGCTATGTTCATTTCCAGACTGCCAATACGCTCCTCCTTTTTGAAACTGCGGCATACGAGTTCTCCAGTGTCTGTGGCTTCGACTGTTCAACAGTTTCGATCTCTTTTCATACAGACTCAAGAGACACCCAACGAGAATGCACTCAAGTTCATTCCAAACGGTGCCACCATCCTTCCATCACCGAAAACGCCTACAGTAGAGATTGATGGCATCAAAGATGCTCTTCAGAAATCGGAACTTGCCTTCAAACTTCTTAGTATCAATAATAAGTGTATATCGTCGATTCTGCTAGGCTATGGCTTTATGACTGTGGTGAAAAAGACGGCTAGAGAGATGGGTAACGGAAAGGTTGAGGAATGGTCTGTGTTGAAACCCCAGATCTTTTCCATTCTAACAGAGCATCTTACTATGGGAAGGCCTATATTAACGGAGAAATATTACGACTATCTGGCCGACAAACTAGCCGCTCAGAAGCAGAAGGAAGTCGACGATGAAGCCGCCATCGAGGAGGAGGAAATTGAAGGTGAAGAAGATGCCGAGGACGAGGTGGAGAATTTGATTCAGGAGCTACTGACTACGAGAATTCAGCCTGCTATTCAAGAAGATGGTGGTGACATAAAGTTCATCAAATATGATGCCGATTCCGGTACTGTTTATCTAAAGCTTATTGGTGCCTGCAAGTCTTGCTCTAGCAGTGAGGTTACCTTGAAAAACGGTATTGAGGAGATGCTTAAGTACTACATTGACGAAGTAAAGGCTGTGAAGCAGGTGATAGAGGACGCCAGCTCTTCGGATGCACAGCCACCACAACAACAGCACCAGGAACCTCCCTCGAAGCATGACGAGTACGACGAAGTTCCTCCAACTTTATAAACGCATTTACATATAAATAAGGATATCCACATAAGATCACGCTACTAGCTACTTTTAAATTTGTACGTGTTCATTCAATCTATTTGCAGGATTCATTCGTTATGTCGGTAAAAGCATAAAGGCGCATACGGCGTTCCATCATCATCTCGAAACTTCCTTGGGATCGGAAGACTCTGGAGCAAGAGGTGTTACTGGTACGTAAGGGACATACGGGTAGTAGTAGTAACCACCGTATGGAACGAAAGAAGGATACTGCGAAGCATCAGAGGATGACATATCACCAAATCTGTCAACACCGTTTCTGCCTTTTCCTTTGCCATTGCTTTTACCTTTAATATTAGTGTCGTCGTTGTCACCAGCATCGTAATTCTCCTCGTCAAATGTAATCTGGGAATGATAGATTGGAGCTGAATCGGAAGTGGGAGAAAGCGGAATAACCCCTGGAAGCATATGCCCCATAGGACTAATCGGTCCCAGAGGTCCCAAAGGTCCCAAAGGTCCTACAGCATTCATAGCACTCATAGGACCCGCAGGACCCACGGGAGCCGCGGAGGGCATAAGTCCCATCGGAATGGCACCTACTGGACCCGCATTAGTATCCGTAGTTCCGTTCGGATAGCTGAGATATCTATAGAAACGGCCAAGATTATTCTGATTATAGTGATGCAGTTTTCCCCTTTGGAATTTGTTCTCTTTTCTCTGAGCAAAGGACACATTGAGAACATGCGTACTATCAATTCGGTAACCATTCATTGCCATGAGTGCCTTAGAGGCAAAGAGCGGCTTCTGAAAGCAGACGAAACCAAAGCCTTTAGATTTTCCCACCAATGACTCTGGATCTTTGCCTCTAGCATCGCGCGATCCTATCTGCTGATCAAGCAGACCATTACGCTTACCTTTTTGGTATGTGATAACCTTCGCCGAGACTATAGGGCCAAATTCTGTAAACAATCCTTCCAAATCTGTATCTGTAAAATCTAATGGGAGATGCGTGATGTATAGATTGGAATCCTGATAGTCGGGGCCTGCAATAGGTAGTCCTGCCACTGTTGGAACGATGCTAGAGTCCATCGCCAGCACAAACGGCGTAATTGGAGGGCCTCCCTTCTTAGAGTTAGATGTAGACAAGTCATCGTCATTGCTCCCGGATTCTGCTTCACTCACAGTTTCTACCTCACCAGCGGCTTCTGCATTACCTTCATCATAGCCGTCGGTACTAGCGATGGGTGAGATGAAAGAAAAAGCGTTAGAGTCGACATTAGATAGAGATGAAGGAGAAACCGGAGAGAATGAAGTGGCCTGTAAGTAATCCATACTATAATGCGAGTTCAAATTCTGGAATTGAAAGCGATCTTTCTTCCTCTCTGCCCTGGATATTTGCATCTCATAACCGGGAAGAATTTCATAGCCATTCATCTCCTCTTGTGCTTTTAAAGCGTCATCGTGGTACTTAAAGTTGATGAATCCATAGCCTTTGCTCTCCTGTTCATTGGTATCACTTGGAGGTAAAAAAACTGACTCGATGGTGCCAAACTTTTTAAATAGGCTATAAAGCTGATCTTTCTGGATTTTGGCAGGAATGTTCTTGACGTATATGTTTGAGTAGTTTTCCTTTTTGAGCTCCAGCTGCTTTAATCGATCCTTTTTGGAGACGTGGTGGTTAATAAATAAATTATTACCGTCGACATTGCAACCGTTTAGATGACTGATGGCTTCATCTGCCTGTACTTTATTGGCAAGATTGACGAAGCCATAGCCTTTGGAAAAACCATAGTCATCATAGATGATCTTACAAAGTTGGATGTCACCGTATGGACAAAAAATATCATAGAGATTCTCGGATGTGGTGGTGGGAAGGAGACCTCTAATGTACAGGTTTCCTGGGAGTTGTAGGTTCAATTGATGTTCAAAATCGAGAATCTCCAAGTCGAGTGGTTTATCAGATAGCTTCTCCAAAAAGCTAACAAAGTGATCGAGGTTTTCCTTGTTGTCAAAAAACTTGACAAAACAAACGCTTCCATCTCCTTGTGTAGTTCTTACCAACTCACAGGCATCCTGACAGAGAGCAAAATCATCTTGGAACTTAAGGACGGCCTCATCGATATTTATCAATGGATTATCTAATCGAAGAGTATAAAAGGGAGACGATGTTGGGGAGGGCATCGATAAAGAAAGACGAAAGGCAGATCAAAACTAACTTATAAACCTGAAGGCGATAAAGTTATCTCCGAAGCGGTTGCCGAAGAAAACGAAATAAAGAATGACGGAGAAAACGTAAAGAACGGGTAGTGCTAGCCAATCTGAGCACCAAAGACTAAAGACCAAATCCGTCTACTTGAGGAGAACAAGAAGATTACAGATATACAAAAAAAAAAAAGTGGAAAACAGAAGCACCAGATACTGAGAGAGACTGACTATTCCCGAGACTATAGTAGAATCGAGTCCCGGAACGCGAGGCAAAAACCTGAGTTGGTTTTCAGGGAGCTTCTTGCTTGCCAAAATCCGAGGTTCAGGTATCTGTGGCTCCGAGGAGCGAAAAAGCACTCTGACTTACGGAAGCGGGATTGAAAAAATTATTGGACGGGGAGATCGGATATTGGGCCGGCCGGCTTTCAGAAGGGAGATCAGCGAGGGTTAGATATATCCGTGGATATATCGGCGGATATGTGCAGCTGATGGGAGTAGCTGATGGGAGTAGCTGATGGGAGTAGCTGATGGGAGTAGCTGATGGAGAGCAGCAAATTCATAAGGAAGACATTCTACAGGCTCCGGCAGTTGAGCCACCAAATTTCGGCACAGGCAACGGATGCAAGCTCAAAAAATGGATTTGAAAGTTGATGATCGGCTAAATCGGATAGGATAGTGTTTTTTGGGAGAAAGTAATGTTGAGCTTTCCCAAACTGATACTTCCTAGCACGAGCAATTTCGGGGACCAAAACGGATCACTGCGCTTTGCTAAAACGAATTTATATTACGTCTTTGCTTGAATCCATGTGAGATTGTGAGGTGCGGAAACACTTAATGTGGAGTATCCATACTAAATACTATTCGTGACTCATATTCCTAGAAAACAAAGGTACATCACGTGAAATAAACCACCTGATTTTAAATTGAGTTGGAGTTCAACCGCGTGTACTAACATCCGCTTGGTCTTGGTTTTCAATTGAGCCGTAAAGTGTTCACTGGCAGAGTCCATCATATTGATGAATAGCAGTGACCCTAAGAATCCTTGTAACGCTTCACTTTTTCAATTGCCTAATCAGGAAAACGCGAAATGGATTTCCAAGACATATAATAATAGTGATAATCAAGTTAGAGTACAGAAGATATACCAATCATGATATAATAAGAGAACAACGAATCAAAGAAGAAGAAGAACGGGAAAAAGAAGAATAAAGAGGGATAGATAATAAAAAAGTGAAGAAGAAAAAAAAAGGTAAAAGAGAGAGATATGGCACCAGATGAATAGTGTACAAAGATGTATTAAAAAACGCGCTTGCCAGAAAGAATGGCCTTAAGAGGATATCAAAGAGTCACTTTCTCTTGGGAGCCTTCTTGGTCTTTTTGGAAACCTTCTTGGCAGCCGTCTTCTTAACTGGTTTGCTTTTGCTGTTGCTCTTCTTTGAAGTAGCACTCTGCTTGGTTCCAACTGCCTTTTTAGGAGCCTTTGTAGAGACTTTCTTTTTTGGAGCAGATTTCTTTGCGGCGGCAGCTGCTTTCTTTGGAGCTGGCTTCTTCTTAGAGGCAGCCTTTTTGATGGCAGTAATTTTTTTCGTACCCACAACAGCCTTATTCAACTTAACAGGACCAGATGGACCTTTAGGTTGCACAAAGGAGTCGGAAGAAACACCTCTCTTAATGGCCATATTGAATTGAGAGTCAAAGTTGGTAGTGTTGACATCAAATTTGGTCTGGATGTATTTTTTAAGGGCTTGACGACTAGATTAAGCTGTTAGTATAGAAATAGGACATGTATTGTATTGGTGATAACTTACCTGGATCCATTTCTCTCCTTCAAATTTGTGACGGCAGAGATGATCATGTCTATAGGAACCGTGGTTAGTAAAATATGGCACGACGACACGGTACTAATTTGCGTGTTTTCACAAGGAAGATTTTACTTACCCTTATAGGTAGGTTTAGTGGTCTTAACGGTAGCCATTTTGACAACGAGTGAAACAAGTATTGATGGTTATAACTGAAATATACGATTAAGTAGTATTCAACGTTAACGGCCTCGAAAGTTTGGTGTATAAGGAAGAAACAAACAATGCTACTCTGTAAACAATTCTCGCAGGATTTGTTGATGTTTTTAATTTTTCGCGCTGTTGTTTTTATAATCATTGAACTTTTTCTATTTGATTTTTATTCCAGCGATTTTATTTTATATTTTTATCGCGAATTGCAAGTCGCGTATTGCGCGTTTGGCGAGAGTGCAGGGGAAGAAGAAGGCTGAAAATTAGGTGCACTGAGGTTGAGGTTGTCTAAGTTTGATCTCCATAACATTGTCTTTATGATGGACTTGGTGCTTTGGTCGGCGTTACGAACTAATTTGGGGTTGTAGCGATATTTGGGTTGTGTGGATTTGGGGTTGTAGGGATTTGAGGTTGTAGGGATTTGGGTTGCAGGGATTTGGGTTGCAGGGATGTGGGTTGCAGGGATTTGGAATTTGCATGGATTCGGGGGGTTGCATGTAATTCTTACAATTGACCACTTAAACTAAGTAAGTGTATCCAAGATGTGTCGAGGAAGGTGACTTTTATATTCATATGTAGCAAAACCGGGGGAATTTGTTGGCGGGGTAGAAAAGTGGGGTATCTAAGGTGTAAGTGAAGTGAATTTAACCGAACAGACGATGGAGTATAAAAAGGGAGAAAGTTCACCACCTACTTGCTACATAGATTATAACTGTTCCATCGGTTTCAACGGTTCCAGCGGTTTCAACGATACAGAAGATTCCAAACGATAAACACAGAAAGATGACACTCAAATCGTCTACACAATTGGAGAACCTCGCAGAACAATTGAGCCAGAATCAATCGCTTAGTAAAGATACAGCCAAGAATCTCGACTCAAATGTGTCATTTGAGGTATTCAACAAAAAGGGAGAAAAGGAGTTTTGGAGGTTGAACGCCAAAAAAGGAGAAAAGGTGATTTTAAAGAAGGCCAGCGGTGACGCAGACGAAGCAGACATTCGAATCAGGATAGATGACTTGAATTTAAGAAAATTGATTAGAGGCAAGCAGAGTGCGCAGCGACTTTTCATGACGGGCAAGTTGAAGATCAAGGGAAATGTGATGAAGGCGGCATACATTGAGAAGTTATTGAAGTTTGCTGGACCCCAAGGCTCAAAGCTTTAGGTGCAAATAAGAGCGGAAATCTACAACCAATGAGCAGCGTTGTGGAGCTTTGTAACGTCTATAAAGTGTAACCCTGAAACCTTTGAAGCATATGATAACTGGGAAACCCTTGAAACCCGGTGAACTCGCGAGACTTGCAAAATTTGGAACTCACGGAACATCTCAATAAAGGCTCGATATACCCAAATGTGGAGAAGACGTGGAGAAGAATTAACGAAATAATGCTTTAACGAAATGTTCATTGTTTGGAGAACATTGTTGAAAATGAAAAAATAAAGAGCATCTGGACAGCGATGCCCGGAATGCAAGAAAGTCCGCTGTGGTGTTGTAACGGTAAGGTTAGATAGATTCAGCTACCCGTGGGATGATAAAAGGGCAGAAAAGCATGACGTCGAAGAACTATATAAAGCAATATTTTAACTCGGCTTTGTCTATATGCTCGTAATAGGGCCTTTCTTCATCGGCCCGCTCCATAAAAGCCATGAAGCAGGAGAGAAGGCAGATTATTGGTCAGAGATAACAACTGAAAAATTTTTTGTAGCTTATTTCTTTTGAAATATCTGGCTTCGTTTGAGGCATCTCGTCTTTTCTTTTGCGATTTCTGTATAGTGCGTTGAGAGAGCAAAAAAGCTGGAGAAAGTATGAAGGAATGAGGAAGGAAGGGTGAAAGAAGCAATCGATGATGGACAAGATTGCAAAGAAATGGAGCAACCTTCAAGGTAAATAGATTTCATAGATTTCATGTGCGGTTTCGACTAACATCTTGTAAAATAGTGGGCTTGCTCTATAGAAACTGACGGAATACTTTTTTCTTCATCCCTGCTTTCTCAGACTATCTCCGTTAACGGGATCAAGAAAGGAAATCTGCCAATTAAGAAAAAAGAGAAAAAGAAATGTGAGTACGTGTTCATGCAGAAATTAGTAGGTCGATTGGTCGGATGATTCCTCTGTATCAAGTATAAAAGGAAGACGATATACACGATATGTTTCAGTCAGCACTGATAGAACCCCTCCCTTCTTCCCGCGGCTGACTACTATTTGTTACAGTTACTAAAAAATAAAAATAAAGAAAGAAATATCATGAGTCAACAACCTTACGAACCAGAATTCCAACAGGCTTTTAACGAGTTGGTTTCAACCCTGAAAGATTCCACTCTTTTCGAAAAGCACCCAGAATACAAGAAGGTTATTTCTGTTGTTTCCGTTCCTGAGAGAATTGTTCAATTCAGAGTCACTTGGGAAGATGATAAGGGAGAGATGCAGATTAATCACGGTTATAGAGTGCAGTTCAACTCTGCTCTTGGCCCATATAAGGGAGGACTTAGATTGCATCCTACAGTGAATCTTTCGATCTTGAAGTTCCTTGGTTTTGAACAGACCTTCAAGAACGCTTTGACTGGCCTTCCAATGGGTGGTGGTAAAGGTGGATCCGACTTCAATCCTAAGGGAAAGTCAGACTCTGAGATTAGGAGATTCTGTGTCGCTTTCATGAAGCAATTGGCCAGATATATTGGCCAATTTACTGATGTTCCTGCTGGTGATATTGGTACTGGTGGACGTGAGATTGGTTTCATGTTTGGTGCTTACAAGCAGATCAAGAACCAGTGGGAAGGTGTTCTAACTGGTAAAGGTTTAACCTGGGGAGGATCCTTGATAAGACCTGAGGCTACTGGTTATGGTTTGGACTATTACGTTGAGAAGATGATTGAGAAGGCTACTGGTGGTAAGGAATCCTTTAAGGGCAAGAGAGTTGCTATCTCTGGTGCCGGTAACGTTGCTCAATACGCTGCTTTGAAGGCCATCGAACTTGGTGCTACTGTTGTGTCTCTCTCAGACTCTAAAGGTGCCATCATCTGCCAAAAAGGTGTCACTCCTCAACAGGTTTTGGACATCCAGGCGGCTAAACTCCACTTCAAGTCTTTGCAAGAAATCGTCGTTGCTACCGACTCTTTCAAAGGTCACAAGATCCAATACTTGCCAGGTGCAAGACCATGGATCCATGTCGGTGCTGTCGATATTGCCTTGCCTTGTGCTACTCAGAATGAGGTTTCCGGTGAAGAGGCCAAGGCTTTGGTTGCTGCCGGATGCAAGTTCATTGCTGAAGGTTCAAATATGGGCTGTACCAAAGAGGCTATTGATGTCTTTGAGGCCGAAAGAGTGAACACTACTACTACTGGCGGCTCTATCTGGTATGCTCCTGGTAAGGCTGCTAACTGTGGTGGTGTCGCTGTCTCTGGTCTTGAAATGGCTCAGAACTCTCAGAGAGTCCAATGGACTACCAAGGAAGTTGATGACAAGTTGAAGGACATTATGGTGAATTGCTTTGCCAATTGCTACGAGACCTCCTCCACCTACACTGCTGAGGGTAATAAGTCTGCCCTTCCTTCATTGGTCATGGGTGCCAATATCGCCGGTTTCGTCAAGGTTGCCGACGCTATGCACGACCAGGGTGATTGGTGGTAAACTGATGTAACGCCAAGCCGCTCTTGGTTATCTCTATATGTATGAACTCTATATACTTTAACATCTGCTAAGGTTATGTATGACATGAGATGCTCGTATACTTATTCGTTTGTTCGTTTGAGCGCGCATTGCTGCTTGCTGAGAGCCTGCCGAGAGTCTGCCGAGCGCTCTCCACGTCGCGACTCGCTACGCTGTGCCGGGTTCCCCTTCCCCTGACAGGCTTCCCCGTAGTTGAATCGCATCGCTTTGCTGCCTGAGCTTTTTATTCATTCATCTGTTAGTTCTCAGATCCAGTCCTCGTTTCGCTCTTTTGTACGTGTTCTGTTTTTTTAACGCTCTTCAACTCCCTCAATATTAGAAAGTCCATCTCTTTGTTGGTGATCATGTCAACCTCGTCCTGGACTTCATTCCTCAGATCAATTGCCTCGTATAATGGGGATCTTAGCTCGCTTACTGCGCCACCTTTTATCCTATCTCCCACATCTCTTTTGGAGTACTCCCAATATTGGGGCACTAATACAGAGTTGTTGGTTGCTCCTGCCTCTATGACCGAGTCCGTTGCGGACAATGACGATCCTATTGAACTAACCCGACTGCTTGCTGTTATCAAGTGGTTTTTGGCCACATTGAATACCCAGTATGCTTCTCGTATACGGGGGAATCACAGTGAAAAGAAGCCTCTCAATCCCTTTTTGGGTGAGGTGTTTGTCGCCAAGTTCAAGGATCAATCTGATGACAAATCACTTGGAGATACTGAGGTTATCTTGGAACAGGTTAGTCATCATCCTCCTGTCACAGGCTATGCGATGTTGAACAGAAAGCACAACACTCTTCTCGAAGGTTACAATGGTATTCGGGCCTTTATGAGTACTACTGCTCTAAATGTTCGACAGTATGGTCATGCTGTGTTGGAATACAAGGATTTGGACGAGCAATATCTAATAACTCTTCCACCTCTTCATTTGGAAGGGCTTCTTACCGGATCTCCAAGAGTCGAATTGGAACAAAAGTCCTACATCCAGGCTTCCACCGGTTACTACGCTGTGTTAGAGTATTCCGGCAAGGGATATTTCAGTGGTAGAAGTAACACGTTCAAGTGCCGTATCTATAAAAACTACGAGCAGTCCTTGAATAAAGCGAATGCTTTGTATACGGTTTCAGGTCAGTGGAGCAACACTAGCACCATAGGCAGAGGTCCTGAAACACCTTCTAGTGCAGGTCTCATGTTTTTGGACATGAACAAAGTGAAGTCTGAGAAACTGGTGGTCAAACCAATTTCAAAGCAGCACCATTTGGAGAGTAGGAGAGCTTGGCAGAAGGTAGCCGAGGCTATTACTAAGGGAGACTACAAAGTGATTTCTGACGAGAAATCGAAAATCGAAAACCACCAACGTGCTTTGCGGAAACGTGAAGAGATTAATGAGAGTGCCTGGGAAAGAAGATGGTATGACGACATTGATTATACGTCGGAAGAGCACCAAAACGATAGGTACATCAAGCTCTTTGAAATGGCGCATCTTTCTGCCAAAAACGTGCCTTCTGGCGTTCGGGATACCAATTCCAAGTACCTCAATGTGGATACAAAAACTCATTGGAGGTTCAACTTGGCCAAGTTCAACGCAGAGAAGATAATTCATTGCTGAATTGATCTTTCTTTGTTTTCCGTTTATTGTTTCTGTTTCTGTTTCTGTTTCTGTTTCTGTTTCTGTTTCTGTTTCTGTTTCTGTTTCTGTTTCTGTTTCTGTTTCTGTTTCTGTTTCTGTTTTTACTCCAGCAAGCCAAATATGCTTTCCCTTAATTAATATACACCCTTTACAACCAATATCAATGTTAATGTCCCTTATCATTCAGCAGTAGTAGCTCTTCTCGAAGAAGTCTGCTCACCAATGGATCAAGGTCTTTTCTGAGAGCCAGATGGCTATTGTTGCGTCTAAGCATCGCATCAACTTCGGTCTTGTTTCGCATATCAATACCGTCTCTTTCTGCCATTTCCTCAACGCTGTGAAGCCAGTACATCATATCTGGCCTTGTCTTGATCTCCCTATAAAGTTTCCTGGACACCGCTTTATTTGCATGCGTATATCCCTGGGGGCTAAGATGGAGATTCTTCAGTACAGGTTTGAGAAAAAGCCTTTGAACGATTAACTTTTGGTTATAGCTGAGATTCAGATCCGAGCGTTGATGATGATAAGATGGCTTTATAGTCTTCCTATCGTGTATTTGTAATGCGGCTTCTGTGAGTCTTGTAGATGTCGATGAACTCGAAAGTGAGGGAGGTCGTGAACTGCCATCATAAAGTGAGTTTACTTCCTTTCTCTGCTTGTGTTTTGGCCTCTTATATTTCTTCTCCAGCGTAGGAACCGTACCATTCCTACTGGGACTTTCCCTGGGTTCAGGTCCGCTCTGTAGCTTGTCTAATATCCTCCAAGCCATGTTCTCCTCACTATTATCAACGTTGACGAGATCATGAGGCTGCTTTTCCTCCTTCATCTTTCGTTCTTGTTCTTTATTATGGTTCACTAACGAAACGTAATCAATATTATCGTCATCGAGATTTAAAGGCAGAGCCCTCTGCCGAGAAATTCGTCTTCTTACACTACCCGGAACCGCTATACCCAGCTGATGGTATCTATTATGTTGAATTTGAGCACGAAGTTCCTGCATAAAACCCGATGAACTGGCGCGTCTACTAGCCCTTGCATCTCTCATGGCTCTTCTACCTGCACGGTTCCCCACTATCGAGTCACTATTTTGAAGAGAATCACAAATAGGACAGTTGAAGCTGGAGAAATCGGTGATATTGATGCATGAAAGATGATAACCAGACGAACATTCCGTACAAATGGCAAAGGCCGTATCATTTGAAGTATCGCAGAGGCAGCAAAGTTGATTTTGTAAGTGCTGATGATGAAAATCTGGTAACGTTAACTCAGACCCCTCAGTCTGTGTCTCGTCAACGAACTCTGGCGGTATGGACTCATCGATCTCCAACGGATAAAGTTTGTCATCAATATGAATTTGACGTATCAAGTGATGATCAGCCACAATCTCGATTGTATTGAATCTTCCTCGACATTGAGGGCAGGTATTTGCCTTCTCGGCCCACGCCTGGATACAGAAATCGTGGTATAGATGACAGCAGGGCTTTATTCTAGCCAAATATTGAGTATTTCTCGTCTCTCGGGAAATGTTCTGACCAGGATCTGGAAGTGAGTCAAGACAGATGGGACATAGGTCGGCAGAATTGTCCAGATCATCGTTAGAAGTGATATCTACAGGCTCAACTTCAGGTAAATCCACCAACTCTGTATTTGTAGTCGTAGTGTCACCTTTTCCCCCCTCTCTATCGTCCCCTTCGCTTCTTCCATCATTGCATTCTTCTTTTTCCATAATTGGAGGTCTAACTAATCGTATAATATCTTTTGCCTATTCTCTTGTGAAGGCTCAAGTAGGGATAGAAATGGTACGCACTTTTCTCCCTCCTTATGAGAATAGTCGCGACAATCGACTATCTCATTGAATGTTACACTGAACTTGCTTACTTATCTCTACAACCACTTGATTCCATACAATAAACTCGAGTATATTATGAAGGCTTAACTGAAGACAATTTACAGAATATTCTGGCACCACCACATCGAATGTATCCCCTGAGCACACTCGCTAAATACTTATGGAAACTCACAGTGAACATTTAAGACCAACTTCTTTCCAGATTCCCTCAGTTGCATCTTAGATTCCCCTGCAGTTACTATCTCTAATTAAATGACTATTCTCCAGATCTGCATAAATCCACAAAAAGAAACAAAGTGACGGCGGCTCTACCTTCAGCTTTCCTTTCTTATCTGAATTTTAAATTTTATATTGTTCCTTATCAGCCACACCTCCCAAAGCATAGAATAGCTTGTCCCAACCTTTCGGAATTTATTGAAGCTATAATATAGTAACATTTCCATAATCTAACCAATTCTTACCTCATTAATACCAGTTTATTCCATCGTTTCTGCTCCAATGCCTAAATATCCGACCTCGAGAACATCTTTGGCCTGTGACTACTGCCGTAAATCCAAGATCAAATGTGCCAACGACGGTAATGACCAGCATCAATGTCATCGTTGTTCTAAGTATGCAATAAAGTGTACATACACGCCCACTTCATCTCAACAGAAGAAAAGAGGAAGAAAGAAAGCACGCAAACCCAGAAAGCAGCGAACTTCAGTCTCGTTATCTTCGAGGTCTTCTCCGCTGTCTAGCAGCCAATCTACTTGCTGTGACGACTGTCCTATCGTTTTACCAGAAAAGGCACTCTGGTACGAGATTGCGGATATCTTCTTCAAGAATCAGTACCAAGGCATATTCCCCTTCATTCATAAGCCGTCCTTCTTCGCTTTTTTAAGATCCCCAGAGTTTGATCCCAATACTTATTTTGTCCATTATTACAAGAGAACGGAAGATGAAGATATATCCATTTTAAAATGGCCCGATCCCTTAGTCTTGTTGGCAATTTTAGCTTTGTGTGCAAGGTTGCACCCAACACTGGTGCGTCGCTATGGAGAATTCAACGAGGATGTCGATCCTCAGCTTTATGTGCCAAATTTGGTTGCCCGTGGAAATCAGGAAGATAATCTCAAATCTTATTCGCATTCAGCTTCCAAGTACTTTGGATGGCATGCTCGAATGATGTTAAGAAACGTATTTGATAGGCCTACTGTCCAAAGAGTTCAGGCTTTGACAATGTTAAGTAGTCATGAATGGGGTGAAAAGAACGTCGCCAGAAGTTTCTCCTATATCGGTATTGCAGCAAGAATGTCTCTTTTACTAGGACTAGGAGAAACTAATTCTTTATGCTATGAGAACGAGAAATTGAAAGGATCAGACCAGAAGTCAACGTTTATCAGGCAAGAAGTTAAGCGCAGAACTTTATGGTCTGTTTATATGATGGACCGCTGTATTTCGAGTGGTCGAAACAGATCCTCTGCAATAAGAGTTGACGATATTAATATTCCACTTCCATGCAGTGAACGAGATTTCGCATTCGGTACCAATGTTAAGTGTATGACTTTTAAAGAGTTGACTTCAGTGCTGGAAGAGGGTAAACCAACTGATTTGTTATCTAAATCCACTTCTACATCTTTCACTATAGCCACTTTCGAAATTTGGGCACATACTGCCAAATGGGCCGGAGAAGGAGGTGCCAAGAATGAGACTGTAGATCCATGGCTCAAAACATCTACTCATAATAAGTTGTCTGAGCAGCTTGATAACTTGGAAAATATGCTTCCCTCACACCTTCAGTACAATTCCATCAATCTTGATGCGCATATTGCAGACAATTCTGCAGGTTCCTTTGGATACCTTCATTGTATTATCTTCTTATCGCGGATCTTTTTGAATAGGGAATATCTATACGTGACTCCAGAATCTCTCAAGAAGGGATGGTGGGAATCATGTACAAAGAAGTTGGTATCATCAGTTAAAATGAGCTCAACGTTGATTAATACTCTTTCTTCGTTGAATTTGATGGTGGTGGCACCTTTCACTGGCTTTGAGATATTTACAAATGCAGGTACTGCACTGTATCTCTCTTCGTTTCCTTCAAATGTACTGCAAGCTAATCTCCAGCACTTTAAATTTCCCACTAAGGATTTCCAAGAAATCTCTTTACAAAATAGTCGATTATTGAGGCATTGGGGAGATGTATGGACTTTGGCCAACTGTTGGGTCGAATGGATAGAAGAGATGAGGAAGATGTTCAACCACGTGACTATCAGAATTGGCCAGGATACGGAAGGTTCTTCTCTAAGAAATATCCTCTTGGATTATGGGTCACCCATTATTGAGGATGAAAACGATCGTTCCGTGAAAACGGAAGATAGCAGTCCCTTTATTGATAGTAAAAGAACTGACTCCGTGGGTGAAGCTCCTATTGCCCTTGAGATATCGACTCAACAATCCCAGCATCCAAACATACCTGTACTTTCTCACAGTCCGTTAATTAGAACACCCAACTCCCTTGAATATGGTCCATCCAACTTAGAATCATTAGAATATTTTGATATTGGCTCCATTTTTCCCGGATGGTACGACGCTATCCATGCTGATGATCCAAGAAATATTTATTGATTGATTTACAGTATGCTAAATGACGATAGTTTATAAAATAGGGTAGAAAATGGTATTTAGGTAGGATTGGGGTCATGGTATAACCTGGCTATAATACATTATTTGTGATTAGCCAAAGAGAATTCAGATGAAGGAATGTCTATACAAATTGAAGACTAATCTCTAGAGAGGGTGGTGTGTTGTAAGAAGAGCTCGGGAAACTGGGATTTTGTGTGAGTTTTTTTTAACAAAATTTCAATGATCAATATATCGGTATTTTAAATATTGCTTTATATTCTTGTTACAAGAAGTATTCTGTTATTGCTTTACCCTAGAGATGAAACTGCTCTACACGAATTCCCCTTACAAACTTTGTCGTCCTGGATTAATGATGTTTTCTTCTATACTGATCATGTTATCTCATCGAATCCAACCTCATATTCTAGTAAAATCTCAGAAAGTCAAATAAAATAATATAGAAGGAAGTCAAATACCTACTCCGTAGTAAATATAAAGAAGTTAAAAAAAGAGGAAAATACTACTAGCTCAGTGAACAAACTGGAAGTCGAGTCTGTTGAAGCCAATATCCGTGGTTGTTTCCTTGTAGATTTTTTGTTCTTCAGGACTCAAAGCATTCCAAACAGCAGCCTTCTGTTTATTTCTCAGCATATAGTAGAATTTGGTGAAAATAGCCATCGCAATGTTGAAACAACAAATACCTAAGATGGCCTGGTTACCCTTCTTATAATAAGGTTTATCATCCTGCTGGTAAATGTTGGCAGCAATGATACTACCAACCTGGTATGTCATGTTATAGATAGCGGTCGCAACGGCTCTCGTACCAACATTATTAGATATCTGAGACACCCAAGCAGCTAGAATTGCATGTGTGTAGGGTTCGCTCACAATACCTGTAAGTAAAACGTACTTCACCCATTTGTTTCCATCAACAGGATATGCTACAATGGCTATCACAAAGGGTAGAATAAACAAATTTGCGATACCTGCGCAAAGACTCTTCTCCTTGAGTTTGTGACTGAGGTAAACCACAGCAGGAAGGTTAATGAGAAACCAGAATTGACCGGGTATAGCTAAAACGTTACTCATGAATGTTGAGTACCCCATACCTTTCAAAATAAGAGAAATATACTGAGACACCGGTTGGAATGGAATGAAAGCAGTAATTCCTTGAATGAAAATAGGCCACATGTCAGGACTGGCCAAAGTACGGAAGATGTGCTTCCAACTGATGGACTGACGATTGTTCATATCTCCCTTGGAGGGATCATCACGAAGAATTCTGTTCACGAGAATTTTTGTTTCCTTCTCGTTGAACCATGGAGCTCTTTTCTTAGTAAACCTATTTTGAGACGCAGAAGGACCGGTACGCATTAAGTAAAAACTAGGAATTGCAATACCGAAACTGATGAATCCTTCAATGATGAATAAGTACTGCCATCCAGCCATACCATGTGTGCCCCTCAATTCAAGGATACCCGAGGCCATCAAAGAACCCACAATCTGGAAAAGAGGAATTGCAATCCAAAAGATGGATAATCTAAGAGGTAGGTCAACTCCGTTGTAGAAATAAGAAAGATAAAGAATCATATCAGGTATAAATCCTCCTTGCAAAAATCCAAGCAAGGATCTGACACCAATGAATGTTGCCTGATTTTTCATTCCAGCCTGGCATATGCAAACGATGGACCATGCAAGAATCTCAAAAGGAATAACTCTTTCAGGTCCAAGTCTTTTGGAGAGGATATTCATAGGTAACTCAGCGCATAAGAAACTCAAAAGGTAGATAGTCTGTCCCAAATTATAGCCGTGGTTGTTCATGCCTAAATCTGCCAAAAAGTTATCTGCAATAGCTCTTGTAACGTTTCTTCTGACAAGATCCAAAGCACAAAACATGATGAACACCCAGCAAAACACTTTAAAGTCGAGCTTTCTAATCAATCTCTTCTCTTCTTGAGGGGTCCACTCAAACTCTGGATCAAAATACTTGAGGTTCTCATAGTGAGAAGACTCATAAATTGCTCTCCATCTCTCTGCCTCTTTTGGATCAGCAAATGGGTTCAAACTCTTAGTATTTGTATCCAAATCTTCGCTGGAATCAGCGTTATACACTGAGACATCAACAGTGCTTTTCTTTTCGTTAGTATCTTCAACCATCGAGTGAATATTAGATTCTGAATTGAAGTTGTAGTGTACAACACCAAACATTTCGTACGTAATTACTGATAACAATAAAAGAACGAATGGCACTGCTTATATATTAATCAGTTTCCTGTGTTACCTGGATAGGGATTCCTAAGCTTTACCTAATGTTTCCAAAAAGAAAAACTAATGGCTGAAGATTTAGAGTAACCTAAGAGAGCCATAGAAGCCATCTTCCCTGATAAGAATTATGGCTCAACTTATCTAATAATCAACGATAAGAATAGAAGAAAGATCAGTACGGAACTAAGAAAGCAATGGGGTGCACCTAATTTTCGCGCACTTCTTTCCTTATCGAACGTGAAATCATATCGAATATTCAACTTTTGGGGCGTGCGACCCGGGCATTGCGCATGAACCGAAAAGCCACTGCGGATCATCTCCAAATCTCGGTTCGGCTGAAACACGTACCTATAATAAAAAATCCTGTTCTAATGAAGCTTCTCTCCATCTTCTATCGAAGAGTTCATTATCATCTCTATCTTCATAGTTTCAAGATATAACATTGGAGTTTCTCACAAATGAAGAGTACGATATCGTTCCCTTTTTTGTTCTCTCTTCGCAAGGTATGCAGCAGATCAAAGATCGATTAGGCAAAAGAATGAGTGAATCTCAAGATGAACTTTTGGCTAAGAGGCAGAAGGCCAATGATCCTTACGAGTTTCAGGAAAATACCTTCGTTGAATATGGTTCCGTGTTCGATGGAGATGAATCTGATGTACTAGATGAAATATCCAACGGATACTATCCCAACTTCTTTTGGATTGAACTATCACTTTTTGCTAATGTCTTTCTTTCAGGATTCGATGGTACAGTTACAGCTTCTACATATACAACGATCGGTGATGAGTTCAAAGCAACCAATACTGCATCGTGGATCACTACCTCTTATTTGATTACAAGTACAGCCTTCCAACCATTGTATGGTTCTTTTTCAGATATCTTGGGCAGAAGATCCTGTCTTATTGGTGCCACCTCCTTTTTCATCTTTGGATGTATCGGGTGTAGTTTTTCTTCTAACATTATTATGCTTGATGTTATGAGAGCATTAACTGGGGTCGGTGGTGGTGGATTGGTGACTCTAGCTACTATTGTCAATTCCGATATTATTGCTCCTGAACAGAGAGGTAACTGGCAGGCTTTTCAGAACCTTTTACTTGGTTTTGGTGGTATATGTGGTGCATCATTTGGTGGTGTCATTGCTGAAACTTTTGGATGGAGATGGTGTTTCTTGTTACAGGCCCCTATAGGTTTTACAGGTGTCATCATAGGTTATTTCTTTATTCAAAATCCCCCAAGGAAGGAGAGCTTTGATGATGATGGTCACAAAAAGAGTATGGATAAAATAGATTTCCAAGGTTCCATTACATTGGTTCTTGCTCTCTCCTTGCAATTGCTGGTTCTAAGTGTGGGTGGTAGTCAACTTGCCTGGAGTGATATCCGATTGATAGGTTTATTTGTTTTAAGCTGTCTCTTTATGTTGATATTCGCCATCATTGAAATTAAAACTAAGGCTTTGCCCATCATTCCACCGGTGCTTTTGCATGATCCATTTGGTTTCATTATTTTAGGGGTTGGCATCATGGTTGGTATTGCCAGTTATGCCTACTTATTTATTCTTCCATTGTTATTCCGGATAGTTCTCGGAGATAATATATCTCAGGCTGGTCTACGATTGACAATACCATCTTTATTTACTCCCGTCGGAGGTTTGATAGCAGGTTATTTTATGAGTAAAGGAGCCAACACCCTTTTCAAACTAGTGTCCTGTGGTGCTCTCCTTATGTTCTTAGGAAACTTTCTCGCTCTCAAAATCGATGAAGGCGAAAACCCATGGGTGTTAGGACTCTACTTAGTTCCAGCAAATATCGGTCAGGGTATTATTTTTCCTAGCTCGTTGTTTTCCTTTATTTACATCTTTGATAAGGATAAACAAGCCATTGCTACCTCCACTGCATATCTTTTCAGAAGTATTGGTAGCGTCTGGGGAGTTGCAGGTTCTTCTACTATTATCAGACATGTTCTAAAAATTGTTGTCAGTAATTCCTTATCACACGTACCTGGATTAAGCAAAAAAGATATAGCCGGGGTGGTGGAAAAGGTTTCGCAAGACATTTCTTCCATAGAGACATTGGAACCTGAAATTGCTTTTTGGGTTAATAAGGGTTATGCGACAGCTATCCGTGAGGCACAAGCATTCTCTACTCTTTGTTGCTTTATATGCTTATCTCTTTGCGGCCTCAAGGTCCTTTTAAAAATAAAGAGCCGTTCATCGTATGATTGAATTTAGTTATCGATAGAGTTTTCTTTGCAGCAATTAAGTAAAAATACCAGTAGGGATAAATCTCAATATTTTGCAACCACAATAATAAGTTAAATTTCCTTTTTCGAAGATCATCCCGCATTGCTGACATTTCATCTGATTAGTAGACAATTTTCGTACTTATTGGCACATTCTTATTTTTAATGATAATGTACAAAAAAGAATAATGATTTATTGAATCGTGGCTGCAGCTAGAATCATGTCTTCAACCGAAATTAGAATAGAAATTGATGATGAAATGTGGCGACCGAGTTCAGATATCCGAACCGTTGCAAGTCTTCGGGTCAGCCGAACCGACAATATGAAGCGTATAGTATTATAGCTGACTGGTCGTGGCTCTTCATTTAAGTGTAGTCATTGTGGCATATAATAGACTATAAGTACATATGAATCCACTCTTGGCACTTGCAGGTTATTAAATTCTAATTATTCAGTGCCAATGTATTCAAATTCCGTTTTAGTTGCCTTGGGTCTATTTGCTTCTGAAGCTCTTGCAAGTTGGCAATTCAGGTCCAGACCTGATTTAGATGTCCCAACGTTGAATATTACCATTCCAGCCGATGATGAGACGTCTTCTGGTTACATATTCTGTGCTCCATTTTCTGGTTATGCTGACAATACTAACCATGGACCTCGTCAGGCTGCCCCTTATATTTTCACTGAAGATGGTGAATTAGTGTGGTCCGGATTTAGTTACTTTTCTATATGGGCTACCAACTTCCAAGCTGGTAAATGGAATGGAAAGAATGTCTTGTTTTCTTTTGAAGGTTCGCATAACCCTGCATATGGCCATGGCCATGGCCATATCACCATTTTGGACGACAAGTATGAAACTATTAAGGAATTGAGGGCTGGTAACCACAAAATATCCGACAAGCACGAGTTTAACATCATTGATGAGAAGACTGGCTTGATTCAGATATACCAACCTGTTCCAAAAGATTTATCTGCTTACGGAGGATCGAAGGAGCAGCAATGGATTGTCGATGCCGTCTTCCAAGAGCTTGATCTGGAAACAGGTGAAGTCTTGTTTGAGTGGTCTTCTCTTGAGCACGTTTCTCCAGAGGGCTCTGT